>NW_024070209.1:101565730-101863884 GCF_014754425.2 Oryx dammah
ATGGCTCTTTTCCCTCTCTCCCACAACTGGCTCCTTCTTTTCATTCAAGCCTTAGCTTAACTGAACTGAACACTGCCCCCCAGCATCTGCAACCCCACCCCCTGCCCACCATCACTCCCCGAGTGACATCTTAACTTCCCCCAGGGTACTCAGTTCCAGTAGATATTAACCCTTCTCTTGTTTGTATGGTGTCTGCCTCCTCCCAGGGGAATGTTTTGTTCACTGCTCTAGCCTCAGGATCTGGGATCAGGCCTGGCGGAGAGCGGCCTGTAACAAACACCGATGGGATGGACAAATGGATGCGCGATGCTTCCCTTATCACTAGGAATAGCAGCTGCTCAACTGTGCTCTGAGCTGAGCGTCCTGCATCCGGGAATTACACGGTACTCTTGTGAGAAAGGAAACGATACCGTACCATCCTTTGCCTCTTTCAGTGATGAGGAGTCAGACGTTCAGAGAGGCAAAGTCCCGTGCCAGAGTCCCCCTCCCACGAGGGGCCACACCCTCGAGCCAGCCAGTCCTGGGCTCTTCACCTCCCGCCACTGCCGAGATGCCTGCTGGCAGGTGAGCCTGACCTCTGCCTGACCCTGAGGGCGGGGGCCCCGGAATGTCTGTCTGGGGAGGCCTTGGGGCAGTGGCCTGGTTAGGGCACCCACAGAGTCTCACGCTACTTAGATGATCTGAAGCCATCGTGGACTCTCCTGCAGGTGAGGGCATCCTTGGTACAGAGGGCCCGCGTCAGCTCAAGGACATACTAGCTTCCTGGTGGAGAGACCGACTGTCGTCCTCTTTGAGGTGGCCTTGGATGGCATGTCCCCTCACCTGCTGGGGTGCAATGGGCACCTACGCGTGGGGGCACCCCTGCGTTCTGGACCACAGGAGACAAATGCTCTCAGGGCCTGTCCCTGCAGCCTGCTGGAGTGGCAGTCCGGTGACAGTGGGTCAGCAGGTGGCAGGCACAAAGGCATCCTACCAACTCTGGATTAAGGACTACTATCGCCTCTTCCTTTCGATGTGGGAAGGGGCCTGGAGGAGAAGGGGCTAGCCCTGGGCCATTCCACCGGGCTTCTCTCAGAGGCACCGGCTGCTGGCAGATCCTGAGAACCCACTCAGCGCAGCTCAAGGGCACCTGGGATGCCCAGAATCTCTGCACAACCCCTGCTGGGAGACAGGAGGGCAGAAGGGGAGTGCTGGGCTGGTTGCTCTGTCTGATGCTTCTGAAGTGCCTCGGCTCCAGGCAGGCGCAAGGATGCCTTTTGGTTCAGGATGGAAGTGATCATTTGCAAGTCATCATCTTTGGAAAGCAACCCTGAATATTCATTGGAAGGACTCATGCTGAAGCTGAAGCTCCAGTACTTTGGCCACCTGATGCAAATTGCTGACTCATTGGAAAAGACCTTGATGCTGGGAAAGATTGAAGGCATGGGAGAAGGTGACAACAAGGGATGAGATGGTTGGATGGTATCACCAACTCAACAGATGTGAATCTGAGCAAACCCCAGGAGATACGGAGGACAGGGAAGCCTGGCATGCTACAGTCCATGGGGTCGCAAAGAGTCAGACACAACTGAGTGACTGGACGACGAACAATCTTTGAGTAAGGACGGCGGATACAAACTGGGAGATGGGAGGGAAGCAGCGGCAAGGTGGGGTGGGGGGGAGGGGGCCCCAAGGTGACTCCAGCTTGAAACACTGTCATCGCATCACCGAAGACCCTGGATGATCACATCTTCCTAGAAGAGGGAGTGGCCCAAGCCCCCAGGCCTGCCTGAGTGGACGTGGGAGTGTCAGGAGCCCCTCCCCCTTTAGTCGCGAGTCCCCATCTGGCCAGGTGGTGCTTCCAGCTGCTCTCTGTGGCTGCTCCACCTCGGTCAGGCAGCTTCCCTGCCCCTTCCCCGAGCTGTGCCTGCCTCACAGAACCGGGACTCTCCCCATCTTATTTCACTACTCTCCAACCACTTACAGGAAAAGGCCTCGCGGCCAAAACAGTACCGCTGACCTGATTAGCCACGCTCTGCTGACATTTTTATCAGCATCCTCCCTTACTTCCAGCAGACAGGAGGGAGCCCTCACCATCGGGTCGGGATATCTGGATTATAACTTGCTTGTCTGAAACGTTCCTTAGGGTTTTGTTATTTTCTGGGTCGGGGACCTCACATGTCCTCAGCAGCCCCTCATTTGTTTTCCTGTCCAGGCTGCCTTCCCAGGGCCGAGTGCCCTGCCCTGCCCCCCAAGAGCCCCCAGGGGAGACCACTGTGGGCCCAGCACCCTTCAGTCCCCTGCTGAAAGGCAGACCTGTGGGAGGCAGGGACCTCGGAGGGCAGGACACGCGCCCCGAGCCTGCACTGAGTACACACAGCGCTCATCCTGGGCCTGCCCAGGATTTGCAGAGTCAATGGATGACCCTCCTCTTTGCTAAGATCCCTCCCACCAGCTCTAGAAGCAGCAGCCTGGGCAGCTGTGCCGTAAGCAGCCATCACTGGGACAGACAGTGGAACTACATGTCAGTCTGTTCTGTTTTCCAAGTCTCCCGTAAACGTGTTATCAAACTTGCATAATTTAAAAAAGAAAAAAGAAAATTCATACCGTCTGAAAACAAAGTAAATAAACGGAACTACTCTCTCCCACCCTCTCGCCAGAACCGCACAGCCCTTGCTGGCCTGACTCCCGACATCTTTCTGGCCAAGTCAGGGGGCACCGGGTTACCTCAGTCTTCGGAGTCGAAAATGGGCTTTCTGGTGCACTGGACACGCTCACCTAACTGATTTCTCACTAGACCCAGGGGGGCAGGGGCCATGAAACCATGCCCACTTACAGAGGGCTTCCCTGGTGGCTCAGATGGTAAAGAACCTGGCTGCCATGCCGGAGACTCGGGTTCAGTCCCTGGGTTGGGAAGATGCCCTGGAGGAGAGCGTGGCAACCCACTCCAGGATTCTTGCCTGGAGAATCCCGGGGACAGAGGAGCCTGGCGGGCTACAGTCCATGGGGTCACAAAGAGTCGGACACGACTGAGTGTCTAAATACTTTCACTTTATAGAGCAGGTGGGTGACAGACCTGCCCGAGGTCTGTGGCCAGGGAATGGCAAAGCAGGATTTTGAACCTGGGCAGTGTGGGCCTAACTGTCATGGGGTTGCTCTGCCCCACCTTGGGGGCCAGAGCAGGTCAGGGGTTGAAGGCACGTCTCCACCATCAGCTTCCTCTGTCCGGGCACACACCTGGCTAGCACCTGCTGGTACCTCTGCCCCTTGATTCAGGTACTTGAAGGGCAAACAGCTCAAGGGTTGGTGAGCGGGAGTGCTCGTCAAATTAACGTCTGCACACACATAAAACAGCTCACTCAAGATCATCACCCACCTCACATATACAACTCACCAGATTGGTGTCCAGAGAGTTCTGCCTGGCGGATTTCCTCTGTTTTCCTAACTACGCCACAACTAAATGTTTCACAAAGCCATTTCCTCCCCAAATATTTATGTTCTCAAATGTTTATTAGCCTCTCTATCACGATCAAGATTTTATGAGCACTCTATACCAACTGTGAATTAAAGATGTAATTTCAAATCCATCGTGTTCCAGTCTGGTGCTACATTTGTCTTTGTTACGACAGCAGTGGTTGTTATGGGCGCCCGGCAGATGACAACTGAACCCATCTGTCCAGGGGCAGCCAAAGTAACTGACATTTCTGTAAGGCCGGACCCCGGGGCCATGATGGGCTGCCCCTCCTCTCTCCCACAAGGATCCTCCCAGATCCCGGGGACCAGTGACAGCACACTTCGCCAGCTAAAGCCGCCCCACTCCAGCCACATAGAAGGACCTATCAGCCCGCGTGACACCTCGACCTAACAACCTATCCGAACCCCCGTCCACTCACCGAACGCATATAAACCACTCCCCAGCACAGTCCGGGTGCGGACTTCCTCGACCTGCCTCGTTTGGGTCCGGGAACCCCAATCGGGCGCGTTCCCCATTAAAGCCTGTTAGACACTCTTTTGGGTGTCCTGGTTGTCTTTTACCTAACAGTTTCAATCCAGAAGCACCCAAGGGTTTGATGCCTCTGCCAGCAGCATCAGAGAAGCTTCCACGGCTCATGGGCATGTGTGAAGATTCTGGAAGCTCCAGGGGACACTCTCCTGCCCTTATTCCTCCAACCTGGATGCCCCAGCCCACTCATCTCTGGGAAAGGAGGGCTGGCATCTCACACCAAGTGAAAAAGACAGAGGGAAGAAAGAGATGAGAGAGAATGAAACGCTATTCCTTCATCTGATCCGTGGCACCCACCTGCCTGGGGTCTGGTGGTTAACTCAGTCCTCTCTTCAAAACATGGAAGGAATAACAGTTCACCAAGTTGGCACAAAAGTGCCAACTGCTACAGTTTATTATTCACAGTTAGAGGCCACCTCATCAAATCTAACAGCAACTTTACACCACATGGACTATTTACTCCGCCTTGAAAATTCTGCTCCCACCTAGAGGGACCTGTTCGCTGTTCTAGCACACAGAACGTGCTCACTAAATATTTGTCGACTAACACCAATTCAAACTTGGGTCTTTTAATCCATGGAATGGCAGAAAATATTTGCAAATTATGAGACTGATGAGGGCTTAATTTCCAAAATATATGAACGGTTCATACAATTCAACAACAACAAAAAACAAATCCAAAAAATGGGCAGAGGATCTAAATAGACATTTCTCCAAAGAAGATAGAGAAATGAAAAATGAAAAGATGCTCAACGTCACTAATTACTAGAGAAATGCAAATCAAAACTACAATGAGGTACTGCCACACACTGGTCAGAATGGCCACCATTAAAAAGTCCTAACAAATGCTGGACAGGGTGTGAAGCAAAGGGAACCCTCCTACACTATTGGTGGGAATGTAAATTGGTGCAGCCACTATGAAAAACAGTACGGAGGTTCCTCGAAAAACCAAAAATAGAATTCCCTTATGATTCAGCAGCCCCACTCCTGGGCATATGTCAAGACAAAACTATGAGTCAAAAAGACCCACGCACCCCAGTGTTCATAGCAGCATATTCACAATAGCCAAGAAATGGAAACAACTTGAATGTCCATCAACAGGTAACGTACACAGTGGAATACTATTTAGCCCTAAAAAAGGAAACTGCCACTTGCAGCAACGTGGATGCAACAGGAGACTGTCACACTCATGAAGCAAGTCATAAAGAGAAAGACGAACACCATACGACATCACTTACATATGGACTCGAAACGAGGGCACGAATGGACCCATGTATGAGACAAAAGCAGACTCACAGATGTAGAGAACAGACTTGTGATTGCCAAGGAGGCAGGAAGGGAAGGGCTGGGAGTTTGGGGTTAGCAGCTGCAAACAGTTACTTACAGAATGGGTAAATAATGAGGGCCTACTGTACAACACAGGGAACTATATTCAATATCAACATGTTCAATTTATATTCAATAAACCATAATGGAAAAAAATATAAAAAAGAATGTATATATATGTATAACTGAGTCACTTCGCGGTATAGCAGAAATTAGCACAACATGGTAATTCAACCATTCTTCAATAAAAAACAGAAAAAATCCCTGGGGTTTTTTACTCCAAAGCTCATGATTAACACTAAACCTACTGCTGCTAGAAAATGCCAGCCAGTGGTCAGTCCCCAGGGGGCCTGGGCTGGCCTGATTCCAGGTGGAGCTCTACACCCATGCTCGTCTGAGGTGCACAACTGTTCTCACAAAGGAAGGACGATCTTGGCGTAGTTCCACCACCAGACGCCAGGACAGGCAGCCTAAGCAAAGAGCAGAACTTCCAGGGTCTTCCTGAAGGCTGGACGTCTGAGCCCCACCCCAATTGCAAGTCAGCACACATGCTTTGTTCTCGTCAGAGGTGCAGCACAGGTCTCGTGAGAACCGCTGTCTGTCATGACTGGCCTTTATGTTCGTGATCTTGTCTTGTTTTACTGTGGCTGGAGGCTCAAGCACAAAAAAATGGGAACAACTGTCATTACTTAAATCCTCTAAGTAAATAAAAAATGCACTGCTGTGGGGAATACAACCATTCTTGAAAGAAAACATTTAGGCATCTTTCAAATCCAGCATTGATATTGAGGGGGAAAAAATATGTCCCCTAAAACTCCAGTTTTCTGATGTTAAACATTTCCATCACTTGAGCATGTGCGTGCTGATTCAGCCAAACTTCGGCACACACCTGGGTGGCTCCAGGGACTCAGACTGCTCCTGGGAGCTGGAGTCCTGCAGCATGGCATCCCCAAACCTACACGAAGCCTTTGTTCCTGGATGTTCTACCCCTTTCCGTGTGCGCACCACCTTTGCTCACCCAGCACTTTATCTCCACCAGTAGAGTTCAGAGCTCTTGGGCACTCTGGTAGCACCCATCGAAAATAAAAACTACAACCCAGCAATTCCACTTCCGGGATTTTAATCTACTGAGATAGTTCCATGAATACACAGACCATACCACAGGACGTCAACTGTAGCTGTGTTTGCAAAGTGAAAGAAGGAACACAGTCTAAAGGCTCTTCAACAGTTGCTCAGCGGCTCACTCGTGTTCAGCTCATTGCAACCCTTTGGACTATAGCCTGCCAGGCTCCTCTGTGCATGGGATTTTTCAGGCAAGAATCCTGGAGTGGGTTGCCATTTTCTCCTCCAGGAGATCTTTCCAACCCAGGGATCAGACCCGTGTTTCTTGTATCTCCTGCATTGTAGGGGGATTCTTCACCCAATGAGCCATCAGGGAAGCCTGCTCCTCAATAGGAATCTGGTCAAATTAATTACAGTCTAGTTTCAGGCTAGAATACTACATGGCTATTAAAAAGAATGAGGCAGAGCTAAGGCACTAAACAGAAATATCTCCAGATACACTGTCAAGAAAAAGGAGAAATTAAACAGTGTGTGTTTAATCTATATAAAAAGCGTGTCTTCATCTATATAAAATAAATGCATATATTTATGTCTCCTTATTGATGCAGAGGGATTTTCTGGAAGAATAACCTAGGAACTATAAAGAGTAGCTGCTCCTAGGGAAGGATGAGAAGAAAACAGTATTTCTCCCATTTTTAAAATTATGACATATTTTGATACATAAAAATAAATTTATAAAACATATAATCATTCAGGCCACAGCTACTTATGGAGCACTTACTATGTGCTGGGTATCATTATTTTAGGAGCTTGAGGTAAACTGGTGAAGAAGACAAAGAAGCTTTTACTAGAAAGAACTTCTATTCTGGTGGATACATTCATCTAAGAAATGCATCCCCCCCAGTACTGACACACACTGCATGCTCCTAACCAATCCCATCCCTCTGTCTACACACACTGCCCCACCCCAGGTAAACCACGGTCAGATTTTCTTTAATGTGTGTGAGCGCTTAAACTGCACGCGCTTATATATAGTATCGTGTCATCTGCCTATGATGACAGCTTTACCTCTTCCCTTCCAAGTTGGATATATCTTTATTTCTTTTTCTTGTCTGATTGCTATGGCTAGGACTTTTAGTACTATGTTGAGCAGAAGTGGGGTGTGGGCATCCTTGTCTTGTTTCAGATTTCAGTGGGAAGGCTTTTGCTTTTTCATTTGAGTATTATATTGGTTGTGGGTTTGTCATAAATTTATTATGTTGAGATATGTTCCCTCTGGGCTTCCCTGGTAGCTCAGCTGGTAAAGAATCTGCCTGCAGTGCAAGAGACCCGGGTTTGATTCCTGGGCTGGGAAGATCCTCTGGAAAAGGGATGGGCTACCCAGTCCAGTATTCTTGGCTTTCCCTGGTGGCTCAGACAGTAAAGAATTTGTCTGCAATGTGGGAGACCTGGGTTCGATCCCTGGGTTGGGAAGATCCCCAGGAGGAGGGCACGGCAACCCACTCCAGTACTCTTGCCTAGAGAATCCGCATGGACAGAGGAGCCTGGTGGGCTCCAGTCCATGGGGTTTCAGAGAGTCAGACACGACTGAGCGACTGAGCACAGCGCAGCGTGTTCCCTCTACACTTTGGTAAGAGTTTTTATTATGAATGGATGCTGGATTTTATCAAATGCTCTTTCTGCATCTACTGAGAAGATCACGTAGTTCTGTCCTGTTGATGTGGTGTATCATATTGTGTATGTTGAACCATCCTTGTGACCCTGTGCTGTGCTTAGTCACTCAGTCGTGTCCGACTCTGCGACCCCATGGTGTAGCCCGCCAGGCTCCTCTGTCCATGGGGATTCTCCAGGCAAGAATGCTGGAGAGGGTTGCCATTCCCTCCTCTAGGGGATCTTCCCAACCCAGGAATAGAACCAGGGTCTCCTGAACTGCAATGGATTCTTTACTATCTGAGCCTCCAGGGAAGCCCAAGAATACTGGATTGTGACCTGGGATAAACCCATTTGGTTGTACTGTATCACATTACTTGGTTTTGCCTGTTTGGGTATCATGCTGTATACGTTCTTTCACAACTTACTTTCCCACTGGCCAAAATAAATGCATAAAGACGTGTGTGTGTGTGTGTGTGTGTGTGTGTGTGTGGAGGGGGTACTTTCCTAGTGGTCCAGTGGTTAAGACTCTGCACTCACAATGCAGGGGGCTGAAGTTAGATCCCCCATGCCTCAGCTAAAAGTCTGCATGCCAAAAGTAAAGACCCTGAGTGCCACAGATAAAATCCGGTGCAGCCAAAAAGAAAGATATATATATCTGTATATACACCATTGCAGCTGCATTTGTTTGTAAAGGAAAAAAAAAACTGTAAATAACTTAAATGTCTGCCAACAGAGAGTATTTAAAGGCATTATTACACACCTGGACCATGTAGTCCTGCTCATAAACTATTACTATGTAATACTATGGCAGTGTAATACTATGCCAACACTTAGTGAGTTATAACTTTAAATAAGGTAGAGAATGATGTTCTCAATATTTTACTTAGTACCAAATCAAGTTACAAAAGGACCTACATGTGATCTTACTTTTTGTTAAAAAACAAATTCACTGGAAAGCAGTCTGGGTTCCAGTGCCAGGCACACCACTTGAGTGGTTCCGTGCTTGGCTCGATCATCTGTTTATCAAAGCGGGAGCAGGGTACCACCTCTGCCCTCACAGAAGAGAAAAGGACAAGGAGGTGAGCGGAGAGGGAGGGGCTTCAACACTAAATACTCAAAACATAGTGCATGGGGGCTGATGAAGGTGCTAGAAAGTGGGACTGTCCCGTGGGTGGGCTGTTGGGCAGAGCCAGGAGCACCAGCCGCCACCCACCCCTGCCACTCCCTGCCTAGTGACCTTGAGCTCCAGCCTCCCCGAGCCCCCATTTTTAGGGGGTAAAATGAGAGATTTGAACTGCTGATCCTTAAGAATTCTTCAAAGTCTGAAATTCTCTGCTGACATTCGCTAGCTGCAAGGTTGATTTAGTGCTGAATCCCAAACCTCTGGCAGGGGAAGCTGGGGGCCTGCAGCTCAAAGGAACCCTCTCCTGGGACACTCCCAAGGGCAGGGCCCCTAGCCTTGTGTGCAGGAGGCCCTCAGTAAATGTGAGTGGAACGAACGAATGACGGAATGAGTGAAGTCAATGTGCAAGGAAGTGCATAACCGAAGGGCTCGAGCATGATTTTAAAGGGAGGTTTTTCGAAAATGGTTCTGCAAGGTGACAGTGAGCTTGCCTCTATCACAGCCAAGTGATGGGAAGAAAATTCAGCAGACGGGGGCTCCTGCCTCTCATTTTTCACAAAGTGGAGCCTTTCTGCCCGCTGCCACTTGCCCCTCCTGCTAGGTAATCAGATTGCTGTTAATTAATAAAGCTGTCAGGTGAGTCATCCTCTCTGGTCATTAGTATCCTTCCAGAAAGCCAACCCTGCCATCACCACCCCATCCACCCCTCAGCTTGCAGCTCAATTAACTTAATGCTATGCAAATGAGAGGCTCTTCTCATCATTAGCTTCTAGCCCACGGATGTTAATCGCATAATTGGGCCTTCAACAGGGTAATTAGACACGATTTCGTCCATTAGTCTTACAAGGCTAATTATCGTTGAGAGGAGAAGGGGGGATGATCCCAGAGCACCGCGCGAAGAGGGGCCTCTGGTTAAAGCCAATGCGATGGAACCTTCATCAGGTATGGCGCAGCCATATTCCAGGCCATCCCAACCCAGCATCCCAATCTGCCCGGGGGCTAGGCGGGGGGTGGGGTTGGGGGTGGTGAGAGCACAGGTTGGGGAGGAAAGGAGGGCCCGGGGAAGACTACAATGAGCTGGCGGTTGGGGGAGGTGGTGGGGGGCGGGAAGAATACGCATGGCTCCTGAAAGCCAAACCAGACGGCCGCCAGCCTGGGCCAGGAGGCCAGCCAGACCCCCGCTCAGTCACACAGTGAGTCTCTCGGCCTCAGTCCCTCCCTCTGTGCAATCTGGGGTGGGCAGGTGCTAGATGGTCTCCAGGGGCCTCCTCGGTGCGACTGCTGTGAATTTGGATCTTGGGATGAAAAGGAGAGCTGAGACCCTGGAGGGGTGGTGGGTGGGGAGGAAGTGATGGAGAACCTGGCCGGGGAGCAGGAGGGGCTGCAGGGAGAAGGCCCTGGGCTCCTTGAGCACGGCCTTGGCAGTAACCTGGGCAGATGTGAAGTGACACTGAGATGCGTCCTAGGAGCCTGTCCTAGCTTGCTCAGGCGACCGCAGCCAAGAGCCCAAGAGGGGCCTTCCCTGGTGGTCCAGTGGCTGAGGCTCGCTAGCTTCCAACACAGCGGGCAAGGGTTTGATCCCTGGTCAGAGAACTAGACCCCACATCCCACAACTAAAGAGCCTGCATGCTACAACTAAGACCTGGAGCAGCCAAATAAATAAATAAATATTTAAAAAATGTGCCCTGGGGGCTGCTGCAGGCTGAATGTCCCCTCCCAAATTCCTGTGTTGGAGCCTTGAGCCCCAGCACCTCAGAAAGCAACTATATTTGGAAACAAGGCCTTTGAAGAGGTGATGAAGCTAAACGAAGCTGTTGAGGGTAAGCCCCAATCCAGGCTGAACGGAGCCCTAAAGAAGGAAATCTGGACACACAGAGACACACATGTACACGGAGAAGAGACCACGTGAGGAGGCGGCACAAGGCAGGCCATCTGCAAGCCAAGGAGAGAGGCCCCGGCAGGAGCCAACACCGTGACCTTGGACGTCCAGCCTCAGAACCACAGGGAAATGAATTTCCACTGTTTAAGTCAATGCTACTTGCTTCAGCAGCCCTGGGAAGCCACGCAGATGCCCGAGAGGCAGCTCCTCTTGCCACGTCCCAAACGGAACCAGGGGTCCCCTCCCCCAGACCTGCTCCTCCCACATCCCTGGCCGGGAGATGGCCAGCAAAATGCGGAGTCATCCTTGACGGCTGTCTTTCTCAAGGCCTGACATCCAGTCTGATGGCGTATCGACTGTTGTCTGTTTTATCTTCAGAATGCAGTGTCAGAGGGCTTCCCTGGTGGTCCAGGGGTTAAGAAATTCACTTTAAAATGCAAGGGACACTGGTTCAATCCCTGGTCTGGGAAGATCCCACGTGCCAGGGGGCGACTATGCCTGAGGACTGCAACCACTGGGCCTGTGGACCACAGAGCCTGTGCTCGGCAGCAAGGGAAGCCACTGCAGCGGGAAGCCTGCGAACCGCAACGAAGAGTCGACCGCGCTCGCTGCGGCTAGAGAAAGCCCTCGCACAACAACTGAGACCCAGCGCAACCAAAAAGATAAACTAACAAATACTGCAGCCGGAGCCCAAGTACTTCTCGTCACCCGCGTGGCCTCCAGGGTCTCTCACCTGGATGACGCCAACTGCACCCACCTGGCCTCCCTGCTTCTGCCCTGGGCCTCTTGCCTATGGTCCATTCTCCACCCAGGAGCCTGATTAGTCCTTTTAAAACATAAGTCAGGTCCCATCACTCGATGGCTCAGCGTCCTCTTCCAGCGGCTCCCACCTGACTCAGGAAAAGTCCAAGTCCTCCAGGAGCCCATCTCCCTCCGACTCACCACCTCCCCAGTCTGTTGCTGCTCCACCGGCAACAGCAGCCTCTGTGATGCCCCTGGACTTGCCAACCACATCCCGCCCCAGGGCCTTTGCGCCTGCACTGCTCTTCCCCAGATCCTCCCAGGATTTGCTGAAGCCTCTGCTCCAATGTGCTCCGATCAGAAAGGCCAGCCCCGACCACCTTCCAAGCAGTGTGCCAACATGGCATGTCAGTGGCTTGTACACAGCCTTCTCCTCACCCCACGCGACAGCGAATGTTTCAGGTTTTGTTTCCTCTTGTGTCCCCAGAGGTCGTGCAGCACCTGCCTGTAACCGAGGCTCTGTAAATATTTGGTACTTGTGTGAACAAAGTCAGCCCCATTTTGTGCAGGAGGAAACTGGAGCTCAGAGATAGTAAAAACCGTCTCAGTCTCACACAGCCTGTACGGGGCCAAGCCAGGATTCCAGAGCCTCTTGCTTAACTGCTGTCCTGTTACTGGGATGATGCGTAAAGTGCCATGAAGGTGCAGAGCAAGAAGAAGCGTCAGGGAAGGCTTCCTGGAGGAAGTGGAGTTTGAGCTAAGCCTTGCAGAAATGATAAGATTTGGACAAAACCCCAAGGTGCTCTGGAAGAAGACACATCCAGAGCAAACACTGGGTGTTTAGCAAGCAGGAAGTAGGCAGATGGCTCAGGTGTAGGGGCAAGAAGAGGGGGTGTGCAGAAAGAGGAAAGATGTCCTCTCTGGGTCCCCGCCCCACCCCCTCGTCTGTGGGCGGGAGTTCCGAGCCTGGCAGGCCTTCCAGGTGCACGCAGTCCTCCCCCAGGATCTAGAACCACACTTCATGAGAAAGAGGCCTGGAGAGAAAGGAAGGACTCTGCCCAAGAGCCACGTGGGGGTTCCAGCCCACAAACCCCCCCAGTGGGGTGGCAGGATCTAGGATCGGCAGACACTCCAGTGCCAGCAAGGAGGCCACGCTTTATAATCTCAGAAAAAGTAGAGCTGAATTTCAATTTGTGGGAGACTTTCTTAAAAGTTTTATTATTATTATGAAACAATCTCTATGATATTTAGGGAGGAGAGCTGCCCGCTTTTAGACCTCTGCCACGTGAGTCTGGCGGAGGCTCAAGTTTTTAAAGTGCATGCGGGGTTCACCAGTTCAGCCCTTGATGTATGCCTCTAAGGAAGACGGAAAATTGAAGCACACGGCGACGTCTCCCAAAGTCTCCTATAAGTAAAGAAAGCAAATATGATTTCTCCAAGTCATCTCACCATCCGCCCTCCTGCCTTTCTCTGGGAAATGAATTTAAGGTAACAGTTGAGCATCGCGCCTGCCAAAAATGGGGGCGTCTTCATCAGAGCTGGACTCAAATGCCAACTAGCCCGGGCTCTGTGCCGCTAAAGGTTGCCTGTCACTCTCCACCGAGACTGGAAGATTGCTTCGGATCCCTGACAGCAGCGGAGGTGTGTTTATCTCCCCCGATGTCTCGGCCTCGACCAGCTTAGGCCCAACAGTTAAAACCCACCAGATAAAGCCCGCTGGACCCCTAATCCACAGGGGAAAGAAAAATTGAGACGTGCTTTGCCAGTGAAGACCAGCCCGCCTTGCTGGGGGGAAGGGGAGAGCTGGGCACGCGGGGAGATTTTCTGTGAAGGTTACCAGACATTAAGACAGCAAACTGAAAACCAAGTTATTCAGCTTCTTTTCTCCACTAAAAAAAAAAAAAAAAAAAGACAGCAAACTGAGAAAAGCTGCCACTTTCTCCCCAGATGTCACATTTACATGGAATGCTGTGCTCAAAGTAGAGGGTGGCAAGCTGACCCTGGGCCCCTTCGTAGGCCCCTTCGAGACAGCAGGGGAGTGGGACAGGCAGGACCGGGGGCTCTCAGAAAGTCCTCAGGAAAACATTTTAAGTGGTTGATAAACACACTGTGTTTCTACAGCAAGGGCTTCCCTGGTGATTCAGTGGTAGAGTCTGCCTGCAGATGCAGGAGACACAGGTTCGATCCCGGGTCTGGGAAGATCCCGCATGCTGAGGAGCAAGTAAACCTGTGCACCACACCTGTCAAGCCTGGGCTCTACCTCGGGAGCTGCCTTAGAGCCCAAGGTCCACGACGAGAGAAGCCACGGCGACGAGAAGGCCGCATCCCGCCACTAGAGAAAAGCCCGCACAGCAACGAAGACCCAGCACAGCTAAAAATAAAATCAACAATCTTAAAAATACACTACAGTGTAACACGGAAACTTATGTGACCATACGTAAAATCTATAGCCAATGGGGATTTGCTGTGTGGCCCACAAAATGCAAACAGGGGCTCTGTATCAACCTAGAGAGATGGGATGGGGACGGGGATGGGAGGGAGGGTCAAAAGGGAGGGGGCAGATGTGTACCTATGGCTGACTCATGTTGAAGTTTGACAGAAAACAACAGAATTCTGTAAAGCAATTAACCTTAATAGGAAAATGAATTAATTAAAAAAAATACACTACAGTGAGATGTTTACTGTCAGCACTTAACAAAGTTGCTAACCAAGAAAATACCATGTATGACCTAAACAGGAAGGAGATACACATACACGTCTGGCTGATTCACTTTGCTGGATGATAGAACCTAACACAACACTGTAAACCAACTACACTCCAAGAAAAGTTAATCTTCTAAAAAAAGAAAGAAAACACCATGGAGATCCCTCCTTAAGCGTGTGCGCCATCCCTTCGTAAAGACTAAACCCCCAGGCCCTCCATCACCCGGCACAGGCCGTGCTCATGGCTCCCGGCTGGCTGGCCGCCCCACGAGCACACCACGCCAAGTGCCTTCCGTCCCTGCGGCCCACTGGGGACAGCAGAGCTAAGCCTCTGGTGGCCTGGGCTCGCTCTCTCTCCTTCTAGGAATTCACCGTATCTGTATACCCTGAAAGACCCTGGAGGCTGCCAGTGAAGAGTTCAAAGGTAATGCATCTTTTTGATGTCACTGCTTCAGAAGTAATCGCTCCTGTGTGCCCCAACACAGACGACAGATCTTTGTCACACGCTGCGGTAAACTAAGTTTTAACCCTTGGAAAAAAAAGTGGTGCTGACCTTCCATGTTTGTTCAGAACTATCCCCACCAGACTTTTTCTTACACAAACACTGGAAATAAGTGGTGAAATGTCAGCAGTCCCTAGGCGAGAAAATAATGAGAAAATTTCCCTTCTTGCGATTCCTATTGATGGAAGGATTAAAATGCTCCAGTTCCAGGGACCGTGGTTGGGGGCTGGGGGCCCCATCACCACCATTGGCTGCAATCTTGAGCTTGAGGCCTAGGGTACCCCTTCCTTCCTAGCTCCAGGCCCGGTGGGTGAGCCAGCTGCTGCCTCTCAGAACCACCTCCTGCCTCCCCTCTGACCTCCCAGCCGGCTGTTAAATTCCCATCACCAGCTAGTATTTCTTCTTGCCACAGCGAAGCGCATTGGAGCCAGGATGGTTTGGATGCGCTGTTGCTGTGCACCAAGTGGCTATAACAAGGGCGGTGGAAACCAAGCTGGTGGCCCGGGAAGATGGCCTGCGTCTGCTGGGGGAGTGGATAGGAGAGCGTGGACGAGGCAATTACTTGAACGGTTCGCCCAAGCACATGATGGCAGAGCTTTCAGAGACGCTGGAGGGATGAAGGGGTGGCCAGGACGGATGGCGCTTGGGTTGGGTTTTCACCTCTTTAATGCTGTCTCCAAATGTATGCTTCAACCGTGAAAGGGGAAGAATCCAGAAAGAGGACAGGCAGGTGTGATACAGCCTTCCACAAGTGCTGTCTCACCCGGTTTTGAAGTCAGGGCTCATAACCCTGAGTTTTCCTTCCTGGGCAGTTTGCCAAGCCCCACTCTGATCGCTCCACTTCCAGGGCTCCCACACTCCATCTGGGGACAGCCGCCAGGCCCCAGAGCCCCTGAAATTATTTAAATGAGCCAATCCACCAAGAGAACTGCAAGCCCGAGCTAACTGCCCTCCTGCCATACGGAAGCTGCGTTCCACAGCTCAGCTGTAGTCACCCTGTCCCCAGGGTGCAGCCCCCGACACGGCGTCGCAAGGCACCCACCTCTCCTCTGGAACCGTAAGTCACAGAGCTCTGCCTCCCATCTCTCTGAGTGTCATCGTGTGTCCTACCATCAAAAGACTCTTAAGGGAAATCCTTAGCGGTCCAATGGTTAGGACTTGGCGCTTTCACTGCCAGAGCCTGAGTTTGATTCCTAGTCAGGGAACTGAGATTCCATGAGCTGTGCAGCACAGCCAAAAAAAAAAAAATCTTTAAATCTTTACAGAACAACAGGGGACAGGTAATCCATGCTTTCCAAGCCCCTGCTCCCGATCCGCAAGGCTGTTATAGCGTTCAGATCTTCCCACCTGTCTGGCTCTGTGGCTTCTCCAACAAGAAGTGTGGTTTGGTCCCTGTGTGTCTGCAGGGTCATCTTCTGGCCCACAAATCACCAGGTAACAAGGAAAGTACCTTCCTCCATCCAGAGGGAGGCTCTGTGCGCAGAGCAGCTGAGGGGCCAGCCTGGGGCCACAGCTCCTCGGTGAAGACCTGGTCTGAGCTCACTTTTCAGAAGCTCTGATTTCCATGCACAAGCCCGGAGCTCCTAGCTTACTAGGAATCAGAGGGGTTCCCACACCAGGAGCGCCTCGTCTGAGTACAAGGCTCTGGGCAGAGAGCTTCCGCAACACCGCCTCCCGCCCCACCTCGTGTCCTCCATGCCCAGACCTCTGGTCCTCATTGAGGAAACCGGGACCCAGAGAGGTGAATAACTGTTGCAGGAAACTCAGCTTTTGACTTTCGATCTGTTGGCAACACCATCTTGGCTAGATGGAGCATCTTCTGACTCACGCGTCCCGCCTGTGCTTATTTTCCCAACAAACGTGTACATGAGTCTTCCAAAGGGCGAGGTCAGAAGGGCTGGGTTATCATCTCATTTGATAGATGCCGAGGCCTAGAAAGGTTACATAGCATCCACAGATGGCTTACCAGTGGGCTGTACAGCCAGACTGTCAGAAACACATCCAACTATTGGGATACTTTGGGGGCAGAGAAGGGTGGATGCAAAAGAGACAGCGGCCGAACATTCGAAGAAAAGAGCAAACCCGGAAGAGACGAGGCCCGGAGCTGACCCCACTCCCACCGCCGTGACTCACACGCTCTTTCACCCTGGACCCCAGACACGCTGTTGAGACAACCACTACTTCCTCCAAAGCAGTTCACTCTGACTCTGAAGCCCTCTAACCTGAGTGGACATCTGCATAGAGGGGCCAGTGGACACCACTGCTTGGGTGACGGGGTCAGAGCGGCTGGAACACGTCAGAAATGGCAAAGCTATTCTCCGAGGGTCTCGTGGTGTGGTCCTGCAACCAGGCAACAGGGTCACAGTCACCCCGGCTGTGGACGTGCGAACGGAGACTCTGCTGTCAGGAGGGGCCTTTCAGCGCACCGAAATTTAAGAGTGAACGTTCTTCCAAAATACAAAAGGCACCAGTGGAGCGCTCGGTGGATGATATGTATTCCAGCCCATGTCTGGCAAACTCTCAGATGGCAGCTGCAAGGCAGGGTCAGGCGGGTTCTATTAGCTCAATTAATGAGGAGTAAGATAAGGCTAACATCCTGCTCGTTGGGCAGCTCGGCACAGAGCTGGAGTAATGGAGTTATTAACCTCAGTCAGCCACTGAATTGTGCGGCTGATTCCAACTCCATTTCCTAGTTCAGGCCTCTATTAATGGGCTGTTTATTATCCTTAATCCACATAAGGATCAGTGGCAGAAATATGAGAGCTTCCTGGAAGGACCAAGTGATAACAAGAGGAGGAGAGAGAGGCGAGAAATCCTCTCCATCTCATATTTTAATTTTTCTCTGGGCCAACTGCTGTTCTCTTAAGAGACGAGAGCGTCCTCCTCACTTTGAAACACGTCGGAAACGGCAAAGCCATTCTCTGAGGGTCTCGTTGTGTGGTCCTGCAAAACACAGGGTCACAGGCAACTAAAAAATAATCAGCCTTTTAAATCAGACAGAGAGCTCTGGCATATTCACCATATACCAGTTCAGTTTTTAGTTTCATAATATACCACATTATACCATTGTTTAACAGTGGAACCCGAGCGATCAGACCAGCATTCGGCAGAAGGATTTGTCAACGCGGTTAAACGCCCTGTTGACGATTTCCCAGTTTGCCTGGCTCCACAGGACCCTCCTGGACAAAAAGGGGGTTTCGTCTTTGTCTCTTTCAGGGTCACCCTCTCGTCTCACGTGCTGCCAGGTGAGTAAGGAGCTACCTTCCTCAATTCCAACCAACAGGAGGCTGCAAAACGCTTCCCATCAGTAAGCAAAGCAAGCAGGTTGAGACTTTAGAGTCAAAACATCAATATTTTGACTAGAAATGAGTTATCTGTGCCAACCTACAATGAATAGATACAGCAATCACTCCCTGAGGATCATCCCTCAAGTATAACGGTATTTGCCATTGTAGCCTCTTTCTATGAAACTGGAATCCAAAATCATATGGGTGGGGCTTCCCTGGTAGTCCAGGGGCTAAGACCTTGTGCTCCTGCTGCACGGGACCGGGGTTCGATACCTACTAAGGGAACTAAAGATCCCACATACAGAAACTAAAAGATCCCGCATGCTGCAACAACAATCACGCACGCCACAGCTAAGACTCGGCACTGCGAAATTAATAAAGCAATATTTAAAAACAAAACAGAAATCACATGAGTAACTAACATAATAAATGTTTTTCATGATTTTTAACATGTAGGCAAATCAGTGGCACGCATATTCGGGGCATGTGAGTGTGTGATTTATTATATGACAACAGGAAAGAAGACTATATCCTACACTTTGAATGGGGCTTCCCAGGTGGCTCGGCAGTGAAGAAATCGCCTGCCGGCGCAAGAGATGCAGGTTCGATCCCCGGGTCGGGAAGATCCTCTAGAGGAGGAAACGGCAACCCGCTCCAGTATCCTTGCCTGGACAATTTTATGAACAGAGGAGCCTGGCGGGCTACAGTCTACGGGGTTGCAAAGAGTCAGACACAATTGAGCAACTGAGCACACACGCACGCACTCTTTGAATGAGAGTCTGTCCTCCCAAGAGGAGCTGTGGGCTGGATATTTCGGAGCCCGCTGTGTCCATGGCACTTGCCAATTATAAATGACACATACATACACACGCAGCAGTGGCGCTGTCCTGTTGAAAGAGTAGAGGCTATTGCTCCATTTGACAGATAGGACAACTGAGGTTAAATGTAGTTTTTTCGAGGCAGCTAGCCAGTGAACAGGGATAGACATTCGTCACCTTGCAGAATGGGCACAATGCAGCCATTTGGAGCAAAGAGCTGGGGTCAAGGCTGGCGTCTTCCAGGCGGCCTGGGGCAAAGGACGCAGCTTCTCTGAGCCCAGGTGCCTTTTACTGAATCAACCAAATTTATGGGGCTATTGAATGGACTAAAGGAGATGTAAGGTGGCCACATCATGGGTACTCAGCAGACCCCAGGTATCACTAGCGTCACTCCTGTTGTCAGGGCGATGATGAGGGTTAAAGATGAGGGGGCGGGACCTGGAAGGGAAGAAGTATTCTCGGGGACTGCCCTAGGAACAAGGCAGGGCCGCTGCAGAGCAGAGTCAGAAAGGGGATGCAGATGGGGGTGGGGACAGAGAGAGCAAGCCATTCTGTCTGTCAGCACCGGCAGCGGCCTGGTCAGAACGTTCCGGGCTGCCTCCCACACCAAGTGGAGGCTTGTTTCAAGGCTGCATGAAATCTGAAAGCTTTGAGACCCACTTGTCCGAGAAGTGCACCGGGCAGGTGGCACTTGGGTAGGTGGGGGGGTTCGGCCCAGCCCCTCTGGGTCGGGGGGGATTTGTGTCCGTGGGTCCCGGTCCCCTGGGTAGTTCTGCTCTCTAGTTCCCTGGGGGAAAGGGCTGTGTTTTCAGCAAAAGCCAACAAGACACCCAGCACTGCCTGGGAGCCACATGCAATGTGGACAGAGTTGTCACCGCCTCCCCAGGGACAGTCAAACCCCTCTGGGCTCCTCTAGATGTGGGACACACAACTGTCTAGTTTAAGAAAAAATAATAAATAAAAAATGAAAACCCACCACGCTTGCAAAGGAACCTACAGAGCAGTTGCTAGTTTGTACAAAGCAAACTGGGACACGAGCAGCTCATCCAGATACTGTCCTTGGGCGATTTCTCCCTCGCCCCCAGATTCAGCCCAGTGGAGCACAGAGTGAAATGTTTGAGAAAACAGTGAAATCGACGCCACCATTCTGCTGAATTCAATGGGCAATGACCCAGCGAGTGTCCCGCCCTTTCACCCTCTTTCCGGGAATTTCTGAGAGCTGCAGCAACAGCTCTGACCCAGGCCCTTGCAGATGGACCTGACCTAGACCTTGCCAGCTGGCCCCGCAGCTGTACAGCCAGGGAGGACCAGGAGGCTCAAGGCATGGCCCACCCCATCCTTTCCTCACAACATCAGAGGGACAGGGGATGCGAATAAAAACAAGAACCCATCTGTCTGATACACAGCAAACTTTCCATCATCAATCAGAAGCCTATACTCCCTTTCCATAGCAAACATTAATTTTGAAAGGAAATACAGTGCTACAAACTTGCAGCATGAAATGAATTATTTTACAGTCAGGCAAGGGCCGATTTCTAGATGTAGTCTTGGACACTTCTTTGTTTCTTTCTCTTTCTCTCTCTCTCTTTTTTTTCACTATTATTATTATGTTTTAACAAACTTTATAGCCCATTTTATTTGTTCTCAAATAACTTTTTCTCCTTCTTTTTGACACATCAATGACTTGGTTTGTTTCCCTCACGATGAGATGTTGAAACCAAGAGATTGATACTACTCAGCGGAATATAATTTAGTATTATGTGCCGTGGGTTTATGAAGCAGGAGTCAAACAAAACATTGCGTTTGAACACTATCCATTTATTAGCTCTATGGAGAGATTTATATTTGACAAGGAGACAATAACTTTGCTTCCTGATAAGCTGAAGAGGTCTATTTCTGTGTCCAATGCACAGAGTAGCTTGCCCTTCCCCAATAACTCTATTTACTACTATGAATATATTTTAATAATAAAATTGATATATATGTAAATTTATTTTAATCTAACTTCATCGAATCCTCCAAAAAAAAAAAAAGAGCCTTTGTAGACTGTTTTCATATCTGAGTTATAGATTTCTGTATCGCATTCCCAGATTGATTTCCAGGCTATAATTCTGTCAAGATTTCCTCTCGGTGTCAAAAACAGCAACACCACAGCTAGAGTGCTTTATAATTAGCATCACAACGGAACCAGAATTACAGCCTCGATATTCATCCCAGTGCTGAGTGGGTTCGTGTTAGAATATTTCTCTCTTCCTTAGCCTCTTCCTGGGCTTGAAGGTTTATGGCTAAAATTACTTTCTAAATTAATCACAAAAATGCTGCATTGAAAGCTAAGGCAGAGGCAGTGGATTAGACAGAGATAAGAAAGGAGGGGGGAAAATACACCCTGAGTGAAGGGAGAGGAGTACAGAAGGATGATTAAACAGGGGCAGATGATTAAATCTAGGCTGTAAACAAACATCTTTTTCCCCCCTCTGCTTGTCCTCTGCCTTAGGGTCAAATAAATTAAACTGGCATTATTTACTACATAAAGAGAAACTGATTTTTATTTTGTGGTGAACGGAGAAGTATTTCTTTGCAAGCTTGCCCTAAATCAAAGAGGTTCTTGAATCACCCTCCCCACGTGCTTTTTTTTTTTTTTCCCATGTGCTTTTAATAAATACCAGGCCCGTTCCCTGTGGGTCGTGCAGCCCTGGCCTGGCACAGGGCCGGTAAATAAAACAGTCATTTTTCCCCCTCGGGGTTCAGAAAAATGAGCACTAGGCTCTCTCCCTGCGTCTTGTCAATGACCTGCCCCCAGCCTTCTTCTAAGTATCTGTCTGCATTTTTCCTGAGCCTTTCATCTTCAGGTCGATGGTGAGCCTACCCAGAAACTAACTACCAACACCGAAGTCTGCTCCATCTCCAGAAAACAGAGGGTGGAGACTTGGCCTCGTAGCCCTGTGGTCCCTGGAGACTACAGGGCAGAACGGGGAAAGGACGGGGTGCCCAGGCTGCCCGCTGGGTCCCGGCCGCTCGAGAACGAGACAGATCGCTCAGTCTTCCAGGAGCTGGGGACGTGATCAAGACAGGGCTGAGGAGAGACTCCAACTAGGGGAAGATGGAAGAAAGCCCCTCACGAAGAGGTCCGCCCCTAACCCCCAGAGTCCGTGAACGTGCTGCTTTACATGGAGCACGGGCTCCGTGCTGAGGGTACACTAAGGACCTTGGCGGGTTAGATGATCTGCATGGACCCGCTCCAATGACAGGAGTCAGAACCACTCCCAGCTCTGGTCAGAGGGAGATACGAGTGCAGAAGAAGGCCAGGTGTGGCAGTGTTTGAACAAACAGGAAGGGGGAGATGATCCCAGGATGGGAGGCAATTTCGAGAGGCTGAACAGGGGAGGAAATGGACTCTTCCTAGGGCCTTCAGAAAGGGATGCAGCCTGTCTCACATACTGATGTCAGCCTTACAGAATGGTAAGACAACACACGTGTACTGTTCAAGCCACTGAGCTGGTGGTGGTAGTTGTTCAGACGCTCAGTCGTGTCCGACTCTTTGCGACCCCATGGGCTGCAGCACGCCAGCCTTCCCTGTCCTTCACCACCTCCCGGAGCTTGCTCAAACTCATGTCCTTTGAGTCAGGGATGCCATCCAACCATCTTGTTTGTGGTAGCTTATGACAACAGTCACAGAAAACTAATTTTCTGTCTATTTTCTAGAACCAACTCATGCTCTTCTTAGACAAACAGCAGACCTATACAGAGACAAGTGATTTGCAAAATACACCCACCTTGGGACTCAGGTATAGACATTGCCAAATAAGGGTCCAAAAAGTTTGAAGAGAGAAATAGAGAATGAATATCCTTTGGAAGAAATATTACTCCAGGAAACAGTAGCACACTTTAGATAAAGCCTTATCAACGACCTCTCTGGTGGCTCAGCGGTAAAGACGCTGCCCTGGTCTGGGAAGATTTCACATGCTGAGGAGCAGTTAAGCCCGTGTGCCACAACTGTTGAGCCTGAGCTCTGGAGCCCGGCAGCTGCAGCTGCTGAGCCTGTGTGTCTAGAGCCCGTGCGGAGCTACCACAGCGGGAAGTCCATGCACCGCGACAACGCGCAGCCCCTGCTCGCCACGAGCAGAAAAAGCCCTCATGACAGCAGCCAAGAGCCAGTGCCACCAAAAATATCAATAAACACATAAAATGTTAAAAAAAAAAAAGCCTTATCAATGCTCAAAATAACTTAGAGGGAATAGACTCTATGATAGGAGAAACCAGAGAAAAGAGGATGAGATAAAATTTAAAAGGAGGTATTCTAATGCATATATACGGAATCTAGAAACATGGTACTGAAGAGTTCATTTACAGGGCAGCAGTGGAGAAACAGACATAGAGGATAGATTTATGGACATGGGGAGAGGGGAGGAGAGGGTGAGATGTATGGAGACAGTAACATGGCAACTTACATTACCATATGGAAAATAGATAGCCAACGGGAATTTGCTGTACGGCTCAGGAAACTCAAAGAGGGGCCCTGTGTCAACCTAGAGGGGTGGGGTGGGGCGGAAGATGGGAGGGAGGGTCAAAAGGGAGGGGGTATATGTATACCTATGGCTGATTCATGGAAAGGTTTGACAGAAAACAGCAAAATTCTGCAATTATCCTTCAATAAAAAAAAAAACACACACACAAAAATTTTAAAGGACAAGAAAGAAAACTGACAGCATTAAGGGAAAAAGAGAATCCCCTGGTGGTCCAGTGGTCTAGACTGGGCACTTTCACTGCCGTGGCCCAGGTTCAATCCCTGATCCAGGATCTAAGATCTGCAGGCTGTGTGGTTCAGCCAAAACAAGTCAAAAAAAAAAAAGTAAGGGGGGGAAAATAAGGGAAATGTAAAAGAATTATAGAAGTGAAAAAAGAAGAAATAAGAAATAATACTGATGTTTATTTAAATAAACTTATTGTGAAGGACAGATTTTAAAAATAATACAGAAAGGAAAAGGAAAAGATAAAAGTTACTAGAAAGAAATCTTAATTATGGAAGACAGATGATGAATGCCCAACATACATTTAATCGATCTTGCTTCCCCGGTGGCTCTGCGGTAAAGAATCTGCCTGCAATGTAGGAGCCACAGGAGATGCGGGTTTGATCTCTGGGTTGGAAAGATCCCCTGGAGGAGGGTATAGCAACCCACCCCAGTATTCTTGCCTGGAGAATCCCATGGACAGAGAAGCCTGGTGGGCTACAGTCTATGGGGTTGCAAAGACTCAGACACTACTGAAGCAAATTAGCACACCAAGTGAATGAACCAAAAAAAATATTAATATATGTAGTAGAAGGAAATTCTCTTGAAATAATGGAAATGGAAAGGATTCATAATATTCCAGAGAAAAGTAATAAAGAGAACCAGAACTGACACATGGCCTGGTGAATATAAATGGAGAGAGAGAGAGCATCCAGAGATAAGAAGTATATTACCTTAAATGTAAAAAAAACTCACGGACCTCAGATGTCCCGGCAACCCCACAGGTGTCAGAGCGCAGTATAGAAACGGTGCAGGATGCTGAGGGTAAGAAATGTGATGGGAGAGTTCTTTACTTTGTTAGATGTTTACAAGTAAAGTTAACAGAAAGACAATCTCAAATGTGCAAGAATTTAGGAAGTTAAGCATGTATGAACCCTTGTTGAAAGTGACGCAAAGACTTAATCCATTCAAATGAACAATGAATCAAAATGGATAAATGGAGAGGCTGACCAATATGAATAGCTGGTATTGAAATCTGAATCCAGTTGAAGAGAAAATGAAAACTTCTCAAATACAGTAAGTATAGCTAAAAACAGAATGAAACTGTTCTATTTCTAGAAATAAAAGCTTAGTGATCTTAAAAGTAATAATCTGTGTACAACAGCCTGAGATCACACGTGTCTGTTCCTCCCAACCTTCCCGCAGCCCCCGAGGCCCCTGAGGTCCCCCGTGGCTGCCCAACAAAAATGGAGGTGGGGAGGGAAATAAGGAAGCGGCACGTATGGGAGCATTTTCTCCTTCATCTTTCACATGACAGAGTTGTGATGGGAGAGTTCACACTCCCAGATGGGAATATTCCGTTTCATTTCAGAATTGACAAATGGAGAAATACAAGTCTAATCAAGCCGTCTTGACGAGACTAGTAGAGCTAGAAATAGATTATCTTCTAAACCAACTGGGGGGAGGGGCAGAGAGGAGAGAAAGCAACAAAAGCAATAATAAAACAAAAGGAAAACACAGACCATGAAAAAAGATGGAAAACAAAGGAAACCACAATGAAGCATAAAATAAAGTAATAAAAAGCAAAAATATCGTGGGATAAATCCAGCCATTCAGGGAAAAAGACAAGCAGGTTGAATAAAACATATTAAACCCAATTTCATTCTGTCCCGCACAACAACCTAAAATAAAAGAAGCAAAGTAATTGATGCTGAGTCGTGCAAATGCGATGAAGCAAACGGGCTGAGCTGCGGACAAACGTGGCACACTGAACCAGGCACACTCTATTTCCTCCAAACCCCACAGAAAGCGGACAGGAAAGGGATTCTGGGACCCTGGCCAGCAGACGGGGAGAATTGAGGGAGGGAAGGCAGCGTAACACATTCTGGGGGCAATTCCCTGGCGGTTCAGCGGTTAAGGTTCTGCTCTTCCACTGCAGGGGGCCCGGGTCCAGTCCTTGGTTGCAGAGCTAAGATCCTGCATGCTACAAAGCACGGCAAAAGTAATTAAAATTTTTAAGGTGTTTTTTTTTTTTTTTTGAGGCTTGGAAGAGCTGGATCAGTGGCAAGAAACTGCAGAGACCTCAAAAAGGCAAATCTCAAGTTAGCAGCAGAAAAACCTGAGAACAAACCCAGTCCCCATCAGCAAATCCTAAAAGGCTCAGGCACAGGTACTGAAATGGAGCCGTGCTAATATATGTATCAGCAGACGTAATATGGGTCTGGATGTTCCACACAGCTGGACAGGAGGCTGGGAAACGGGCTCTTTTATTTCAGACACCAGTGTGCTCCAGTGAACGCCAAAGTGTTGCTACCTAGGAGAATACAGAGCGTCCGTGCTGGAGGAGACAAGCAATGGTCCTGTCCCAGAGAGTCACTTTCATCAACGTGATGCTGTGCGATGGACACACGGCTGACATAAACCTTTACGAGCTAAATAACACAGCACCAAAACACAGAAGGCAGAAGCTACAGGAAACACAAAATCAGAAGCCTGCTCCAAGGAACAGTTACTGCTTAAGTTTTAAAAACCATTCCAGCCATAGGCAGAGAATGAAAACCTATGAAATGACCACATCGTTGATCCCATAGCCTGACAAAGGGAAAAACACATGGAAAAAATTCAGACCCATATTACCTATGCTCGTTAATACAAAAAACTAAATAGAAGTGGAGCCAACACCATGAATAGTATATTAGCTTCCCACTGCTGCATAACTAATTACCACGGATGTAGTTTCTTCAAAACGTTCAAATCTATCATCCCACAGTTCTGTAGGTCAGAAGTCTGGTACAGGTCCGACTGCAGCACAATCAAGGTCACCAGGATGACCCACCTACTTTAACGCCACCTGTTCAGCTACCTTAATTACACTGGCAAAGTTCCTTCTGCCATGTAACCTAACATTCATAGGCAAGACGTGGTGGGGAGGGGGCTCCGTAGGCCATGGAGAATCAAAACTGTGTCTGCACAAGGCAATATATTGAAGGAATAACATACCATGACCAAGTGACAGTCATTCTAGGGATGAAAGGTTGCCTCACTATCAGAAAATCTGCTAAAATAATTTATTATATTCATACATCAAAAAGAGAAGGAAAAAACATGTCTTAGAAGATGCCAAAAAAACCTTTGAATGAAATTCAACATCAACTTCAGACATTTTAAACTCTAAACACTATACTTTTAAAAATTTATTTAGTCTGCATTTATTTTTGCTGTACCGTGTGAGACATGTGGGATCTTGGCTCCCTGACCAGGGACCAAACTCATGCCCACTGCAATAGAAGTGAGGATTCTCAACCACTGGACAGCCAGGGAAGTCCCAGAACTACACCTCTTTAACTTTATAAAAGCTCCATATACCTCGAATGACAGTAATACCTTTGTGGTAGAATACAGGACAATCCTTCAGGTAAGAGGGCAAAAAAAAAAAAACCACTTGTCTATCATGAGCCAGCCCTGGACTATTCAATGCAGTTAGGCAAAAGAGTAAAATGAAAAATACTGGAAAGGAAAAGGACAAAAAGATAAATATTTGTGATGACATGATCATCCCCCATGAAAAGCCCAAGAGAATCAACTGAAGACCTACCAGAAGCAATCAGAGGGTTCCAGTAAACAAGCTGGGACATAAAAATAAGTAAGAGAAATCAGTACCATTCTCGGAATCCTGAGAAATCCAGTTAGAAAATAAAAAGGATGCAAATATCCTATTATCACAATATCAACAAGAAGAACAACAAGTAATACAATACCTAGAAATACACTTAAAATGAAAAGCAGGGGCCGCAGTAAAGTGTTGATTGTCTCACAAAGGGGCAAGGAGAGAACAGGGCCACAGACTGCACAGACCAAGCCATAACCCTAATGGGATTCCAGTTAAAACGTCAACAGCAGTGTTCATTTGCAATACTAAATACGTGAGACAGACACTGAAGAAGAGTCAGGGACTTCCCTCGTGGTCCGGTGGTTAAGACTCCCTATGCAGGGGGCCTGGGTTTGATCCCTGGTCAGAGAACTGCATCCCACATGCTAAAGATGCCACGTGCTGCAACCAAGACTCAGTAGAGCCAAAGAAATAAAGAAAATAGTCTTCTAAAAAAAGAGTAATGAGAGGGCCTAGTCCTGCATTGGCTATTTTGAAATATACGATAAAGCTAAAGTAGTTAAATGGTGTGGTACTATGCCATGCTAAGTTGCTTCAGTCATTTCTGACTGTGACCCTCTGGACTGTAGCCCACCAGGCTCCTCTCTCCATGGTATTCTCCAGGCAAGAATACTGGAATGGGCTGCCATGCCTTTTTACTGCAGAAATAGACTTGTGGGGAACAACAGAGAGTTTAGAAGTACAGCCAAGTATATTGAGAGATGGCATCTACAAGCAGACAATGGTCAGACCACATATAAATACGTACCCCAAGACACCAGGTAGCCGACTCTCTTGGTATAAACAGCAAACTCTGACAGCCTTTGTTTTCTTCATGTGGGTGGTCTTTGTTTATTTCCACAACATCTGCAGTTGTGGGGTGCTCTCAAGTTCAAGTTAGTGGAGGAAGGACAGAATATTCAACAATATTTGACATCGTTTTGAAAGAAGTGGCTAACGGTTGGGGGAAAAGGAGGCTGGTACAGCAAACCTCCATCAAAATAAACATCAGGGACTTCCCCAGTGGTCCAGTGATTAGGGATCCGCCTGCCAACACAGAGGTTCCTTCCCTGGTCCCGGAAGATTCCACCTGCCTCGGGACAACGAGCCCGAGACGCAACTACCGAGCCCGAGCGCTCTAGCACCCGTGCTCCCCAGCAAGAGGCAAGCCCCTGCTTGCTGCAGCCAGAGAAAGCCTGTGTGCAGCAGCAACACCAGCCAAAAATAAAGAAAATGATTATTTTTTTAAATTTTAAATAAATGTCAGACGCATCAAAGATCCAAATGAAAAAGGAAAATTGTGAAAACAGTCGGAGGAAACCATGGATTGCTCTGCACCACAATCCCACGAGGAAGGCGAGACTGGTCGATACGTGTCCTCACTCACAGGTGGACATTCAGGTCCAGTAAGGTGAGCGGCAGAGCCGGGATGTGAACCCGAGCCAGACTCCCAGTTCACAGGGTAAACAGGATGGGTGGTGGGATGCAGGTGGCCAGGACGCACGCCCTCTCAGGACCGCGGGCAGGCTCCTGGCACACTGCCCGTCGTCACAGGGACCTGGAGAGGCGGCAGAGGCCTTCCCGGAAGCCCGTGGGTCGCGGGCTGCTCACCTGTTGGGCTTGTAGCCCAGGCTGTCCATCGTGTGCGCCTGGTCCAGGTCTCGCGGGAAGCCGTGAAGCACCCACCCTCTCTCAATGCAGTCCTGCTGGTCCAGGCGCTGCTTCAGCACCTTCATGATGATGTTGTCGGGGACTGCGGAGAAAGGAGCACAGCTGATCACTCTTCGGACCCAGCAGGAAGGCAAGGGCGCGTCCGAGGTCGTTGCTCACCAGCTTCCTAACTTCATCTGACCTGGGTCTGAACTGCTGAAGAGGTGGGTTTAGGTGGCCAAGGATGTGGGTGCCTGTTTCTTGGGGCGCTCCGCGGTCCCACCAACGAGGGGAACATGTCTGTGCGGGGAGGGGATGCACTGGGTGACCTTGACGTTGAGCTTTCCCTGACTTTGACAGGATAGACGCCCATCGGCAGCCAGGACAGCTCCCAGCTCTCCAGTGATGTGCCGGCACACTTCTCCCCACCCGGCACCCCAGGATCCAGCTTTTGCTGCAAAAGACTTCACAGAAGCCCCGGTGGGAGGTTTCATTTTCCTCCAATGGAGCAGCGGTAGTGCCCCTGAGGCTCTCTGCTAATTTACGATGCACGTGCAACCCACCCCTTTCTTCTCCCCTTCCCCCTGGTTCTCCCCTCCTTGCTGTTTAGAATCAAATCTCTCACAAGAAGCACAGCATTAGTTATAACCGGTGACTGAAACCAAGTCTCGCAGAGGAGGAGATGTTAAGAAGCCTCTTGTTTACATTACTGCAATTGACATTTTCCTGAAACTTATACCTTTCTTCCCAGACTCATTAAATGGCCTGTGTTGCTAATGTACTGCGTTCTAGCAATTTGCACGGCATTTCCTGCACTTTGCACTCATTTTTCCAGAGATACTTGGTAAATATTACTGTTGTTTGCTATAAATGTGGGCCTGATGACGAGCAGGTTTTCCAAGCGGCAGTGACAGAGCGGTTGGCGGCTTCTCTGGAGATGCTCGGTTGCCCTCCGACCGGCCATCTGGGGGTCAGGCCAGTGGCCCGAATACACACGACTGGAACCTTCCCAAAGGCCCCCTAGGCTGGCAGCCGGGTGAGAGATCCAGAAAAAATCACTACCAGCTGCTCTCCTCCGTGGCCGGGACACGCCGAGTGACCGCCCTGCTGCCCAAGAACCAGAACCCTCCATCTAACCCCCCTCCAATCAGGGTCCCCCTGATTTTGTTTTCACATCCTTCAGCCTTCCTTCCCCAGTCTGAAGGAAAGAGCAGGGAAGGGATTTTGCTCTAATGAGACGACCTGGCTGAGACAGGTCAGTGAGGAGTTGGTGCAGTTAATCCCATCCCTTCCCTTCTGAAACCTGCCGTGGCTCCCCAGTGCTCCTCGCTGTGGTTGACAGGGCCCTGCAGGGTGCACAGCCTGCTTCCCCCCAGTGCCTCTCCCCCCAGCTCTCCACCTCCCCTCAAATGTGCCGGTCCCTCCAGCCAAGCCTCCTTCCCCCACGCCTTGCCTGGGGCCAGGCCCCCGAGGAGGGTCCGCTCCCAGGACTGTCATAGCTGGGTTAGCAGCTGTGTTTCTTCACTTCCACTTCACTTCTTGCCGCCCTGTTCTTAACGCTCCAGCTAAAGCTTTGCGTAGTGCTGCCTCTCACCAGGACAAAGGACCATGCCCACCTTGCTTTTCCATAATTGACACAGTGCCTGGCACGCAGGACGCGGTGGAAGAAATAGACCAGAGCCCTCCGTTTGCAAAGCTTCACTGCAACAAAGATGTTAAAACCAACTTGACCAGACTCTGGGGAGCTCAGAAGAAGAGTGGGAGCTGGGCTGGGGACACCCACAAATCTGGGGTCTGGTCTCAGCCCTGTGCTTGGATGCCAGCCGACCTCCGCTGGCCCCACGGGCCCTCCCGGTCCCGGTTTCCTCGTCTGCCAAGAGGGAGCCGGGCTCCGTCCCCTGGGGATCAACACGACACAGCGTCCCAGGCACATGCGAGGCGCTCAGAGCTGGCGGCTCGTCAGGAAACAATGATCCATGAACCCTCGCATGCTTCCCCCGGGGTCAAGGTGTTCTAACGTCGCTCCTGGGATACAGGGTGGCTGATTTCAAGCAAGTCTGGGCAGTTAAAGATGGAGAGATTTAGGGACCCCTGTCCCGAGTCCTCTGTTCTTATCCCAGGGGTAGGAAACCTACCAATTGCCCCCTCACTCCCCAGGAGCTGTTTGTATTCAGGGCAGGGGCGGGGAGGGCAGAGGGGCAGCTGTCACGGCTTCGGGGGTCCCCTCCCCCAGCTCTGCGCTGCACTCCCTACACTGGCTCCCACCAGTGACCCCTGTGAGGAGTCGGGGTGCGGGAACCACCGCTAAGACCACAGTGTGAATAAGGAACAGAACTTTTTTCTGATCCAGAAACCTCACGTTATCTGTCAGGAGAAATAAATACAGGTTAAAGACAAGGAGCGTCACGAATCTGCTATACAGCCTTCTAATCCAGGCCTACCCCTATGTAGGGAGATTCTCACGGAAATTGAAACCCGTCCAGAAGTAAGCCTTTCCCAGTTTCTGTCCGGTGGAGCGTTATGCAGCATCCGAGCTGTGCCCGGGCTCGGGGCCTGAGGCTGCCACCCACAGCAAACAAGAAGCCAAGGGCCCTGCCCTCCTGGAGTCTACATTCCAGCCAGCGAGACAGACGATGCACAGATAAATAAATACCCATTTCAGAAAGTCATAAATACTAGGAAGAAAGCAAACCAAGCGATGGGATGATGCTGGCTTGGCTGGATCCAGGATGGTCTCTGAGGTCACAGCTGGCTGAAATCTGGACGCTGAGTTCAGCCTCACAGGGATCTGGGGAGGATGTTCAGGGTGGAGCTCATGGCAAGGCCCTGAGGCTGGAACAACCTTGGCACGTTCAAGGGATGGAAAAAGGCCAGCGTGGCTGGAGTGGAGGGACTCTGGGAAGTAGGGGTGGGGAGGTCCTGCCAGGCCTTCCGGAAGGAAGAGGATCTCCTGCTCCCCGGCCACCTGGGGAAGGATTGGGCACAGGCCCTCAACGCACATTTAGTGAAAGAACACACAGGGGCTGATCTCAGGACCCTGAGCTAGAACGCCCAGGAACGTGCGCTTCACCACGTTCGCACAAGGACGGCCCATTCTGTGAGATCAGCCAGTGGAGTCCCCAGCTGGAGTCCAGGCTCCAAGGATGTGGCTAGGAAATAGCACCTTACCTCCTGTGAAGTCTGCTGAGCGCCCAAGAATTGATGCTGTCAAACTGTGGTGCTAGAGACAACTCTTGAGTGTCCCTTGGACAGCAAGGTGATCAAACCAGTCAATCCTAAAGGAAATCAACCCTGAATATTCCCTAGAAGGACTGATACTGAAGCTGAAGCTCCAATACTTTGGCCACCTGATTCGAAGAGCTGACTCGCTGGAAAAGGCTCTGATGCTGGGAAAGACTGAGGGCAGGAGAAGGGGGCGACAGGGGGTGAGACGATCAGATGGCAACCATCCAACTCAATGGACATGAGTCTGAGCAAACTCTGGGAGACAGTGAAGGACAGGGAATCCTGGTGTGCTGCAGCCCACAGGATCGCAGAGTCAGACATGACCCAGCACCTGAAAAACAGCAACAGCAAAGTCTGCGAAGAGCTCAGGCTGAGGACCCTGAGTGCAAACCAGCTGTGAGGAGCTCCAGTTTTTAAATTTCTAAAAGGACACCAAATAAAAAAAGGAATTCCTTGGTGACCTAGTGGCTAGGACTTTGCGCATTCATTGCGGTGGTCCAGATTCAATCCCTGGTCAGGGAACTAAGTTCCTGCAAATTGCACGGCATGACCAAAATAAATAAATAAAAGGAAAGTAAACCATCTTTCGCTGACCCCACAAGCACAGTGCCCTCAAGTCCTTGGGCACCCAGAGTGGCTGAGGGACGCTTCCATCAACGCCCCATCAGAGAGGCCAGCTGAGGTATAACGAGCTCTCTGCATCCCTCTCCAGACCTGCCCCCATCAGCCCTGAAACTAAAGCGGCAGGATCTTCCCTACAGGGAAGTGGGCTGAGCTCTAAGGTAGGACGGGAGGGCAGGAAGATTAGTAAGTGTTGCTGCCTTTACGAGAGTTCCTTAGAATAAAACCCAGAAAACTCAGTTCTTGTCTCCCCTGGGCTCCTTTCTTGAAGCAAATTTGAGCAGAGAGCCCTGGGGTCCAGCTGTGGGACCTCCCTGACCGTCAGAGTCCTCCTCTATGACACCTGCCTCACTGGCTGTTACGGGGCTTGGAGACAACTCATGGGGCCTGCCAGACCCATCGAGGTCTTCTGAAGGGAGGTGCGGGTATAAATTTAATTCCTTCTGAAAGTTTACCCAGAGTCCCATCAGGTGGCTATGATGAAGCCACTGGTAAGCACAGGGACCCTCAAATTATAAACATGACTATCTGAGCGTGAATCTGGCTTCAGGAGAGGGCTGTGGGCCTGAGACAGGCTTGTCTTTGGGGGAGGGTCCACTGGGGTAATTAGTTTGCTGACCACGGATGCCCTGGGCCTGGTGAAGACCTCTGTTGATGAGGGTAAGGAGTGCATTGGGCAAGTAATTTTCTTCACTAACCAGTACTATTGGGAGACCAAGCTGCAGTTAGGGGTGGACAGCTGAGCACTGAACTTCTGAGGGCAACAAAGGCTGCTCAGAGGCTCAGAGAGGGAGAGGCCTGGAAGGTCATCCCATTGACCACCCTCATCTCAAAGCTGAGAAACCAAGGCTCCAAAAGGCTGTGAGTTAAGTGACCTGTGCAAGCCAGTTGCTCAGCTGGGGAGAAATCCGACTCAAGGTCAAGAAGTCTGACCAGACAGAAACACAAAGAGACTTCTTGGTTTGGGGTTGCTTTTTTTTTTTTTTTTCCTTGTTAAGTTAGCAAAAATTTCTAGAGGGAATTTCCCAACTGGCATCAAAAGTTAAGATGTACATGCCTCGTGGCCCAGCAATCTTGTTCCAAAGAATTTACATCTAAGATACAACTGCAGAGAGGACAGAAGACGTGCCCATGGAGATGTCCGTCTCAGTGCCCTTTATAACAGGGATGATGGAGATGATTTCAAATGTCCATCAGCAGGGGACAGCTTACATAAAGGACGAGACATCTATGCAGCATGCTACTGCTGCTGCTGCTGCTGCTAAGCTTCAGTCGTGTCTGACTCTGTGCGACCCCATAGACAGCAGCCCACCAGGCTCCCCCGTCCCTGGGAGTCTCCAGGCAAGAACACTGGAGTGAGTTGCCATTTCCTTCTCCAATGCATGAAAGTGAAAAGTGAAAGGGAAGTCGCTCAGTCGTGTCCGACTCTTCGAGACCCCAAGGACTGCAGCCTACCAGGCTCCTCCGTCCATGGGATTCTCCAGGCAAGAGTACTGGAGTGGGGTGCCATCACCTTCTCTGGCAGCATGCTACTAGGGAAGCTTTAAAAAATCATCTTTGTTGACTTGGAAAGAGGCCTCTGGCAGAATACCAAATGGTGGGGGGGTGGAGAAGCAAGTAAACGACGTAGATAGTACGATCTGGTAGTTTAGTTGCTAAGTCCCACTCTTGCAACCCCGTGGACTGTAGCCTGCCAGGCTCCTCTGTCCATGGCAAGAATACTGGAGTGCTTGGCCATTGCCTTCTCCAGGGGATCTTCCAGACCCAGGAATTGAACCCGGGTCTCCTGGACTGCAGGTAGATTCTTTACCAACTGAGCTATGACGGAAGCCACTGAAGCATATACTGACATACATATACACACACACACGTGTACACACGTGTACACACACAACACGCACACAGGGGAGAGAGGAGGGGCCACACTGATGCCCCACGAGCGACGGCCGGTCCCTCGGGGGCTCAGGGTCCTGGAGTTGAGAGAGACGATAACACAAGTCAACACATCCCAGCCGAAGAGCCAAAGGACCTGGGAGGTGTGACAGCGAGGGCGTCAGCGGCGGGCAAGGTCTCATCGCCCCCGAAGATGGGGAAGAAGGCGGCCACTCACGCAGACCCCAGCTTCTAGCCAATACCAAAATGAGCCCCTCTCTGCAGGTTCTCAAATGAGCACTCCTCCTGAGAGGGGCTTCCCACGACTGTGGATCAATAATCATCGGTGGAGTATTTAACGCCTACACCCTCACCCCTCACTGGAGAAAGCAGGGGCCCTCGCCAAGTCAGGCTCATTGCTACCCCCACACCTGGTACACATGCCAGGCCCTCGGCGGGTGCTTAGTAAACGCTCTTTGAATGAACGAATGAATGACCACACAGCTCCATCTCCTGAAACAGGCCTGTTCTCCCAAGCACTGAGTCAGGTCCCATGGCAATGGGTCCCCCCAGGGTTCCCTTTCACCCACTCCACAACATACTTGTGAGCTAAACAGGCAGTCAAAGGAATACATCTTGGCATTGGGAATTAGTTTCAAAATAATCCTACGTGGGGAGGGGATTGCACCGTTTATCCAGAACACGCAGGTTCCCTGAACTGGCAGTGGGTCCCCTCGGGCTCCTTATTCTACTCTCTCTGCTTTCCAAACATGTTTAACGGCTTCCATTAACAAAGTGGGTGTTTTGTCTAAAGGAAACGATTTAAAGGCCTAAAAGAGGTTGAAACGATCACTGTGAGACACTGTCACAGTGGGTCAAAGGATGAATCTCCCTGGAAGGCTGTCCTCACGCCCCAGAAGCAGTTCTCACTTTGGGGGGACCCAAGGGCTGGAGACAGCCTTTGCCTGCTGTTACTCTGGGCCCAGGAGCCTGGCATCATGGTACCGTCCAGATCTGCCCTCCCTAGGCAATCCTGGGGAAGCTGCTTAGAGTGCACACCAGGCCACTGCCCTCCATGTGTCTTGGTCAAGGTTGAACATCAGTAACTGAGGCTCTTGGGACCTGGGAGACAGACGCTGCAAGCCCACGGAGGTTTGCTGGTCCCCTCGAAGCATGGACAGCTCTGGGCATCACCAAGGTCCTTCTCCCAGGGATGGGCTGTGCTCCCCCATTGGAGGCTGGGAAACACTGCTGGCCACTAAAACTGATCCCCCCTGCCCACCGCCCCAGATGTGTCCTTGCCTGAGAGGCCCTCCCAGTGATGGCGGCTCAGGCCCAGGGGTGAAGGGTGAGGCAGGAAGACCCGCCTTTGGTGCAACTCCCAGGCCCATCCCTGTGTCTCCCGCATCAGGCTCTCTGCCCCACGCCTTTGTCTGGCTGCTGCCTCCCCACCCCCCGCCCTCGCCTCCGCCACTGCGGGCCATCAGCTCACTTTTTCAACCCTGCATGGCCTGACCGGCCAGTTCAGCAAAAACGCAGAACAGAGCTCGCCCGCGGAGTTCTTCCGAAAGCTGAAATTCTCCTTGATAATGCTGTCCACTGCCCTTCATCCTCTCGGAGAGAGATTTCCAGCACGGCCTCGAGTCTCTCTCCATTGAGTCAGGTGCCTCAGGCTTGATTTCTGGGCTTGACAGCTAACATCTTACCCTGCGTATAAGCTACTGCCAAGGGCTACGTCTCCGAAACGTCCTGTCAACCCTAAATTTAGCAAAGTGCGAGATATGAATATCCCATTATTTCATAAAGGCCACATCACATGCTTTCCGGTGTTATTTTTTTCTTTTTCTGAAAATCTTCCACGAGAGAGAGCCGTCCTCACATTGACCTCTAGGTTATTAAAATCTCAATCCGTTGTTCCCTGCCGGCCGGGTGTGCTTGGTACAAGGCTGGACGGGGAGCCACGGTCACAAGTGAAAGGCTTTCAGGGCCCCCACCAACCCCATCCAGGACACCTGGCCCATCCTGGTCTTGAAGGGGAGGCATGTTCAAGTTCCCTCCCGCCTATCGGTCCCCTGGCTCATGCAGAAGGAAGGGCCCTGTGAGTCAGGCCACCGTGAGGTGACTGGAAGGGACTATTCTTCCTGGGAGGCAAGTCTGCATCCTCAGTACAGTCCAGCTCAGAGAGCCGGTGGCGTTCATTAGGGAGGGTCCCGAGAGAGCTCCCAGGCCAGCTCGTGGAAGTCCAGCGGAAGCCAGAGCCAAGGGCAGGGAGGACTCGCTGGAAACCCTTTCCCAGACCTTTCCTGCTGCGCTTCGCACCCCGCTGCCGCCTGTGGTCCAAGCCTCCTCATCCCTGTGAGCATCCCTGACCAGGGTTCGGCTGGGGGAGGCAGGGACCCCAGGGCACCAGGCTGCTGGTGCTGACCCCAAAAGGCTGGGATGGACAGGGGAGGAAAGGAAACAGCTCCCTCAGCCGGTGCTTCAAGGTAAAGGATTCCCAAGGTTGACTGGCGTGCCCAGGATTCGCCATTTAACCCTCCTGCCACCCCAGGGCAGACCAGTAAAGGCTGAGGACCTCACACACACACCCGACACACTACACACGTCCAGGCACTCACCTGTAACACCTGTACGCGTCCCTGCAGGACACACACCTCCCTACAGCCTACACAGGCTACACCCACATGCACAAGACTCACTACACCCCACACCCTTCCGCACACAATAGAGCACAAACACACACCTGCCCCCCCACACACAGAGCGTCTCCCTTCTTCAAGGCCCCATTTGAAAAGTAAAGGGGACACTTGGCATTTGTGAGGGTTCATGGGGGACTCAGCACTTTCTTCTCCTCGCCACATCCCAGCACAGCTCCCGGCCCCGCCCCCTCCTGACCCGGCCCGGCTGCGCTGCGGAGGAGAAAGAAGCACTGCTTTTGTTTTCGTTTTCTATTTCCATCTCATGCATACTGATGCTTGAAGGAAGCAGGGCGCCCGCTCCCCCACACGTCTGTCTCTCCCCCAGATTGCTGGGGGCTTGGCTCAGGCTGTGGATTGGGCTCTTCCTGGCCCCGACTTACTAAGCGTTATAGTTCAGTGAAAACTAAACGCCACCATTTCTGGGAGCCCGCCACCCTCGGCATGGCGCGGATTCCTGGCAGCCGAGGCCTGCAAGGCCTCCGCGCGCCTGCAGCCGGAAATCAGGACTGTGTGCGGCGCCAGCCAGGCTTGGAGCCAGGGGGCCTTCAGTGATGCTCTTTGTTTATTACTTACTGCCACCTGCTGGTCAGCTGTGGATCCTGCGCCCCGAGTGAGCTCTTAAAAGGATAAACACACCATTTCTAAAACCAGTACAGGACCGGAGGAGGAGAAAGTGGGCTATTCCACTTGGTTGCACTCCACCATTCTTCGCGGGTGGGGAGCAAGCCCCCTTGGAGAACTTATTTCCTTGGTAAACTCAAGTCACTTGCCTTGACAAGCGCCTTTTTTGGCCAGCAGTGTTTCCCAGGCACAAGATGGAACAGATGTCTTCTAAGACTTCTTTAGGTTCCAAAAATCTATTTCCTAACATCTCGAGTACTCAACACCAATATTTAAAACTACTTGTCAGACAATGGTGCCAGGAGATAACAATTTTAAAAAAATAATAATTTACAAGTTTCCCCACAAACTATAAATGCTGGAGAGAGTGTAGAGAGAAGGGAATCCTCCTGCCTTGCTGGTGGGAATGCACACTGGTGCACCCACTATGGAGAACAGTATGGAGGTTCCTTTAGAAACTAGAAACAGAGCTACCGTATGACCCTGCAATCCCATTCCAGAGAAAAACAGGATCCAAAAGGGTATATGCACCTCAGTGCTCATTGCAGCACTGTTTACAATAGCCAAGACATGGAAGCAGCCTGAACGTCCACCGACAGAGGAATGGACGTACACATACACAATGATTCCATTACTCAGCCATTAAAAAGCATGAAATAATGCCATTTGCAGCAATGGATGGACTTAGAGATCATGAGTGAAGTAAGTCTGACAGAGAAGGAGAAATAGCATATGACATCCTTTAAATGTGGAATCTACAAAGAAATGATACAAATCAACTTAAAAAACAGAACAAGACTCACAGACTTAGAATGAACTTACGGTTGTCAAGGGGAAAACTGGGGAAAGGGATAGTCAGGGAGTTTGGGATGGACATGTACACACTGCTGTATTCAAAATGGACAACCAGAAGGACCGACTGCATGGCACAGGGAACTCTGCTCAATGTCATACAGCAGCCTGGATGGGAGGGGAGTTTGGGGGAGAACGGATACAGGAATATGTACGGCTGAGTCCCTTCACTGCCCACCTGCAACAGTCACAACCTTGTTAACTGGCTATACTGCAACACAAAATAAAAAGGCCTAAAAAAATAATTTACAAGCTTTATTTTCTCCCAGAGTTAGCAAATGGATTTCAACTGGAAGTTTTCTTCCTATGGTTGCCAACAATTTTTTTTAACCCCGGCTTTTTTTTTTTCAAGTCCAGAAAAGTACGTTAGGGCTGGGGCCCTTAACAGTTGGGAGACTGCTCAGCCCTTGGTGAGCAGCTGCTCGTTTTGATCACTTTCTATCACTGCCCTCTCTGCCACGTCTACTGGGGCCAAAGCAAAGATAAGACGTGAGGTGCCGGCACCACTGAACCCCCTGCAGCAGAGGGGCAACTCCAACTGGGGGCCCTGAGCTTATCTCGCTAATGAGGTTCTAGATGAGAAAGAGAAAAAAATGACCATTTAAAAGCAGGCATTCTTCCATGGGCCATGCTGCTAAAACCCGCAGGCCCTAGAACCTGCGCTCTGTAACACGAGTAGCCAACGCTCACCGCAACAGGAGGAAGCCTGCATGCAGCACCCAAAACCCAGGGCAGCCCAAATAAATAATTAAAGAACAGCCATTCTCTGAATGAATGGGGCTTCACTTAGCAAATTAAGAAGACTTTTAATAAAAATGCTCACTGAGACACACTGTGTCTGACAATCGGATCATTAGTCATTCCTATCTTAACACCCACTTTTACACCTTTCAGTGGAAGATGAGACAGGCCAGCAATCCAGATATGGACTGGACTGTTGGAAAGTGCAGTGTTAAACTAACTGCACGCTACGGATTGAAGTTTCCGGAACACGATTTTCCTTCCATCTTAATGCAGTCAGGGCTCAGAATCAGTTATATCCCCCACATCTCAGGGGCAGCGGGAAGGCCAGTGCTCACATGATCTGTGAGGAGAAAGTCAGCAACTCCTGGGAAACCAGGAAACAACCATGAGCCGGGTGTTCTGGGTGGAAAAGACGCATTGACGCATTGATTTGACAAGTACATGCGCTGTAGTGCTGACTTGGCTCTGCTGTGAGCTTCGGTTTTTTCCTAATACAAGTATTGATTCTTGCAATCTTCATAACAAACCCATTTTACAGATGAGGAACTGGAGGCACAGAGAGAGGAAGTAACGTGCCCCAGGCCACACACAAATGGGTCGGGGAGCCCAGAATTAAACCCAGGCCACTGGGCTGTGGGGCCACCTGCCCCTCTCTGCTCTCTGCCCCCTTTACAGGGGAGGAAGCAGCATGAATTCTGCCCTCCTCTCTGCATTTCGTTTGCGGCGTGCCCCGGACAGGTCACTTTACCTCTCAGCTGAGGCTTCTTCCTCTTAAAAAGAGAACTGGACTCAGTTCTCTGAGCTCCTGGCAAGCTGCTAGGTGGCAGGTCTGCAGCCAGGCCACCCCTGGCTCTGAGGGCCCATGAGGCCATCTGTGTTCAGCCGCACTCAGTCACCAGGTGCAGCCACTCCCAAACGGAACCAGAACGCAAGCCTTCCCTACGGCAGCAGATTAGAGGTGGCCTTCCTACCCCCAGGCCCCCCTGGTGGCTCAGACGGTAAAGAATCTGCCTGCAGAGTAGGAGACCTGGGTTCGATCCCTGGGTCAGGAAGATCCTCCGGAGAAGGGAAACAGCTACTCACTCCAGTATTCTTGCCTGGAGAATCTCATGGACAGAGGAGCCTGGTGGGCTATAGTCCATGGGGTTGCAAAGAGTCGGACACAACTGAGAGACTAACACTTTCCTACAGCTGAGAACTGGGCTTGAGCCCCCCACCCCTTGAATCTGGGCCTATCTTGGCTCAGTTAATGGACAGAATCAGCTGGAAGCTCATTCTAGGACTTCGGAGGCTGGGTCAGAAGAAGTCTTTGCTCTTACCCCATCTTCCACCCTCCACCCCATCCACGATGGCTGCTCTCGGCCTCCTTGGGATGCTTGCTGTGGGGGAAGCTAGGATCACACAAGGGGGCTGACCAATGCGAGGAAGCCCAAGCTGCCACATGGCGACGCTGCACCGAGGGGGAGACCTGAGCACCTCACAGCAGGCACCAGGCATGGGGATGGAAGGGTCCTGCCCCAGCAGATGCAGCGGGGAGAAGCAGCAAGGAGCCAGGTCCACACCAGTACCAAGAACCATGTGTAGGGTCCCAGATGGACGATCCAGCCCAGTTGCCTCCAGTCAAGAGTCGTGCCAACTAAGGCCCAAGTCAGACAGTGGTGTCAAGCCCTCCTGCCCTGCCCTGCCTGAAATCCTGACCCAGGACATCAGGGGCAGAACGAAGCAGCCATCCTTCTATGCCGTCATGTTTTAGGGCGGCTGCAATAGATAGCGGGGGCCCAGAGGTGGAGCGGACCAGGCTTCGGCCAGTTCCTGGTGACCACGGGCACCGGGTGCCCAAAGCTGGCATCAGTCACAGGAAGAGAATAAGGTATCAAAGAAGTCCACCTATGAAACACACATGTATGTTTGTGTATACGACCTTGTGTAACATACACGTGTTAAATACACGTATGTACATGTAAGGTACGTGTAAACATACACGACCTTGCTGCTACCACGACTTCTACTATCGTTATGAGAATGACAACTACTATAACTATTAATGATAATAATAGTATCTGATAAGTGGTCTGTTGTCCCATAAAGTGTGAAAGTCACAGTCGCACCCCTGTGTCTGACTCTTCATGACCCTTTACAGCCCGCCAGGCGCCTCCGTCCATGGGATTCTCCAGGCAAGAATACTGGAGCGGGTAGCCTTTCCCTCCTCCAGGGGATCTTCCCGACCCAGGGATCGAACCCAGGTTTCCTGCCTCACAGGTGCTTCCTTTACCATCTGAGCCACCAGGCGAGCCCCAGGTGTGTGCCATGCGTGGTGCTAAACGTTTCACAGACACATTTTCACATGGACACCTAACAAACCATGACTGTGGTACTGTGGAAAGCTCACGCTGTCGATGAGGACGCTGTAGTCCTGAGAGGCTGCGTGACTTGCCCAAGGTCAGCCCGTGGCAGAACCTGAACTGGACTAGAGTGGTGAGTGCACAGCCCAAACCTGCAGCTTCACCCTCCACTCTCCAGGAGTGAACACTTCAGGCCACCTCTCTGGAAACCCCTCGGGCCGCCCGCCGGCACCTGTTTTCCCTTTGTTCCTCAAGACAAATAGGGTCTCACCAATGTAGAAATGCAGGCAGTGGGGCAAAGTGTCTGGGCCCCCACCGCCACAGGGCGGGCCTGCCTGGCCCTGCTACGTCATGCCGTCCCGGGACAACAGCTGTGCCCTCATCTGCTCATTCATTCATGGGTTCGTTCACGGACATTTGCTGAGCTCCTACTATGAGCCACACTGGCGATGGGGACTGGGAAGCAGACAGAGGCCAAGTGGAAACACACAGCGGGAGGCGCTGGGAGGGGTCCCAGAGGAGGGCCGTCTTACCTCCCTGTAACCGGACCATGCCCAGGTGGAGAAGGGCTCCAGTGCTCAGGGCCACGAATGGGAGAAATCAAGGTCTGGATGCCCCGGGGAAGGGCAGGGGAAGGTCGCGGTCTGCGTGCACGCACGCTCGGTAGCTAAGTCGTGCCTGACTCTTTGGGGCCCACCCAGCTCTTCTGTCCACCCAGGCAAGAATACCGGAGTGGGTGTATACTCAACACGCGTCCCTCCTCTCTCGCCTCTGTGTCCCTCTGCCCCATCGCACCCACCTACCTCCCTCTACCCTGAGCTCCCTTCCTGCTCAGCTCAGGGCAGGATACAGCAGTGCAGAGCTGCAGGGTGCGGGCCCTGTGCTCCCCCTCCCCGGTGATCACAGCTGCCCCAAGTCCCCTACGGGAAGTCTGTTTCAGGGATGGGGCAACTGTCCAAAGTGTAGGGGCCGCAGAAGGTCACTGAGGGCAGCCTCCCCGACACCCCTCAGGCCCTGCTTGCAGCCCGAGAGGAGAGCCAGTGTCAGCTCCCCGCCCGGGGTACTCGGAGGGCAAGGGGCTTCAAGCTACACCTGCCTGGAGGGGTGTGAGCGGGAGACTCCTGGCTGGAGGAGAAGGCGGGGGCCTTGGGGCCTGGCCTGTCGCAGGCGATTTCACAGCTGAGTGGGCTGGAAGCCACCAGGGCTGCCCGTGGAGAGGAGACGCGTCCAGAAGCCCTGGTCGGAATGAGAAGGACACCCTGCCCCTCTGGGCTCCCCTCCGGTTTTGTGATCTCCGTGCCTGACACACGGCAAGCCCCCGATGGACACTCAGCCCAGGAAAACCATCTGCGCGGCCCCTCTGCTGACACTGCCATGGTGGCCAGGCCCCCATCTTCCAGGGGGAGAGGCTACTTCACGGAGTGGACACACGGGTGAGCTGAGAGCCCCTTGCTGCCTCAGTTTCCCCGCCGCTCTGGCCACCGAACAGAAAGCTTTGCAACCGCTTGGCCACAGACCTTTGCCGATACCCCAGCAGGGTGTCATCTTAACAACACAGACAGACGATGCCACTCTCGCAGCCAAAGTCTAGTTCTTGAAACTCAGGAGCTGGACCCTCTGGGGCACAACCCTGTTGATAAACAGCATGCTGACCCCCTTTCTACAGCTGTCCTCATTACACGCCTCTGCCCCTCATAACGCACCCCCACTTTGAGACCCGCTGCTCTGCTGGGCTGTCTCGGCAGGAAGGCGCCTACCTAGTTTCCAGAAGAAAATCTTTGTAGCGGTCCCAGCGGAAAAGTCAAAAGTTTGACTTGAAAAAAGGAGCTACTTCAAAAGCATTGTCAAGACGGAGGTGAGGGTTCTTTTAAAAATGCATAAATTACTGGGGTGTCCGTTAATCAACCTACAGGCAGCCCAAAGTGGGGGGGGTCTGGTGGGGGTGCTGAGGGGACCCGTCGGGACACATCCAGGGGAGGTGCAGCGAATAAAATACACGTTCAGTAAAAGAGTAAATTAATGTGTTTATTACTTACTGCTTGGGCTGCTTGTGTGTCTGTGTGTGCATGTGTGTATGTGTGGAGAAAAATGAAAGAAAAATGTAGAGTTTTTTCAATAATAAAAAGGGAGCTGCACCGCAGGGCCCCTAAAGCTTGTGAAAAATTAAACTCGACGGACTCAAACTGTCCTATTTCCACTTCAAAAGAGAAGAGGCACTGAGCTCTTCCCAAGTTAGCTTCAAACGCCCAGCACCCTAGAAAGTTTCTTTATAAAAATAAAGGCTCCTGCTCCCCCAAGCACTGTACCGGTTACTGTACCCACAGTCTCTCTCTCTTCTAATTATACCCCTGTGAGTCCATTAATCAACTGGTAAATTATTTAGAGAGTCATGCGCTGTCTTCAGCTGGTACAAACACACCACATGCAAAGGCTTGCTGGAAACCGGCCGGGGTCCCTCGGGGTCTCCCCTCTGTGGTAAGACAGCTAGCAGCTTGCCGAGGCTGCACTATTAAATAAAAAAAAAAAAATAAGAAATAGCACGCCGCTTACCTCCTCAGATGGGAAGATTTACTTTGTCTTTCAACTCAGCCACTCTTTGCAAGATTTTAACAAAAGAGAAAAGCTGGTGTATTGTCGAATCTTTACTGTGCATTTAGTGAGGAGAATATTAATTCCCCCTCAAAAAAAAAATAAGGCAGCCCTTCGGCTGAGTTCTGATCCGGGCCTCCTGGGACGTGTACTCACAGAAGCCTCTCGAAAATGCTCGTAATCATGCCAGTTTGGGGCTGGTTCGGCTTGTTTGTGTTCTGATGCTGCGTTGGCCATGGTGAGGTCTCATTACCAGAAAGGGTGCAAATTAAGAGTCTGGAGTCTCCCTCAAACCTCCAGCCTCTCCTCAGGTTCTATTAGGCCTTGAGGGATTTTCTCCAGACAGAAATATTTTGGCGATAACGGGGTTTATGGGAGCAGGCATGGGTAACACGGGGTAATGATCTGTCTTCCGCATTATCTTTTCTACATGCCAACACTTGCGCATTTAGGGGAAAGTTATTATGCCAATTAAAGAGCTGTTTTCTAACCTGAAAAAGTCAGTGTATGTCTGGCATGTGTGCCAAGGAATCCAGGCCTTCTTTCAATTGAACCCTCTCCAGCTGTTGGGGGGGTACTGGCAGGGCAGGGCTGGTTACAGAGTGGAAGTGAGTGAGGAGAGCCGCGCCCCCGTACCTTGGTCAACGAGCCAGGCTGGCAGGTGCTGGGTTGGCAGCACCTGGGTGCAGGTGCTCAGTTCTCCCTTCCGACCCTGCAGACCCAGGAGGTGGGAAAAGCTGGGGTCTGACCTGAAAACCCCACCCCGGGGACACACCGTCACTGGCGGCCCCCCCACCTGACATCCCTGCATGAACGGAGCACAATGGGGACAGCTGTAGGCAACCATCTCACACACTGAGAGCAAAGACTAAACCAGTGAGGATGAAATACACCTTCAGCTGTTTTAATATCTTGCCTGGGTCACCAATTTCCAGAGAAAACACAAGCAACATCCGAGAATGAGAACAATGACCAGAGCTGGGGGAAGAAGGCCACCCTTCTGAACCAGAGATGGTGGCGTACCACTGATTAGACCCAGTTGTCTGGAATGAGGTTATATTAACATCTACCACCAGCAGCCACAGGACCATAATTTATGGCTGAAATTCCCAGAAGGACTAAAAATAAAGCTATGTGTGCTCAGCTGTATCTCTTTGCAACCCTACAGACTGTAGCCCGCCAGGCTCCACTGTCCATGGGATTTCCCAGGCAAGAATACTGGAGTGGGTTGCCATTTCCTTATCCAGGGGATCTCCTGAACTTAGGGATCAAACCTGCGTCGCTTGTACCTCCTGCATTAGCAGGCAGATTCTCTACCACTGTGCCACCTGGGAAGCCCCCACATTACACTTGACCTTAGCCAAAAAGCCGCTAGGGTGAGCTGAGACCAATGAGAGAGTTGGTTTTTATGCTAAGTGAAACTTGAGAAACGAGAATTTCAATAAGCAAGGTCAGATGGCTGCCTTCCTTGGGAAGCTCATGTCCAGAAGGCCTTCTGGTAGGAATGAAGCACAGAGAAGGCTCAGGGCACATCATTTGGAGATGGTGACCACTGTGAGTCACCGATGGTTTAGGCAGAGAATTGAGTTCTAGCTGCTCCCTTGGCTAATCCTGGGCAGAAAAAAGCAATGCCTGCACACATGCCCCTAGTATGAAACGGCCATGGAGTCTGCCAGCACTGACCACTGAAGGCTAAATGGCTTTTTAGCAGCTGAGAAGTTATTTTTCCAAAAGCCCGGAAGGGTTTTCAGTTGCTCTGCAACCATGTACAAGTAACAGGAGCTCCCAGGCAGGCAAGCCTGCGTGCTGGGCGGCCTGGCCCCATGTCATGAGCAGCGCCCCGTCTGTGCCCACCAGGGACATGGCTGCGTGAGGAGTGCCGTGTGGGGCCCTGGGGAGCCAACTTGCTCTGTTCAGCACAGTTCGAATCAGAGTTTAGGAGGTCAGACCTATGTATCTCAAAATCTGGAGCATGGAACAAGCGTCTCCCCACCCCTCCCTCCACAGTGCAGCCGCCAAGAGCCCGGGATCGAGAGATTGGGAGGAGTGAAGATGGGGCCCTGGAGTCCTGTGCCTGGTAAATGTGGGAAGACGGGACAGCCACGCGGTTATTAATTTTGCGGCTGATTTGAAAGGAGGAGGTGTTGGCAGCACCGGTGAGGACATAAAAGAACATAACTGAGTCTGCGGAGGTCGCAGCTGGGACATCACATCAGGAGGCCCCGAGGGGGCAGTAAGAGGAAGTAGCTCCGTGGGGGGACGCTGACATCTGGGTCTACTCTCTGGGCTGCTGGCTGCGGTGACGGCTGTGAAGACGCCTGGCAATAACCATGCTCTTGGGATGGACTCGCAGCTCCCAGGCCGGTGGAGCAAGGGCAGGAGTCCCAGTGATGGGCAGCAGGTGTGGCCAGCTGCCGGGAGCACAGGGCAGAGTCCCCCCGCGGAGGAGGTCCAGCCCCTGGAAGGGCACTGCCTGCCTTCAGAGGGAGTGATGGGGGGTGGTCTACACTAGGCTGGCTGCAGGGCAGGGTGTTCTGACAGTGATATCTGCCAGCCCTGAGGCACGGGGGCTCTGCCCCGGAGACCAGGCCTGGGGGTCCTTACCATACTCTCTGCCCCTGCAGGATTTCTGGAAATCCTTGCAGGGTTTCTGGAACCTTCTGGGTTTCATTTGGGGAAACCCCGGCGGGGGTTCCCAGGACTGCAGCTGGCCCCCCAGCTGAGCTATCTGAAACACCACCAGGTTCTGAGGAGGGAAACCTGAGTGGTCAGGGCGGCCCCACAGGACAGAGGGGCAGCCGAGTCTCCTTCCCCGAGACGCTCTGTCCCTGGCCGAAAGTGTTCAGGGCGCGCCGCACCGCACCGCGCGTGCGGCCTCGGGGACCCTTCTGACCCAGGGCAGTGTGGGGAGAAGGCATGCCCTCGGCCCGCCTCACCCCCGGGAGAGGAGAGCCACTCCTCGGGGGGCCTTGCCCCTCCAGCTCCCACCCTCCGGCTGGCGGCCCGCGCCCTCGTGTGGACGGATTCGCTTCCCGCCTCGGCCCCACTCGGCTCTTCCTGGGGAGGGCCTGGGCCGGCCCGGCCAGTCACACCTCTGCCTCCCCAGGTCTGGACTGGGTCGGGGCGTGTCGGGAAGCCCAGCTGTCCCCTCGGAACCCTGTCTCTCTCTCCTCCCGTCTGTCTCCTCTGGGTCCAGGACTCAGGGCTGATGCGGGCGATCCCCACCCAAGTCTGCGCCTGAGGCGCGACGCCGGCACGTGAGGTGGCAACATGGCGCTTCCAGGCTCAGGCCGACTTTCCCTTCAAGCCCAGCTTCCGTGGAGAATCACTGCAGTTTCCGTTTCCTGTTTCTGCGGGGCGGGCAGCGACGCGGGCGGCCAGGCCCGGGTGGTTCCCGCGAGCGTCCTCCAGCAGCCGGGCGCTCTGGTTTCCCCGGCAGCGTCTCCACAGCCCGCTAATGAGCCCCTGTTAGTGGTGATGAATGCAAATGCATTCTTTGTTATCCCTGCGAGATGGGGATTAGTGAAATGACAGGACTTATTGCTTCTGCGAGGAAGATATGATGGTGGTGGTGGTTGTGTCTTTAATGCTGCAGCAAGTGGAGGAGTGTAGAGCTACCTTGTCTCAGGAAAGAGAAGGCTGCGGCGGGGAACGTTAGCACAAAGCACTCAAGACTGAAGCTGCCAAGGTCTGGCTCCCTGTACGCGAAACGGAAGTGTGCGCTCAGTCTCCTTCGTATCCACCAGAAGAAAAAAAAAGGAAAAATAAAAACCAGAACAGCTCTGCGTCTTGACCACCAGTGGAGAGGCCCCTTGGGCCTGTGTTTAGCATGCAGAGAGAGAGAGAGAGAGGGTTGAAGAGGCTGCACCGCTGCCTGTGAAGAGGGAGGAAGGGGCCTCCGGAAGCTGGGAAAGGCCCGGAAACAGACCGTCCCCAGAGACTCCTCAGGGAGGAATGCAGGCCTGCGGCACGTGACTGCAAGACTCCTGACCTCCAGGACCGGGAGAGAAGAAATGTGTGTTGTTCCAAACCGCTGAGTTTGTTTCAGCCATGATAGAAAACGAATAACTAGGCAATATCCCGAGATGCAAAGCCACGGAGGACTCGAGCGTCCGGTGCCCAGGCGCGGGAGGGCGCCCTAGTGCAGTGTCACCGGCCTCCCGGGCATACGTTCCCTTTGACCTAATCAGAAGCATCTGCAAACCTGCCCTGTCACAGAAGGGTGCCTTACAGGCTCACTGAAAGGCGTGCAAATCTGAAAACCACCTAAATATTTACTTTTCACAACTTTTTATTTTAATAAAAAAAACTCAAAGGTACAGAACGTCTCCAAGAAGAGGCAAGGAATTTCTGCCTCCCTTTGCCTGAGGTTTACCCCCCTGTCAACATTGCCTCATCTGGCTGGTCACTGTCCCACTGTCTTTCTTTCTGAGCCACGAAATGCTTTGTCAGGGAGAATTATACAAATTACCCACCCAGTCTGTGCGATGGAATACCACGCAGCAACGTTTCCAATGACATAAACCTATTAACTTGTTATCTTATTCTCTCATTAGTGCAACAGATGTTTTCCAGAGGGCCAATCACCCCCATCCCCCGACTCAACAACGGGGAAGCTGGGCTCGCTGGAGGGCGAGTGAGCTTGAGCAGGCGTCGGGCCTCTGTCCCTGCTGGCTGCCCCCACGGTCCATGCATATGTGCACATCCCAGCCCGCGCTCACGTGAACCGAACACCCGGGGTTTCTGTCTCCACCTCTCCATGGAGACACCTGGGCCTCGTGGCTGCTGTGGGGCGGGGCGGGGCGGGGCGGGCACCCCGGGATCTGTACCAGACGGGGAAGCACCAGAGCTTGCACTGGCTGACCCTCTTGACCAACCGGTGATGCGAACAGACTCGCCGGCCCAGACCATCGTGTCTCCCTCCTCTGTTTGCCGCACCCGGGGGATCCCTTTCTGCCTGCCTCACTGGAACTTTACCGCGGGGTCCAGGACACCTTAAGGAGGGCCTGGGGAGAGCCAGGCCAGGTCGTCCTCCCCAGGCAGGCCCTCAGAGCAGGGATCAGGAGCGAGCAGCCTGTTCAGAAGTGGCAGGAGGAGGAAGGAGCACTGGGCAGTGAGGGTGTCCCAGCCAACGCGCGCACTGACTGTCTCCACAGCCCCCTCCTTCTGGGTTGGCCTTCTTCATATTAAGTGCCTGTTCATAGCAGACGTGATGACGCGCTTGTGCTCACCGCACAGAGAAGCTACTTACAGCCCTTTACACAAGGATGGGAGATGTGGGCGAGGAAACACACTGCCCCCGGGGAGGGGCCCAGACGTGAGCCGGCATGCCTATGGCCTGAGCACCTCGTCCCTTCTCTGGCGCTCATCTGTGGACTCAGGGAAACGGCAGAGAACAGGCTTGGATCGAGGACACACTTTCGGAGCTTAGGTCACAGAGGGGGTCTGCAAAGACGACCTGGTCCAGCCTCCCCTGAGGACCCACGGTGGGTCAGTCCTCAGGTCTGCAAGGCTGTCTGAGCCTCCTGGCTTCTGACTGCTGACCAGATCAGAATCTTGGCCCCTGGTGTTTTGGGACAGGAGGTGGAAAAGAGGTGGGCAGCTCTGGGCCTCTCCTGGCTCCCAGCTTTAAGTGACAGCGAGCATTCTTGAGAAAGAGGGCCGCTTCACACCCTCAGTAAAATGCATTATGTTCACAGACTTTGCCCCCCAGCCCCCCATCGCTTGGAAGCCAGGATGACCAGCTGGGCAACAAAACCAGAGCCTTTGCCTCCCAGAAAGTCTGGTTTCCATTTCCTGGTGGTCTTTCCCAGTTGGAGCCCCCAGGTGCCCCATGAGCCTCACACAGAGCAGTCTCTCTCCAGAGCCTGGAAGGTTCTGGGAGTCACGGCCAGCAAGGCCTACCTGCTATCTCCTTCTCGAAAAATGGCTGGATCAAATCGCCGTATTTGGACTTGTCCGCCACGGCTTCTTTGAGCAGTTGCCCACAGCAGACTAGAGGAGAGAGGAGCAGAAAGAAGCCTGTTAAATTTTAAATAGAAGGAAGAATGAGAAGGAAAAAACAAAACAAAGACCCAGTGCTGCCTGCTGGGGGGAAGAAAAAAGGTCACTGAAAAAAATATAAAAGGGTTTTCTGAGTGTGGGCGTGTGTCCAAGTGAAAGGAAGTATCAAAAAGGAATTGGAAATAAAAAAGAAGCCGAGGAAGGACGCTGTGGAATGAAAAAGAATGCATTTGGCGAAGGACATATTAAAAATGGACGGTGTGGAGAAGACATAACGAGGACTGTCACCACCAGAGAAGGACCCGCAGGGCCTCGGCGACACCGGGGAGTACAGCCCGCAGCCCCGAGGGCTGTTGGGGGTGGACACACTCGGGCAGAGAACCACGCGGACCAGCGTGAGGTCCACTTTCACGCTGTTATCACTCAGCGGTGGGTGGGGACCCTGGAGTGTCCACGGCCCCCTGTGATGACGAGTCCACAGACGCCATCAGGCTGTACAACAACGGGACGCACAGGTGTCTCTCTGTCACGAGCAACTGCCGTGTCTCGAGACCCCAGCTGGGGCCAACACACAGGGCATCCCAGTTACCAAGCATGGGAGGAATAAACACAGTTGCCCTCTCCTTGGCTATGAAAACCTTGGCAGCCAGAGCCAGAAGGGTCCAGCCACGTTTTCATGAGTTGTTAATAGCACAGTCTTACTTTTGTTAACTTTAAAGCTAAGGACTTGGCCTCCTACGTTGAAGAGATCGAAATCCTAAAGTTAAGTGGATAAGGTGGATGTTAAGGGTGACGCCCACCAAAGACGGATCCCCCTGAATGACGTGTTGAATTCTGTGTAGCAGCAGCGACCATGTGCAGAGTGGCTGCGGCTTCGCTCGCTAATGAGGAGTAATAAAGGCAACCGAGACCTTTCCCTATGCCAAGCGCTGTGCCAGTCATGCTTGGTATTGTCCAGCCCTCAGGCTAACTGCAGCTTTTTAGGCAAGGAGAGGCACTGTGTGCTGTCCTAGGTCACCAGCCAGTGAGTGGCAGAGCTGGGATTCAAACCCAGGTCCGTGTGACACCAAACCTCGGCTGAGCCTCCAGTTCTGACCAGGAGGGAGGAGCAGATATCCTGTTTCCCTTCTGTCATAAAAAGCCATAAAACTAAACGAAACATACGAGGCAGCTCTTTTCAGGCACTTGGTCAGCAGACACGCGGGGCTGTGATCCTTGAGAAAGGACACACACCGAGTGGGACTCACTCACCCTGGATTTTGACCTACGGGTACTGCCCATTCCACGGCCAGGGAGAAGTGGAACCCAGACGCAGCAGGGGCACACAGCATTGGAGCTTGGGGCCTCGAGGCAGCTGGACTTCATAGGACAGAACAATGGATGGGGTGGCGGGGGCAGGCTTGGGAACCTGCAGGAGGGGTCCCTGGAGTCACTGATCAATGCCAGACCACCCGTGCATCGGGCAGGCTCCACAGGGCCTGGGAGAGAAAGGCCACAGGGGTAGCTGGGAACTGACTGGGGGTCCAACGGGGCAAGATGAGGCCGGCCTCTGAAGGCCAGGGTCAGAGACCTCGCTCAGCGCCGCAGACCCACGCTGAGACTCCAGGAAGGGTGCTTCAGGTGTGAGGACACACAGGCCCCAGAGGAAGCACACCCAACCCCACCTGGTGGGCGCGTGTCTGACTCCTTGCGACCCTATGTGCTGTAGCCCGCCAGGCTCCTCTGTCCATGGGATTCTCCAGGCAAGAACAGTGGAGTGGGTGCCATGCTCGCCTCCTGGAGATCTTCCCCACCCGGGGATTGAACTCGTGCCTCTTACATCTCCTGTATTAGCAGAAGGGTTTTTACCACCAGTGCCACCTGGGAAGCCCAGTGCCACCTTAACAAAGACTAAAACTAAGCCTCAATGAGGTCAAGCTGATCCTCCAGGAAACTAACTAACTGCCTGCCTGTTAGAACTCAGCTCTTCTTCATGTGATATTCTCAAAGCAGGACCACACCATCCAGACTCTGAAGAATGTGAGAACCACAATGTCCAGCGCATAATAAAAAAAATGCTTGAGATCAAAAACAACAAACAAACAAAAACTATCAGGAAAATGTGACCCCTACAAGGAGAGACAACAGGTCATAGTATCATAGGTTAAGAGATCACATAGATGTCAGTATTTGCACATAAGAACTATAAAATGGCTATTATGAATATGTTTAAACTTGAAAAGATAATTAAAATGAATGAAAAGATGTGGAATCTCAGCAGAGAAATGGAAACTATAAAAAAGAACACAACAGTCTTAAATGGAAAACATCACTGAATAAGCTGCAATCAGTGAATCTGAAGACATGAAAACAGGCAATAGAAAGCATTCACATTGAAGCAAAGAGAAGGTGGGGAGGGGACTGGGGGAAAAAAAAAGAATAAAATTTAGAGAGCGAAGGCAATAGCAAACAGTTTAACATACATGTAATGAGAGTTCCCAAAAGAGGAGACAGAGGGAGGGAGGGATGAGGAGAGAGAGGGAATATTTGAGAAAATAATGGGAGAAATTTTTCAAAATTTGATGAAAAGTATCAACCCATAGATCCAAGACTCTCTGATATCCAAGCAAAAAGAACACAAAATAAACCACACCTTGATACATTATAGTTAAATTTTTGAAAATCAAACAGAAAATATTAGAAGCAACTAGGAGTGGGTGAGATGCTTTATATATATAGGAGAACAAAGATAAAAAAATAATCTCTGAGTTCTCATCAGAAGCAATGCAACAGAATGCGTCAATGCAACAATGAAATGATATCTTTAAAGTGCTAAGAGGGGGGAAAACCTGTCAACATAGATTTCTATATGCAGCAAAAACATCCTTCAAGAACGAAGGTGAGATAAAGACATTTTCAGACAGATGAAAGCTGAACTTCACCAGCAGACTTGCACTACAAGATATGTTAAAGGAAGTTCTTTGGGTTGAAAGAAAATGATATATCAGATGGAGACTTGGATCTAAACAAAGGAGTGAAAAGTGTTGACACTGAGTATATATAAAAGCCCTTTCCTCCCATCTCTTGAGTTTAAAAAAAAAAAGACTCTTTAAAACAAAAATAATTACAATATACTGTAGGGTTGATGCCATACGTAGGAGTGAAATGTGTGACTACAGTACCATGAAGAACCAGAGCAAGGCGAAGGGAAAGACTGCTGGCAGGCTCTCCTGCTCCCCAGGAAGAGGCACAGTCTTAATCCAAGACAGACTGTGACCGGTAATGTGTAACCCCTGGAGCAGCCACAAACAAGACGAAGCAAGGAGATACAGCCAGAAAGGCAATGGGGGAAATATCGTGGCTTACTAGAAAACGTTTTTGACCAAAAGCAGGCAGGAAAGGGAGAACAAAGAACAAGGACCTCCCTGCTGGTCTGGTGGCTAAGGGTCCGCCTGCCAATACACAGGACGTGGGTTCGATGCCTGGTCCGAGAGGACCCCACGTGCTGCAGGGCGACTAAACCCGTGCACACGTCCTGAGCCCAGGCTCTGGAGCCCTCAAGCCGCAGCTAGAGAAGCTCACAGGCAGCAATGAAGACCTAGCACGGCCAAAAAAAAAAAAAAAAAAAAACCCACACAAATAGAAGACAAAAAATCTGAATGGTGGACTTGAAACCAACCATTACCTTAAATCACCTTAAAGGGAAATGGACTAAACACTTCCATTAAAAGGCAGAAAATGTCAGGCTGAATTTTTTTTTTTAAGCAGTTATGTGTTGTCTAAAAGACACATATTTAGAATATAAGACACGGATAGTTCAAAAAAAGTAAGAATAGAGGTTATACTTATCAGACAAAGTGGGCTTGGAGAAAATGAGTATTACTGGAGGGGCAGAGGAGTGCTTCCTAGCGCTAAGGGGAGACTGCACCAAGAAGAGCCCACGCCCCCAGCGCACACACAGCTTCAGCTTTCAGGGCACAGGGACCGGCAAAGAGAGAGAGAAACCTGCAGGCGGAGCTGGAGCTTTGAACGCACCTCTCTCAGCCACTGAAATGATACGCAGAGAGAAGTCACCAAGGCCACGGAAGAAATGATCGCACCACCAGACACCTCAGCCTCACTGACACTCTTACAGCACGATATTCAACAAAACCAGTGTATATATTCTTTTCAAGTGCACATGTATTTCACCAATATAGACATGTGCTGGGCTGTAAAAAAAAGTCTCAATAAATTTCAAAGGGCTGAAATCATATAGGGTATGTTCTTTGACCTCAAGAGAATTAAAGAGACAAAAAGCAATCTGGGAAATTCCCAAATATTTGGACAGTGAACAGTATACTTTTAAATAATGCATGGGCCAAAAAAAAAAAACAACGCAGATTAGAAAATACTTTGAACTGAATGATAAAACACAGCATATTAAAATTTTGTGAGATGCAACCAGAGAAGTGTTTAGAGATAATTGTGTAACATTAAGTGCTTATATTGGGAAAAGTGAAAGTGCTAAGTTGCTCAGTCATTTTGTCTGTTGCTCAGTCATTTTGTCCGACTCTCTGCAACCCACAGGCTTCTCTGTCTGTGGAATCCTCCAGGCAAAAATACAGGAGTGGGTTGCCACCTCCCCTGGAGAAGGGGCTCTTTCCAACCTAGGGATCAAACCCGGGTTTCCCTTATTGCTTTGCACGCATTCTTTTTCCTATCTGAGCGACCAGGGAAGGCCCACTTCTACTAGGAAAGAATGGTTTAAAACCCCTGCCTGTAGCCACCTCACTCTACAATGTTCTAAGACAATACTGCAACAGTATCCTCTTGCTAGAGAGTGGAAGCACTGAGGCTTCAGACACATGTGACCTGGGGCTGTGCTGGGGTAAGCCTTGCCGCCCTCGCCTCACTCCCCCTCTCCCCCAGCTCAGCAGAGCCCACCTCCATCCTTGAGAGCTTCTTCTTTTTCCTGCACTTTCCCTATCTGTGTACCAAATAAAATGTACTGCATATCACAGGCATGCAATGAGTAAAATTAATAGCATTTTAATAAAAGTCTTGGGACTTCCCTGGTGGTTCAGTGGTTAAGACTCTGAGTTCCCCATGTGGGGGGCACAGGTTCAATCCCTGATCAGGGAACTTAAGATCCCACATGCTGCTCACTGTGGCCCCCACCCCCCAAAAAACTTCATGGTTGTTTCTGGTTAGAAAATCCATGCTCAGTGCAGGGAAAAACAATCAGGATTGTGTAACACATCACTCTACAGAGAGAACCAGTTTGCTACCTGGATGTTCCTTCAGATGTTCTCTGAGCACAGACTAACACACTTTTCTGAAGAAAGATGAGACCATCCCCTCAGCGCTATTGAGTGACTTTGCTTTCCACTCCGCTCCCAGGTAACAGCACTTCAGGGACATGGAGTCACTTCACAGGTTTAAAGCTGCCCACAGCTTACTTAACTAGCCCTCTTACAAACAGTCTGGGGTCACCTTTGTGTTTTGTCTCGCATCCTTCACGTCTCTTGTTGAGTGTTTGCGGGGGTGTTGCAGCAGAATAAAGTCCTAGGCGTGAAATCACCGGGGCATAGGATGAGCACGGGTCATATGTTAATCAGCAGTGGCCTTCCTCTTACAAAAGGTTGTGCCTGTTTATATTCTCGCCAGCTACAGACAGGAGTCTTTCAGTAAACCTTGTGGGAGTGAATGGGGCTTGTTTGTTCTGAGACGTTTTCCCACAAGTGAGAGGATCATAAATGTGAAAGCCCAAGGCAGGGGATGGCGGTGGGGGGCCTCTGGGGGCAGAGCCGGCAGTTCCTGGAGCTTTGGGTGCAGACAGGTCTCGGCAGAGAGACCCCACCCGACAGCTCAGTGCTTGCCTCTGCCAACCACAGGTCCCCAGTAACTAGGTTTACTGAAATCTCACGACGTCTTGGGTTTCTCAAAAACACCTTTGAGAAATGTGAACTTTGAATCAGTCTCCAAATGCTCAGTTATTGAAATGAGCCCCAAATGACTCTTCTGCTACCAAGCAAAAACCAGCGTGAGTTTTTCTATTTTCTGTTTGGAAAACTCTAGGCGAATCTGATTTCTTTATGAAAACAATTTAAATGAAACAACACTTTTCTTGAAGGAAGCTGTCTGCGTAAACAAGCTTTGGCCCAGTGACAATTATCTGAATTGGTTTGCACGATATTAAGGTGTCGCCTTAGTGTTTTTCAGACCCTCCCGCTGCCATTAAGGCTCTTCTCACTGTGTTTCTTCACATGTCTTCACCTACCAGGAAGCGCAGGTGCGTAAATAAACCTGTGGGTGTGGCCACACGTAAAGTGGGGCTCATTCTTTACAAAGAAGTCATCCCGAACAGCAACTGGAATTCTAGTCTTATAGTAGTCTTAAGAGGCAAACACAGAAGGAGAAGGCATTGTTTGAATAATTATACTTAAAAAAAAAAAAACTTGGATATAAGAAAAGCACACCTTTTATCGTAAAGTATCCAGACTATTTTTCCATGCCAACCAAAATGGAATACTGCTATTTAGTCATTTTACTAAAACACTCACACAGCTATTACTATTTTCCCATACTTATCAGAATAAGCATTCAGTTCTCCACCTTCAACTTTTGTCATCGATTCCTGGCTGGGAATCTCAGTGGCTTTGGGATTTAAGTTGGAGACCTAACTGAAAAGCATTTTTCATTGAAACCGTGAGCTTTCTAGGGTGACATGTCTGTGTCTGCGTGTCGGCACACGTGTATGTCTGTACGGTGTGTATGCATCCTCAGGGGCCATAAGCGTGCAGACCCGTATATTTGGAGGTGCAGGTCTCACGTTGCCTGAGTAAATAAAGCAGAGGTTCCTGCGGGCTTCCGCAGCGTCTGAAGTGGGAGGCGGTCAGTGCCTGCCATCCCCTCCCTTGCAGTATGTCTCCTACAAGCATCCTTTCTAGCCCTTTATCCTCCTGAAACCTGGATGGCATCCAAGACCACCTGGGACCCCTCCAGGAAAGACCTGGAGAACTGATTTCAATATTTTCTCTCCTCCTGGTAAAATATTTATTGAAACTGTGCTGAGCGAGAAGCCTTCCTCTGGTTCAGAAATTGTCTGCCTGTAAGCACGCTGACCTGGGTTGGGGGAACCAAATGAGACTGGAGAAAATAAATAAACAGCAGGTCCACATTATGCAAGAACTCCGACTTTGAGGGGAATGGCAGGAGGTGGGGGGAGCGCCTCTGGGGCAGAGCACAGAAAAAACACTGAGCCAAAGGACATGAAAGACGAGGACCAGAAAACGGTCCAGCGCTTGGGGCTGCAGACATGTTATTATTGGCTAATGTTTTCATGGCCATGTTCTTTAGGAGACAAAAAACTTTATCCCTGCAAAGATGGATTAACTGGAAACTGTTCGGAGCAGAGAGCAAGAAAGAGAAGTGATGCCGATCCCCTCACTGTTCCCATGACACGAGAGGGCCCGGGAGAGCAGGACGCCGTGGAAGGTTCTAGAAGCGGCGCGGCACCAGGGCACTCACCGTTGATGAGGCCGTATTTCTGGGCCAGGAGGGCGGCCTGCAGGCTTTTCCCGCTGCCCACGGGCCCGCAAAGCAGCACCCTTGGGGTGAACGGGGCATTGGATCGATGGCTGGTTTGAACGTAGGTCAGAGCTGGAATGAGAGGAGGGCAGGATGATAAACCAGGCTCCTAGAGAAAGGGGGCCAGCTCCCAACACCTCTGCGTGGGCTCTTTTAGCAACAGTAATTATTTCTCTGTTTTCAGCCCCGGGGAAGCCCTCTGGGCATCTGCCAGGCGACCACAGGGTGAAGCTGCAGGGAAGGAGTTACCCTTCAGGCCTGGGCACCAAGGTGGGAGGGGACAATGAAAGGCACAGAGGCCGCCCTCAGAGAGCACACCGTCCCGGGATTCCTAACACAGCCCAGGGTCAGCGCCGCCCTCTTGGTCCCCAGCGCTGCTGGGGATACTGTTGAGGGCTGGTCCTGGGACACAAAAAACACACTGAACATTGGTCTGGGGGGCTTCTCTGGGGGTCCAGTAATTAAAAGTCCGTGCTTCCACTGGGGGTGGGGCGTGGGTTCGATCCCTGGTCAGGGAAAGAAGACCCTGCATGCCATGCAGCATGGATGGCCAAAAAAAAAAAAAAAACTGTGCTGAGGCGCTTCTCAACTGAATGAAGGCTGAGCTTCAGCCTGAGGCCCTGGGACCAGGCCGACCTCCTAGAGTCAGACACAAGCTTTGATAAACGCGTCAGGCCATGCGGGGGCCGGGCACACGGGGGACTTCTAAAGCCCTCCGGAATTGGTGGAGAATAAATTGCAGCCTCACTCCAGTGACACCAACTTTGTTGCGAGTCTCCAAAGAGGCCATGATCAAACAGGTCCCAGTGAGGGCAGACGGAGGCCTGGCCCGGGGTGCCCTGGCATTTGAGGAACAAAGACTCAGGGGGACAGGGGCGAGGTGCCTGCCCCATGGGGGACACTGGATGCCAAAAGCTGCTGGACATCAAACTGGGTCCTCCCACTCGAGCATGGAGGGGGCACCAGAGTGAGCTGAGCAGGCTGTTAAAGGGCAGCCACTGGGCACCTGGGTGGGGGGGGGGCGGGCGGACAGCCCACCTGCTGAGGCCGAGGGTGGGTACCTCCACCACAGTCCCCCTTGCATCAAAAGGGGTCTCGCTCCCCAACCATGGACCATCCCCTGCCTGCAGGCGCCAGGGTTCCTGCAGGCAGCATGTTGAGTCAGCCCTTCACCCAGGATGGAACCATCAGAAGACAGGAAGGGGTCCCAGGGCACCACCCTACACCTGGGACAGGTGGGCAGGGTCTGCCAAGCTCAGGCTCCTGACATCCAGGGCGCTCCCTGGCCCCTACCCACCAGGTGCTGGTAGCACGCCCCCTAGTGGTAACAACCGCAAATGCCTCCAAACATACCCAGGCCGGGAAGGGCACAAAATTGGAACCTACTGGAATGTGTTCACTGGGCAAATATTGAAGTCTCAGATCTTTGTGGGATTTTTATTTGATTGGAAGGTTCATTAGGGATACTACAATTCTTCTCTGTCTTGGAACTAAAGGCACAGGTAGATTACTAGATCTTCATGGTTAGGATGACAATCTGCCAAGCTAAACTCTCTGCAGGCCTGTCTGATCTGGTCCATGCACCGTCCCCCAAGGGAGGTCCTTTTCTTGTCTGCATTTTGCAGAGTTGGCAGTGCTGGGGCCACTCTCCCAAGCCCACTGCCAGGGGTAACACTTTCCACCAGCGAGACCAACCCAGGAGACAGAGATTCCAGCAAGGCTGTCTTTATCCTCAGACCTTCCAGGAGCCAGCCCATCTGAAGAGCACAAATACTACAGCCAAAGCAGCCTGCTTACAAATGATGCTTAATTTACAGTAAATAACTAAGTTAATTAGAAGTAATGATCCCCCAGACAGTCTCAACATCTAATTATTCTTTTTAAAAATATGTGGTTGCTGGATGCACTGCAGAGAGATTTAAAAAAAAAAAAAACACAGAGAGAATTCTGCATTCCAATTTTCAATTTATCTCTCTGCATTATTAATTAATAATAATTAATATTCAGACGCTCACATTTTTATTTACAATTCCAGGCATGAATTCTTTATGAACGATCATATGAACTTTTAAATTTAATTAAGTAATTTGGAAGTAATTAATGTGTAAATTCAGAATCGTGGCATAAGATAAATGTTGTGGTTGTTTATCTTCGGAGTGCAGTGTTTGCTACTAAAGACCCTTCCGAGATGCAAAATCACTGGAAATTTACAAGGCGTCTGTAAGCCTGGCATTTTTCAAAGTAGCATCACCCTGCAGACATCCCCCCTCGTCCACTGACTCCCCTTCGGAGATCAAGGCTGTGCCGCTATCTGCTCTCCTGGTTAAAGCAAAGACACCCACTGGCAGATAGGGGCTGGCGGTACTAGTAGGGAGCTCAGAACTACCTCCCTTCCAAAACTAAATGTCTCTGGAAGAGATTTAAGAGGATATACCAAAAAAGGGCATTGTAAACTGTCAAGTGTCTTAAAACTCCTACAGTGCTATTTTTATCTTCTCAGGCACCCAGCATCACACAGAAGGGGCTGACTGGGTGTGAAGCTCAGCAAGACTTTTTTTAAAAAACCAGGGTAATTCCCGGACTGCCCAGTGGTTAGGACCCTGTGTTTTCACTGCTGAGGTCTGGGGTTCAATCCCTGGTCAGGATACTAGGATCCCCCTAAGCCACACGGTGCAGCTGAAAAAAATTAAATAAATAAAAGGAAAAACTAAATTAAAAATAAAAAATGATTATGCAGCTGCCTTCAGTTCAGTTCAGTTCAGTCGCTCAGTTGTGTCTGACTCTGCCACCCCACAGGGTACAGCACACCAGGCCTCCCTGTCCATCACCAACTCCTGGAGCTTGCTCAAACTCATGTCCATTGAGTTGGTGATGCCATCCAACCATCTCATCCTCTGTCGTCCCCTTCTCCTCCCGCCTTCAGTCTTTCCCAGCATCAGGGTCTTTTCCAATTAGCCAGTTCTTTGCATCAGGTGGCCAAACGATTGGAGTTTCAGCTTCAGCATCAGTCCTTCCAATGAACATTCAGGACTGATTTCCTTTAGGATGGACTGGTTAGATCTCCTTGCTGTCCAAGGGACTCTCAAGGGCTGCTTTGGGGGAGAATTATTCTAATTTCCTTGTCTTTTGGGACCGGATGTTGAATCACGATGACAGCAGTGCCTGACACTTAGCCGTCCCTCTGTACCAGCTCCTGGGCTCACGGCTGCGATGCCTGCTGCGCAGGATCTCACACAGCGCAGCCTCACCTAAGCCTGTGAAGAAGGATCCATCTTTGTTCCCATTTTTGCGATGACAAAACTGAGGCCCAGAGAGATTATGAGAGTTGCCACAGATGGCACAGCTGATGTGTGGTGGGGCTGAGTCTTGTTCACATGTCACCTGGCCCTGAGGTCTCAATGGCCAGACCCCTGGTCCCCAAACAGGCCTGTTTCAGCCACTTTCTGGGAAACTGCTGTGAACATCTGGTGCTGCCCCCGAGGCAGGGCTGCGCCCGCGTGGGGCTGCTTTCGCTGTCCTCAATGGGCTCAGGACAGCTGATGTGTATTTGTTGTTGTTTGTTTTCTTGGGGTGGTGGTGGGTTTGGTTTGTATATTTGTTAATTTAATTGTTTTATATTTTCTCTCTCTCCTCCTTGACCCTCAGAGCAAGATTTCTTTTTTCTTTTAAACACTTTTTATGTGAACTTTTTTAAAAAATGTATTTATGTATTTATTAAATATTTATTAATTTAATTTGGCTGCTCCAGGTCATAGTTGCACCATGTGGGATCTAGTTCCGTGCCCAGGGATCAAACTCAGGCCCCCTGCACTGGAAGGCAAAGTCCCAACCACTAGGCCACCAGGGAAGTCCCAGGGCAAGACTGCGTGCTCCTTGCCCCCCACCCCATCTCCCGCCTCTCCTCGCTCAACCGTCAAGTCCAAGGACCACTCAGGGTGAAGAGTATTAGCCAAGGGTCTCTGAGGGGGACGCTCCTGGCGTCCCCATGCTTGTTTCTGGGCAGGAACCCTGGGTCACCCACGACTTGACTCCCCAACTCCCAGGCACACCCCAGACGCTGCCAGATGAAGTGACTGGGGGACAAGACGAGTGGAGGGGCCATCTGGGTTTACCCTGGTAGAAGACGTCCACACAGGGCTGGTCGGCGCTGATGACCTTCAGGACCTTGGGGTACGAGGGGAGGATCCTGACGATGTTCCTGTGATACTCGAGCAGCTTCCGAGCCGTCTCCCCCTCGGAGATGCCTGCAGGCACCATTAGTCGGTTCTGGACTTCCGACTCGGGGGGCCAGTCAAAGGTGGTGTGATAGATCTCTGCCAGAGAGAGGGACGCAGTTAGAGTCACCGCCCGTCCTGGAAGCAGAGCCTGCAGGTCCCAGGGACGCCTGTCCGGCCCCTGCGTCCGCCCGCCCCAGTGGTGGCTTCAGCCTGCTCCCCCGTTGCTGCTAGTAATAAACCGATGAGGAGGCTGGGGCGAGGGGAAGGGCGGCGCTGGCCTTCTGAGTGCTCACTCTGTGCCAGGCACCCACCCGCAGGCTCTCTGCCTTCTCACGGGGAGCGGGTCACAAGGCGGCGCTTGGTGCTCTCAGCCTCAAGTCCAGGTGAGAACACCGAGCCTGGGACACTGGGCAGCCCCACCCACGTCCCACGGCTAGAAGCGGGCAGGGACCTCGGTCTGTCTGCTGCCCAAGCTGAGAGGGGTGCTCAGTGAGGGGTGGAGGCTGTGATTAGGATCTGAGACCTCTGAGATCCCACGGGGCGGGCAGACGCAGGAGACCGCCATACCTCCAGTCTGAGGGTCGATCCTCTTCCCCAGGTTTCTCTCAATCAGGACGGTGTCTGGAGCACTCAGCACGACTGGGCAGAGAGGAAAGAAGCCAAACCAGACACGGTGGGCAGCGGGACACTAATACACCCACCACCTCCACCCCATCAACCCCTTAAGAGAGAGGCCAGAACACAGACATGGAATCTCAGGACAGGTCGCCCATGCGTGAACGCTGCCTGCCGACCGCCGTCAGGGCCACCAACAACTGTGACATCCCTGTACAGAAGGCTTTTGCCACATTTGGCATTATTTCCTATAGAGAGCTTCTCAGTGGTTTCCAGTTTCCAGTGGTTTCTCAGAGGTTCCCATGGTTGAGATCGGGGGCTTCCTGAAACAAGGAATCTCCAGGGTCAGAGCAAGACCCCAGGTTCCTCAGCACAAGCCCCGAGTGCATTTAGCTCTTGGAGAACTCAGCTGAGCGGTCCTCCTGGTTCCTGCCAGGTCACAGACCCATCAACCCCGCTGCTGGATGGTGGCACCTGGGCTGAGGGTGGGCACTGGGGAGCCGCTGACACAGCACAGGGGGGCACTCACTCTTGGGGTCTGCAGCTCTGGTGGGCGGGACTACTCACTGACGTGTCTCGGGGAGATGCCAAGGGTCTGGATCGTCAGAGCCTGCTCCCGTGTCTCGGGGATGCCGTCCAGAATCCAGCCCTAGAAAGAGCATGTGGAAAGAGGCTCACCTATATTTACTTTTCAGATTGGGGGGGGCAGTTATTATAAAAAGAATATTGAGGCTTCCCTGGTTGGTCCAGTGGCTAAGACCCTGTGCTCCCAATGCAGGGGACCCAGGATCGATCCCCGGTCAGGGAACTAAGACTCTACATGCCAACAACTAAAGACTCACAGGCCGCCACAAATACTCAGCACATCCAAATAAATTAAGAATAAAAAAAATTTTTTTAAGGAATATTGTATCATACCTTTCTGAAAACCTGGAACTTCTAAGATAAGAGAAAATAAATGTTTCTGATAGCCACATCAGCCTTACTTACCAATCCCTCTCATAATATCATATTCCCTTCTGAACCCGACGTTTGTGATGAAAGTCACAACGTAGAGACTTTCTGCTCTGATTTTTTGTTTCCATCCCACGTTATAACCACACTGCATTTTTTTTCACATTGACCCACCTCTTCACTGGCCATATAACGTCCCACCGGTGAGCTGTCTCACTTACTGAGCCATGCCCCATGACTGGACACTTCACCCACTGACCATTTGCACTGTTATAAATAACACTGTAAGGAACATCTTTGTGGGTGGCTCTTTTCACACTTTGGATTATTTCCCAAAGACAGCTTCTCAGATGTGAGAGGCAAGGAAGCATCAGGGGCAAATCAAAAGCCCACGAGTCCTGGATGAACAGAACACCAGGAGGCCTGAGTCCAGGTTTCTGTTGCTAGCGAACTTCGTTTTAGGGCTGAACTTCTTCAGGCACCTTCTTGGATCAGCTGCGGAACTGGTTTAGAAGATTTATTTTCATGAATCCTTTCAGTCCGACTGTGAGGCTCACACAGGATTGCTGCACACAATGTGGAAAATACTACAGGGTGGAAACAACAATGCTTGTCGCTGATTGACACCACCAGCCCACAACTGGCCCCTGCTCACACTTCGGTGCAGCTCCTCCCAGGCTTCAAGTACGGCGATCTTTTTTTCCTGGTTGGGGGTGGGGAAGGCAGTAGAGGGAGGAAAATCACAGTGTACATACCATTTTGTGATCTGTTCTTTTCATATAGTGAGAACACTTCATGCCCACTTTCCCACATCACAGATTTCTCCTCTCCTGGGAGTTTTGGCAGCTGCCAAGCATTACATGAACTGACCTGCCAAATGCTAATGAATCACAGACTGCTGCTCATTTAGTTTCATTCCACTACTTTAAAAAAAAAAAAAAAAAGGAAACAAAGCCATTTATTAGGGACTTTCTAGTGGTCCAGCAGTTAAGATTCCAGCTTCCACTGCAGTAGGTGCAGACTCAGTCCCTGGCGGGGGGACTAAGACCCCACATGCATTTTGGTATGCACCCCCCACCAAAAAAACCCTGATAAATTTCTAAAAGTTGATACCTTCTTTTATCATTTTTGATACATTTTACCACACCAAGCTACAAACTTGCCCGTCAGTTTCTGAACCCAATGGCGGATCACCTGTTTAGTTTCCCTGCATCTTGGTCACTGTAAGGCTCTATCTCAGGGAAAATCTGTCCAGCAAGACAGCACAGAGTTGCTGTTTTAATTTGCATCTCTTTGAGCACTAGTGAGGTTCAATATTTTTTCCATGTGTGCACTGGTTATTTGAAACTGCACTTTTCCAAAATGTCCTTTCATGCCATCTATTCACTCTGCCCTTGGGGTTTTATCCTCTTATTTGTTCACAAGAGCTCTTTACATATGAAGAATATTAACTTATTTTGGCAACTGCTACCAGAGACTCCTTGAGGCAAACAAAGCGACCAACATTTTCCACAGTTTGGCTTTGGCCTTTTAATTTTGTGTATGTGTTTTTTTAACACATACGTTTATGGCCAAATCAATCAGTGCTGTTTTCTTCAGATTCTGTTGTTGAGTGGATGTATAAAAAGGGCCTTGTCAGTGTAAAAGCTGGTAAATACTCACCTGCATTTAAACTGTTTTCTCTTAACAGTTTAATTCTTTACCCTGAAATAGTATATTTAATACAGCCACATTTTTCTTTTTTCAAAAATGATGTGGGCTTGACCTAATCCATTTTTACGTGGATTTCCAACTATCCCAGGGTCATCTGTGAAACAGCCTGGCCCCTTCCATCAGTTGGTTTAGTCGCTAAGTCGTGTCTGACTCTTGTGACCCCATGGATAGCTGGCCAGGCTCCTCTGTCCATGGGATTTTCCAGGCAAGAATACTAGAGTGGGTTGCCATTTCCTTCTCCAGGGTATCTTCCAGACCCAGGAATTGAACCTGGGTCTCCCACATTGCCAGTGGATTCTTTACCAACTGAGCTGCAAGGGAAGCCCCTCTTCCCTCTAAATATAAAAAAATTTTTAACACAGTCTACATGTTGGTGTGATGTTGGTTCTGGCATCTTTCTTCCTGTAGACTCTTGTGTCAGACTCACACTGTTTAAATTACTGTTGTTTTATAATTTATTGTTCTATCTAGTAGGAGATGCTCCTCCTTCATTTTCTTTTTCTTTTTTCAATTTGTTCCTCCAGGTAGACAGAAGACTATTTTGTTAAGTTCCAAAGATATAAATTCTACAAGGTTGGGAATGACATTGAATATAGAGATTAATTTATGGAGGATGGACATTTTTATAATATCAGGTCAAAACATCTTCCTGGGAATTCTCTGGTAGTACAGTGGTTATGACACAGCTCTCTACCTGACAGGGGTCCAGGTTTGATTCCTGGTCAAGGAACTAAGATTCTGCAAGTCACATGACAAAAAAATATCTTCCCATTTGTTTACATTGTTTGTCTTTTTTTTTTTTTTTGATGTCCCCCAATAATATCCACATTAAACAATTTCTAGAGTCTTTTCAAATCCCTTGAGCCTAGAGTTATACATGTGTCTCAGTTGCTCAGTCGTATCCAGGTCCTGTAACTCCATGGACTGTAGCCCACCAGGCTTCTCTGTCCATGGGATTTCCCAGGCAAGAACACTGGAATGGGTTGCCATTTCGTTCTCCAGGGTATCTTCTTTACCACTGAGCCACCTGGGAAGCCCTCACATAAAAACTATTTAATGCCCTCAACTTGATGGTCAGATAAAGCAAGATTTGGAAGGGTGAAATAAAGCCACAGATTATCTCAGGTCTCCCTTCCTTTCAGGGAGGTCCAGTAGAAAAGCATAGCTTTATTCATTCACCAGGCAAGGGGGGACATGGCGGGCTCCTGCCTCAAAACACTGGGTCCCCCTTAGATCTCCATTCTGCGGTGAGAGGCATCAGGCAACCTCAAGCGGATGCCCAGGTTTCTGACGCTGGCTCCCAGAAGGGGGCTCCCCCCTGCCATGGGCCCCACCCTCTCAGCAATGATAAGAACGTGGTTGCTTTAAGGTCAGAGATGGACTGATGGGATAAACTCAGACTCAAGGTCACTTGTAACTCACAACACCTGCTGTATAGAACACCAAGTTCTATATAAGAGCAAGTCATGTCTTTCTTTAAAAAAAGGGGGAAAGGGTCACATTTCTTCAATATTGAAATATTTAGGCTCCAATAGCCTCAACTGACAGTTAAAAAAAAAGCTAAACAAATTTACAGAGTAAAGAGTGTTGCAAAAATCAGGCCCGCTTTCATTAATTTCTTAAATTATGCAGGAGAACACGCAGCCACGGAGGCCCTGGATTCTAGAACTAATGAAGCAAAAGTGAAAAAAAAAATGGAAACCAAGATTTTTAACAGCCTTTTGCTCCCTCAAGTCCTTGTTATAGTCAGCCAAGTGTTGGCTGCAGCTCTTAAAAAAAGCAAACACCTACATATGTACACACCCTACAGGAACCAGGAGGTGTGGGGTCTGAAACCCACCCCCCCCAACTTACGGTTCTGGAAGCCAAACCCAAATGTTCTGAACTTTGGCTACATTGAGACCCCTTCATTTTTTCCATATCTGGAAGGGCGGGAGCTGAAGCCCACTGACCGCTTCTTCTAGGACCGGGGCGGATAATTCTGTTTCAAATCCCGGTTTTGAAGCTGAAAGGAGGGTGGAACTCCGCCTTCACTCAGCACCGAGAAAGAACTCTGCTTTTAATATTGCATTACTGAGCAATCATTATAATCTCACCCATAAATTTGCAGCTGATATCAGTATGTGGTCCAAAGCTTTTAGAACTATTCAGGGAAACAGCTCTCGCCGACTGGAGAAAGCAGGCCTTCCAATTACACAGGGAAAGTGCAGCAAAGTGAGGAACATCTTCCTAATTAGCTGGCCTCGCTCGTGCGTCATCCTGGCGCGGACGTGACATTTAAGGAGGGAGAAGGCGGGGGGCGGGGGGCTCAAAGTGAGTCCCAGGCCCCCTTGGCTCTCCGAGTCTACGCTTCCAGACTCAGGAAGACGGCCCAGTCACCCAAGGTGCAAAGAAACGAGGTTCCTGGGGGACACACCTCCTTCCCCTTCCCCATCATCCTTACGTCTCAGCCGGCATGCTGCTTCCTCAGAAAGGCCTTCTCTGACGAGCCAGTCTTAAGGAGTCGCCCAGTCACTCTATCACGTCATCTGTTGACCTCTTAGGGCGGCACCCATACCCCGCTAGTCCCAACCTCAGCTCGCCTGGGAAGGAAGGCCACAGTGGCCAAGGCCTCCACATCAGGGAGTGTGGCTCGTGGAGCGTCCTCGAGATGGAAGCCCCAGGATTCGTGCCTGGAAAAGACTTTTCCCAGCGCTCGTCCCCACTCCCCGCTTTTTAAAGCTGCTTATTCACGTGGCTGTGCCAGGTCTTAGCTGCTGCATGGAGGGTCCTCCATCTTTGCTGCAGCACGTGGGGCCTTCCGTTGCGGCACATGGCGATTTTACTTGCGGCATGTGAACCCTCAGTTGTGTTATGTGGAATCTAGTTCCCTGACCAGGGATCAAACTTGGGTGGGGAGGTGGAGCACAGAGTCTTAGCCACTGGACCACCAGGAAAGTGCCCCAGAGCTCCTCCCTTTGTAGAGGTTATTCGCAACTGCCCGGTGGTAAACGGAGCACACTTTCGAGGGGAAACAGCAATTCTGGTTGAGAGCAAGCTACTGGCCGAAAATTCTGGCAAAGCAGGAAGTCATCCATCAGTCAGCAGCATCCGCGCCCCGCCGTGATGGGATGCTGGCGAGCTGCGTCGTGAGGGTCGTGGGTCTGACTTCCAGGAGCGGCTGGATGCCGAGGTAGCAGTCAGTCCCTAATTAGAATACGTTATCCGTCTTCCTGACACTTCAGTGAAATGTCTATTCTGCTGCTCCGGAGCCGCAGCTTTGTTCCGAGCAGGCTAATTGATATTCCGAGGCCTTCGCTTGCCATACCCCCGTGGCTCGCTTCTGTTTTATCACACATCAAAAAGGCCGTATGCTCAGGGCACTCCTGCACCGGCAGAGCTGGAGGTCTGCACAGCTGCGCGGGGTTCGGTATCAGAGGAGGGACAAGCACCGAGCAGATGTCACAGACGGAAAAAAAAAAGGGAAAGCAAAGCAGCCCGCCAGCCCAGGGAATGTGGCGGGGGCCCCCGCAGAGCGCGGCCCACTCTGTGTGAACACTGGCCTCTCCTGCCCTCCTGACTATTATTAAAGTGCAATTAGCAACTTCACACCACAGGACTCTTGCCCTCTGAGCCCTCAGCCTGTTTGATGTGGTGCTCTTGTCTCCTCCCCACTCCTCCAAAGACCAGAGAGGGGGCGCTCCCCTGGGTTCTCTGAAGGACGCCCTGATTCCGGCTCCCAGCTCTGACTGCAGGCTCTGGAGGCTCTCTCAAGGGTTCCCTGGAGCCGGAGGCCGATTCCTCAAGGTCCCAGAGAGGCAATCTGAGGCTGAAGGTTTGTGTCTGATCAATCAGATCACTGAGCTCCAAGTCTGAATCGGGGACAAGTCACAAGATGTCTCGTAGGCCTGCCACCTCCCTCACTTTTTCTGGTGAAATGTTATACAGTTTCCCCATTATCTAGAAGAGGGCAGAAAGGAGATTTTGATCAGCCAGAAAAGAAATGCATATTAAAAGATCCAGTTTGGGAAACTGATGTGTTTCAAGACAACTGGTGAGAAAGATGAGAGTATTTTGATGGTTACAAGACAGTTGGCATCACGCTGAGCCAGTACTGGTTCCTCTGGTTCAGACAGAAACGTGCTGGTCTTAGTCTGCCACGGCATCTTAGGACGCCTTCCATATCAACTCGTCTGAGAGATGACTAGCAGCAAGTTTGACTTTGAAGTTTAATCTCAAAACAATAGGCAATGCCTGCCGGCGTCCCTGACTGGCACACCCTGCAGCGGGCCGGGCTGCTCTGGAACTCACCTGCTCGCTGGCTCAGCCGCCCCACGAGCCTCTGCCCGGCCGTCTTCAGCGCCTGTGTTCAGACAGGCTGAGGTGTGCGGGAGTGGTGTTTCCAAGTAACCAACGGAGCTGGGTTCCACCCGTCTTGGCAAATCAGTGACACATGCCTGATGGTTTTCTACACAAACACGAATCTGGGAAAATCCATACTCCTGGGTCCTGCTGGTTAAAAGCCACTGGTCTCCAGGGTGTTGAAATTTGGTGAAACACAGGTGTGAATGTGTAAGAGGTGTTTGTTGTTGTTGTTTAGTTGCTGAGCCATTTCTGACTCTGCAACCCCCTGGGCTGCAGCTCCCTGGGCTCCTCTGTCCTCCACTGTCTCCCGGAATTTGCTCAGATACATGTCCATTGAGTCAGCAGTGCCATCCAACCATCTCATCCTCTGTCGTCCCCTTCTCCTCCTGCCCTCAATCTTTCCCAGCATCAGGGTCTTTTCCAATGAGTCAGTTCTTCACATCAGGTGGCCAAAGGATTGGAGCTTCAGTTTCAGCATCAGTCCTTCCAAAGAATATTCAGGGTTGATTTCCTTTAGGATTGACTGGTTTGATCTCCCTGCTGTCCAAGGGACTCTCAAGAGTCTTCTCCAGAGGTTTGTTTTTTGTTGTTGTTGTTGTTGTTCCCAAATAGCTAAAAAATGTTTTAAAATCAAATTCACATAAAAATGGACCAGTTCCACCCCAGCTCCTCACCTGGGAGGATGCTGAGATGACCCATTGCAGAGAGACTTGCTTTGCTGCATCACATTTAGTTTCCAGGTTCAGACACAGTGGGCAATGGTTGAAGGCACAGAAAGTGGATACCTCGACAATGTCCAGTTAACAGGTCTGAACCTTCCAAACCCTTTAGAGCCTGTCTCTTCAGAAACAAGATTAGCCCATCAGGATGGCAGTTTACCGTGGTGCTGAAGAGCAGAGCCTTGGGAGTCAGCCTCTGCACTGCCAGCCATGACTTTCAACACCTCTGGCCTTGCTCTCCTTCTCTGCAAAACGGGCACAGTAACAACCATCTACCCTACCACGGCCGGGATGACTAAATGAGGAGTACAAACAGACAGACAAGGAGAAAGCAAGCGTGGTGCCTGGCAATGAAGATACAGCCCAGTCTGCTGACTAGTTTCATTACTGTCGTCATAATTCTGACCAAGGCGAATTCTGTTCTTTCCCTCTATCCCCTTTCAAGAAGGCATCCCACTTAGGACTGTAGAAATTAAAGAATTCATTTAAAAAGACAGTCTCAGGGATTTCCCTGGTGGTCCTGTGGTTAAGAATCCGCCTTGCAATGCAGGGGATTCACGTTTGATCCCTGGGCCAGGAGCAAGGATCCCACATGCCGCTGGGCAACTAAGCCCGCACGCACCGCAGCTAGAGAAAGCCTGTCTGCCACAACAAAGACCCAGCAGAGCCAAAATAAATAACGTAAAATAAATGAAAAGGCAATCTCTTGGAAGGAGCACTAACTGGCATTCCGGATATGAACTAAGAAAAGCTTTCTAATTAACGAAGACTTGGGAAAAACACGTTTTGCTGAAAGCGAGGGAGTCTAGTGAATTGTGGCCTAGTGCAGACCCGCTCCAGGTGGTCTTCTGTTTGCCAGAGCCTGACTGGGGGTCTCCCAGGGGCTTGCACCCCTGAAATCACAGTCAGGAGCCAGCAGGTGGGAAACAAGCCTGAGGACCACTTCATTCACCTGTCCATCCATCATCCACTAGCATATTTATTCACGCTGCATGCAGAATGCTGTTTTCATACCAAAAAGTTCAGAAGTCCTCGGTTGGAGGGCTTGTCCGCTAGGCAGCCCTGGGGGTGATCGGTCACTGGTTCATTTAACTACCTACCCCCAAATCTGGCTGACCCAACTTCGGTCACTTAGGGCTCTTTTCTAATTGGTTGTGGATTGTGCAAGGCACTGAACATCACCTATAAAGTAAGAGGATTGGAAGAGGTAACTTCTAGCAAAGACAATTATGGCCTAACAAAGACATTTTGAGAGTAAACAGCCCGCTGTTCATAATTACACAGGGAAAAAGGCATCAACCAGGAAGAGGGACTGTCCTGCCTCTGAGGGTCTTTGCACATGAAAACATCATAATTTACTTGCAACCCTGCAGACTGATTCTCCTATGAAATTCTGCCAGCTCCCCAAAATCATGAAAAGAAGGGGGAAACCCCCACCAGGCAGTGGGGGCAGAGCTTGTGGGGGGGTCACAATTACCAGGTCTGATCAACACCTGAAATGACTCCTCTCCCAGGGCATTCCAAAGGGCACCCTGAAGGTCGAGTGCTGGGTCTAAGCTGGGTGTGCGTGTCTGCCTAGAGTCCTGGCCTCATTCTCAGAAGTTGCAAGCCCGGACTCCACTGACCCCAGGGGGCTCCTGGGACCTCATCTCTCTCTCTCTCCATTCCAAATCCACTGATCCAGGAGTAGCTCGGAGCCAAGCAGCCAGCCCCTTGATTTCCACTTCCTCCTCGAGCTGCAGCTCCCTCCCCCTTGTCCTGGGACCTCCACACCCACCCTTGGGGCAGCGGAAGCACTGGCCTAGCGCAGAGTCGTGGCCACATCTGGGCCCTAAGCCTGTAGCCTTGTGATCATGAATTACCCAAGACCTGAGTCTCAGTATCCTCAACTGCAAAATAGGGACAGTCAGACCCTCTAAGAGAAAGTCCCTGCAAAGACTGCATCAGATTATTGACGAGAAGCGGGCTGACCAGCACCCGACCCGGAGCAGGCGCCTGGGACACTGGGGCCTTTCTTCTTGCTAAGAACAACCCGTGCTGCAGGAGCATGGGCGTTTCCACAAAACCGAGAGAGGCCGCCTCTTCACGCGGCTGATTACAAGGCTGCCGTTTCAGGCCCCGAGAGGCAGGCAGGACTCTGGCTCAGGGCCCACCTCCACCAGGAGCAGCTGTCCCCTCACCCCCTACCTCGGTGGGGGCAGCCACCACGAGTCACCTTCCTCTGTCCACTGTCCCTGGCATGTCTGCATCACTTCCTTCAGCAGCTCGGGCCCTTTCCAGCCTCCAGCACTCGCCAAGCTTTTCAGGCCCCAGGACAAGGGGGAAAGAGCGCCAGCTCCAAGGGAGCGGTGGGAGTCGAGGGGCTGGCTGCTTGGCTCTGAGCCACGCCTGGATCAGTGGATTTGGAAAGGAGAGAGAGAGGCGAAGTTTGAGGAGTCGCCTGGGCCCCATGGGCGCGGGGCCCTGCCGCCTCTCACTCCCTCCATCCCGGTCAGAACCACCTTCTTCCTCGGGCTCAGTCCCTTGGGACATTCACTCTCAACCCACGAGGAAGCCCAGACCACTTTCCACACCTTTCTAAACTCATCTCAACTCAGGCCCGTGGTCTGCTGCCAGAGACTAGACCCTAGGGTGCCGCGCCAGGAAAAACCCAACCTGACCACGTGTCGGAAGGAGAATGCGACAGGGCCTACTTTGGAGAATGAGGGTTCATCAGTTGAGAGCCTAGTGAATTCCACACAGCCTCAACAAGTCAAAAGCCCACTGGAAAACATACGCACGTGTGCCCTGGTATTCTAACCAATATGCTTATTTATAATTAACATTATAAGTGTGTCCTGTGCTGGGCTCAGCAGCTCAGTCGTGTCGGACCCTCTGAGACTCACTGGGCTGTAGTCCCAGGGTCCTCTGTCTGTGGGACATCTCAGGCAAGAACTTTGGAGTGGTTGCCAGTAGTATGTATAATTCAAATTGGAGGTAGTTAATATGTTACAGATTATAGCTAAAAATCAATCATTTTAGTTTCTGCAATCCTTAAAACATGCACTGAATGACAATGTTGAGCCGGCTGGGACCCCGGACCCACACTTACCAGCCATAACAATTGATCTGCAAAGCGGGGATAATGCTGACATCATCAGCATCATCAGCCAGGGGTTCAGGGTGAGGTGCCATGACGGGCGGGAACTGCCAGCCCGAGGTCTGGCTGACGGCAGGTATTGGACGGACGATGGCGGCTGGCGCCATTCCCAGCCTCGAGCACATGCCATGCTTTTCCAGGTTGACCCCTGACCGGGAAACTAAGTCACACCAAGAGCCTGGCACTGGGGGACTGAGGGTGCCCTTCGGCGCCGCCCTCCTGGGGGCCGTTTCCAGCTCTCGGGGTGGGGCGGGCCTCCTGCTGCAGCCTCTGGGTCCATCCTCCAGCCAAGGGCGATGTGGCTGGTGGTCCCAAGTCCAGTCCTGTCTCCAGTACCACTGGGCCTCTCCAGTGCTTTCTGGGGCTAGAACATCGGGCTCTGGCCCGCGTTGCAGTCATCTCCTCTTCCTCCCCAACGGCAGTGAGAGGGGTCCTGAGAGCGTTGCGGGACCTGCTGCCCACACAGCACCTGGACGCTGCTGCTCAGCGTGCAGACAGGTGGACCACATGTGCCATCAACAAGCCTGATATCACACCACAAAGGGTCCAGAAATACCCACAAGCAAGGGACCCACGAGGGTATCCTCACTGGGCTCTGCCTGCACCCACCCTGGCCCCCAGAGCCCTGCTGCACGGCGATGCACGCCAGAAGTTTTCCGAGCAGAGTTCAGACCCACCCTCAGAGGCCCTGCCATCCTGGCTGCTTCTGGACAAGAGGAACACACAGCCCCGGGCCTCAGCAAAGCTGTGGATCAATAAACCCACACTCCTCAGAGGCCGCGGGTGACATCTACCAACCCGCGAGCATCAGAACAATGGCAGGAAAATTCTGCGTTCCCTCTGTCAGAGGACGGGAGCCCGGTAATTAATGCCAGCCCAATGACACCACCAGGAGAAATAAAACAAACAGCGGGTGGTTCTGCAGACCAGAGTCGGGCTTCTCCGCTCCGACAGCAGTTCACCCATAAAATACAGACTCCCGTTACGGGCAAGGAAGCGTAAATCTGAGAGCAAAGAGGAAAAAATAAACAAGACTCTAGAAACCTGCCATGTAAATTTTAAACTTTTGGTTCCACGTCAAAAGTATGAGGGACTTCCCTGGTGGTCTGGTGGTTAAGACTTCGCCTTCCAATGCAGGCAGCATGAGTTCCATCGCCGGAGCGGGAAAGCTAAGATCCCACACGCCTCTCGGCCAGAAAGTCAAAAGATAAAACAGAAGCAATACTATAACAAATTCAGTAAAGACTTAAAATGGTCTACATCAAATTAAAAAAAAAAAAAAAACAACCTTTAAAAAAGTATACTCCAGCATCACTTCCTTTCTCATGAAATAACTGAATGTCTCCAGTATATTGAATGAGATTAAAAAGAAGAACCCGCCTGCAATGCAGGAGACTCCGGTTTGATTTCTGGGTCGGGAAGATCCGGTGGAGAAAGCATAGGCTACCCTCTCCAGTATACTTGGGCTCCCCTTGTGGCTCGGCTGGTAAAGAATCCGCCTGCAACGTGGGAGACCTGGGTTCGATCCCTGGGTTGGGAAGATCCCCTGGAGAAAGGAAAGGCTACTCACTCCAGTATTCTGGCCTGGAGAATTCCATGGACTGTATAGTCCATGAGGTCACAAAGAGTCGGTCACAACTGAGCGACTTTCACTTTCAAAAAGAAGTTAACCTGTGAACGCAAAGGCTCGCTTGCCGTTTTCTGTTAAGGAAAGACCTCCACCCAGCATTGGTCACTGGGGGTGGGGAGCAAGCCCCCTTCCAGTCTGCCTTGGGGATTTTCTCCCCAACTTAGGAAGCAGGGGCTGTGGTCAGAGGTTTGCCTTCGGCGACGTCACTCCAGTTTAAGGAGGGAGAGGACGTGGAGCAGACACTGAACTCGCAGGATGTCTGTCTGGAAGAGCGAGCGGTTCCTCCTGCAGGCAGCACACGTGTCCTCCCTTTACATCAGCAGCGGGTTCGGGTGCTGCAGCCTCCTGCTCTGCACAGCAGGCGGAATCAGGGCTGAAGGCCTGCCTGCACCGCTAGCGCCGGCCCGTGAAAGCGGGCACCAGTTCCTTCATTCTATTGTCCCCCACGGGGCCGAGGGCGCTCCCTGCCGCACAGTAGTGCCCAGGAGTCTTGGGTGTAGAAACCTCGCAGGACGGTCGTCCAGATCGCACAAGTGTGGCAGTGACTCCCCTGGCGTGTGCAGGGAAAGGCTGGTGAACCGCGAATGTACCTTCCTCCTGATGGACCCGCTGTGGCTCCAGCACCCGTGCGGGGCTTGGTTCTGGCCTTCGTCTGCCTTCTTCCTGATCTTCGCCACCCTCCCAGAGGCCGACGAGTCCTGGGGCAAGGTGGCATTTTCTGAACTCGCTGAAGTCGGGGCCTGGCTACATACCATTGAACTAACCACAGTCCTGGGGGGACAGGTTCTGTTTTTTGGGCCTCTGCTTTTGGTGGGGGCATTGGGAAGACTTCCTGACCCAGGGCTGGGGATGAGGAGATGATGGTTAGAACTCAGCACCCTGAACGCAGGCCTCTGCTTGGCCACCCCGGGGGGGGACGCAGATACAGCAGGTGAGTCTGTGCTATCAGGGTGGGCTATCCACTCGGTGGGCGGGACTCCGAGCACCCTGGTTTGGGAAACGGAAAGGAGAGGTGCTGTGACATGCAGCACGGCTGTGGAGGGCGCCGGCCACCACGGGAGCCCCCAGCATGCTGACCCCCGCCTTGCTCCCACTAAAGGCTGCTGCCCAGCCCGGCCCAGCCTGTAGGGGCTTCCGGCTTGACGCCCGGCAAGAAGCAACCGTAACCTCCAGAGCCCTGGAACTCCAGCCCACATGGCAGCTCAGAGGAGGGAAGAAAAGCCACGGCATGTGGACAGAAGCTGGGGCGGGGAGGCTCCAGCTGGCTCTGCGATGTCACTGTTTTACCCCCAGGCACTACAATTAACTGCTAGCTCTCATCCATGTAGGTGTGGGACGCTGCAGAACTCACCAGAACAACAATTCTGGAATCACGCTGCGGGCTCACTGATGGGTTGGAGCCCACAAGACCTAGAGAGCAGAGGCCCCGCCCTAGCGCCCAGGGTGACCGCAGAGGAGGCAGCTTCCTGCTGCTCTCATCAGTTCACCTCACCTGGAAAGCAGGTAACCCTGCCTCGTGGGCCTCGGGCCAGGCTCGGGGCTGTACACTGGGCTGCACACTCCCGAGCCCTCTCGGCCTGCCTGCAGCCCCAGGGCGCCCACACCCAGCCACACCGGGGCCGGGTCCTGCTGCTGCCCCCAGCCCAGGTATGCGAGGGCCAGCAGAGGTGGACATGAGCCATCTGCGGAGGCCTCTGCCTTTTCGGGGTGATGAAACGCCCACTGTCTAATGAGCCTTTACAATCGGTCACAGCCGTTCCCTCCCCACAGCTGGGGGAGGCGGCTGACCCTCCATGCAAACATTTCTTCTTTCCCTCCTGGACCAGATACATCTGGACGGTCACATTCCAACTTGGTCTGGTCCTGGGGACACGGACATGCCTTTGTCAAAGAGCCGGCACAAGGTCACTGAGTCCTGGGCTAGAGCCCGGCCTGGCAGCCAGGAGAAGGGGCGGTCCACACCTGTCCCGGCCACGGGTCCCCTCATCTAGGCTAAGCCCCTTCCCCGATCCGGGCCTCAGTTTCCCCTTTCAGAAAAGGTTTTTAGGCACGAATATTTTCAAGAAATTTGTTTTTAAGAAAGTTGGTGAGACAGATTGAAATTCATCCACCAGGCACAACGACTTCTATGAAATGCTGTTATTTACTATTTCAAAATCAAGTGTCTGGGTGGTCTGTCCTTGTCACAGGTGATTAGAGAGAAGGAGGAGGACACAGGGAGCCTCAGCACAGGATGTCAAGCCCCAAGCGAAGGCAGGTTCCAAACACTGGAACCCCGAGCCTGGTCGAGCCAGAGGAGACCACGGCCAAACATAAGCCTTGAAAGCACTGATAATGGAAAATAATCTTCAGACAGAACCGTCTATTCCTACCAACAAAACTAGAACAGTCACATTCCATGGAGCAGGCTCGATGGATTTTAAACACCTTCCCTTCCTTGGGCCAACAGCAAGTTGGGAACAGATTGCATGGAATTGCATGAATGGCATTCCTTTGTTCATTCATTTCATAGATATTTCCTGAGTCTGTACCCAGGTACCATGGGAGTTGCTGTGGGATTCTGTGGTGACTGGCACAGATGGGACCTTGCCTTCACAGAGCTCACAGAGAAGAGAAGGGTGCTGTGGGCTCATGCAACAGTCTGCCTGAAGCAGGGACTCTGCCCTGAGACTAAGCATTAAGAAGCAGCTGGCCAGCTATGAGGCAGGAGTGGTGGGCTATCTCAATGACGAGAATGTGGGTGTGTTCATTTTCTGTTGCTCTGTAACAAACGACCACAATCTTAAGGATTAAAACCACACATTCACCCCATGGTTCCCATGGATGGGGAGTCTGAGCACTGCTGAGCTGTGTTCTCTGCTGCTGTCTTGGCCATCAAGGTGTCAGCGGGCTGCGCTTGCATCTGGAGGCCAAACTGGGGAAGAATTGCTTCCAGATCCAACTGTGTCCAAGCTCAGGATGTGGAAGAATTTCCTTCCATGCTGCTTTGCAACTGAGGACTCTAGTTCCTTGCTTCCTAGAGGCTGGAGACTGCCTTTGGGTCCTCCAGGAGGCCCCCACAGGCTTTTCCAACACAGTGGCCAGCAAGGAGACTCTCTCTCTCTCCTCTGCTAAGGTGAAGTCTTAGATAACGCAATGCAATCATACCAGGGGCTTCCCCGGTTGCTCTGTGGTAAAGAACCTGCCTGCCAATATAGGAGACTTGGGTTCGATCCCTGGGTCAGGAAGACCCTCTGGAGAAGGGAATGGCTACCCACTCCCGTATTCCTGCCTGGAGAATTTCATGGACAAAGGAGCCCGGTGGGCTATAGTCCATGGAGTTGCAAGAGTCAGACACGACTGAGCGATTAACACATATATACACAGTCCAGCAATCCCACTCTGGGCATATATTCGGAGAAAACCATAATCCAAAAAGACACATACACCCCAATGTTCACTGCATCCCTATTCACAATAGCCTAGACAAGGAAGCAGCCTAACTGTCCATCGACAGAGGAACGGATAAAGATGTGATGCGTGTGCATATATATATAATGGAATAGTATTCAGCCATGAAAAAGGATGAAAGAATGCCACTTGCAGCAACATGGATGGACCTAGAGATTATTTCGAGTAACTCACAAAGAGAAAGACAAATACTGTACGATATCACTCACAGATGGAGTCTAATTTAAAAAATCATACAAATGAACTCATTCACAAAACAGAAACAGACTTACAGATATCAAAAACAAACTTATGGCTACCAAAGAGGAAATGTCGGGGGGAAGGATAAATCAGGAGGTTGGGAGGAACATAAACACGCAGCTACATACAAGACAGATAACCAACAAGGACCTGCTGGGTAGCACAGGGAACTCTCCTCAATACTCTGTGATAACCCATAGGAGAGAAGAATCTAAAAAAGAATTAACATACATGTATGTATAACTGAATCACTTTCCTGTACATCTGAAACTAACACAACATTGTAAATCAACTACACTCCAATTAAAAAATGAAAAAACAAATTGGTGCCATAACTCAAAAAAAATAAAGACAAATGCTTCTCTGGCATTTGTACTTTTATACTTCTCTAAGTATAAAGTTCACTTTGTACTTCTCTAAGTATAAAATAATCTTCTGAAGAACATGCTGTCCACAGAATATCAACACCTCTCCAGGAGGGGAGCCAGGTGTCTAGGGGACAGGCATTTGAGGAAGACTGAAAACATTTTGAATTTTGAACCATGTGAACATTCTGCCTTACAAATAGCTGTGAAAAGAAGGGAAGCAAAAAGCAAAGGAGAAAAGGAAAGATATAAGCATCTGAATGCAGAGTTCCAAAGAATAGCAAGGAGAGATAAGAAAGCCTTCCTCAGCGATCAATGCAAAGAAATACAGGAAAACAATAGAATGGGAAAGACTAGAGATCTCTTAATTAGAGATACCAAGGGAACATTTCATGCAAAGATGGGCTCAATAAAGGACAGAAATGGTAAGGACCTAACAGAAGCAGAAGATATTAAGAAGAGGTGGCAAGAATACACAGAAGAACTGTACCAAAAAATCTTCACGACCCAGATAATCATGATGGTGTGATCACTCACCTAGAGCCAGACATCCTGCAATGTGAAGTCAAGTGGGCCTTAAAAAGCATCACTATGAACAAAGCTAGTGGAGGTGATAGAATTCCAGCTGAGCTATTTCAAATCCTGAAAGATGATGCTGTGAAAGTGCTGCACTCAATATGCCAGCAAATTTGGAAAACTCAGCAGTGACCACAGGACTGGAAAAGGTCAGTTTTCATTCCAATCCCAAAGAAAGGCAATGCCAAAGAATGCTCAAACTACCACACAATTGCACTCATCTCACACACTAGTAAAGTAATGCTCAAAATTCTCCAAGCCAGGCTTCAGCAATACGTGAACCATGAACTTCCAGATGTTCAAGCTGGTTTTAGAGAAGGCAGAGGAACCAGAGATCAAATTGCCAACATCTGCTGGATCATGGAAAAAGCAAGAGCGTTCCAGAAAAACATCTATTTCTGCTTTATTGACTATGCCAAAGCCTTTGACTGTGTGGATCACAATAAACTCTGGAAAATTCTGAAAGAGATGAGCTTACCAGACCACCTGATCTGCCTCTTGAGAAGCCTGTATGCAGGTCAGGAAGCAACAGTTAGAACTGGACATGGAACAACAGACTGGTTCCAAATAGGAAAAGGAGTATGTCAAGGCTGTATCTTGTCACCCTGCTTATTTAACTTCTATGCAGAGTACATCATGAGAAACGCTGGACTGGAAGAAGCACAAGCTGGAATCAGATTGCTGGGAGAAATATCAATAACCTCAGATATGCAGATGACACCACCCTTATGGCAGAAAGTGAAGAAGAACTAAAGAGCTTCTTGATGAAAGTGAAAGAAGAGAGTAAAAAAGTTGGCTTAAAGCTCAACATTCAGAAAACAAAGATCATGGCATTTGGTCCCATCACTTCATGGCAAATAGATGGGGAAACAGTGGCTGACTTTATTTTGGGGGCCTCCAAAATCATGCAGATGGTGACTGAAGCCATGAAATTAAAAGACGCTTACTCCTTGGAAGGAAAGTTATGACCAACCTAGACAGCATATTCAAAAGCAGAGACATTAGTTTGCCAACAAAGGTCCATCTAGTCAAGGCTATGGTTTTTCCTGTGGTCATGTATGGATGTGAGTGTTGGACTATAAAGAAAGCTGAGTGCTGAAGAATTGATGCTTTTGTACTGTGGTGTTGGAGAAGACTCTTGAGAGTCCCTTGGACTGCAAGGAGATCCAACTAGTCCACCCTAAAGGAGATCAGTCCTGGGTGTTCATTGGAAGGACTGATGTTGAAGCTGAAACTCCAATACTTTGGCCACCTGATGCGAAGATGTGACTCATTTGAAAAGACCCTGATGCTGGGAAAGATTGAGGTCAGGAGGAGAAGGGGATGACAGAGGATGAGATGGTTGGATGGCATCACTGACTCGATGGACATGGGTTTGGGTGGACTCCGGGAGTTGGTGATGGACAGGGAGGCCTGGCGTGCTGTGGTTGATGGGGTTGCAAAGAGTCGGACATGACTGAGGGACTAAACTGAACTGAACATTCTGCAGTGAAGAAAGAAATTCATTCATTTTTGAAAAGCAACCCCTCCAGAAACAATATGAAGAAAGGATTAGGAAGAAACCCTGGTAGCTGTGGGAGATGGATTAGGGGCCAAAGAGGGAAAGGGTTTCTTAGTAATCCAAAGAACAGTGAAGGGGGACTTCCCTGGTGGTCCAGTGGCTAAGACTCTGGGCTCCGAACGCAGGGGGCCTGGGTTGCATCCCTGGTCAGGGAACTAGTTTCCACATGCTGCAACTAAGAGTGGGCACAATCAAAGACATAAACACATTAAAAAGAAAAAAAAAATAGTGGAGGTGACTATGGAGGTGAAGGTGAGGTTTGGAATCTCTCTGGTGTTGAACTTCTGCCAGACTTCGTGAGCCCCCTGCCTCACTTCTTGGCTTCCCTGGCCCTCAAGCACCAGGTCTCAAGCACCAGGCACTCTTGGACTCCAAGAACTCGGCTGCCCCTAAAGAAAAGGCAATGGGTCCCTGACATGTAGCGCCCACCTGCTTTCGATAATTCCGATACAAAGCGCTAATTTCTCTTTCTTTAATATATTTGGTGGTCACTTCGAAGAGCGTTGCATTAGACCAAAAAAAAGGAAAAGAAAAAAAAGGGAAAAAGGCAACATTAACAGAGAACCTTGGCGAGTTGTGATTGCATCTTTTTCCCTGAACACTGCTCCCTGCCTCCTCTCTGTGCTCTGAATTACCCATCCAGCCCCTGCGTAGCTAAATAATAATAATTACCATACAAATGAATATGCATATAAGCAAGAAAGCCTGTTTATTTTGGATGAGGGTTTGTTTTGTTTCTCAACGAACAGAGAACATAATTAGGCGCCTTTCCTCTTCCTCTTGAAATTCTGTCTCCACTGGGAAGAGATGAAAAAGGTACTGGATGCCCCTGGAAGCTCAGAAGAAATTTTAAAACAAATTAAAGGAGATATTTCTTTACTTGGCAGGTAACAATGGCTGGACATGATCAGAATCAGAATGTCAGGCTAGAAGGAGCTCTAGAGCGCAAATCTGAGCCCAGTGGAGACACAGAAGAGGAGGAAGGTGAGGCATTCCTGGAGAGAGACAGCTGAGTGATGATCAGACAAGAACAGAGGGGCCAAAAACGTCTTGGTTCGGGGGCTGACTGTGGGGACGCTGGGCAAGACCCTGAAAGCCTTAAGACGCTGCATCCCTGAAACATGGACGATGACAGCCCCGCCTGTACTGGGCTGCTGCACAGATTAAACAAGATCCTGAACACGGCCCTCAGTCCTAGAGCCCCAATCAGTGGTCACCGTCAACAGTGGAGTAATCACAGCCTGTCCGCATTGTGTCCTCACGGGGAGGTGCAGAGGACGAGGCGCCAGACCAGCCTCCCAAGCCTTTGTTTGGAGTCCAGACAACTCCACCATCACCAAAACACCAATGATAATGATAATTATCTTCCACTATTATATCTTTTTGCCTTTTCATACTGTTCGTGGGGTTCTCACTGGAACAACTGGACTGATTTGCCCTTCCCTCCTCCAGTGGGCCACTTTTTGTCAGAACTCTTCACTATGATCTGTCCTGGGTAGCCCTGCACGGCGTGGCTCAGAGATTCACTGAGTTACACAAGCCCCTTTGCCATGACAATGCTGTGATCCTGAATATTCATTTGAAGGACTGAGGCTGAAGATGAGGCTCCAATACTTTGGCCACCTGATGCGAAGAGCTGACTCCCTGGAAAAGACCCTGATGCTGGGAAAGGTTGAGGGCAAGAGGAGAAGTAGATGACAGAGGATGAGATGGTTGGATGGCATCACCGACTCAATGGACATGAACCTGAGCAAACTCCGGGAGACACTGAAGGAACAGGGAAGCCTGGCGTGCTGCAGTCCATGGGGTCGCAAAGAGTGGGACAAGACTTAGGGAGTGAACAACAACGATAATATGACAAATAGTTTTAATTCAACCAAGTGTTCAACATAATGCACAATAGAGTCGTATAGTTCAACATAAATAGTAGTAGTATCACTCATGATGTGATTAATAATGGTCGTAAGTGTTCTGACCACTTTGATAACGATGTAGCTGCTGGTGAGGACTTGAGATGCCTGGTCTCACGCTTTGTCCACACTGCAGCTGTGCAGCCAGGCTTGCATAAGCTCAAGAAAGGCTTATAGGAGTTAAATGTGTGTTTAGAGACTATTCTAGATCACCAAGGACAAATGGGATGCCCAGCTAAAGTCACAGAGTGCCATTGTGTTTTCCCCAGAAACAATGACTCAGTAACTTACAGAGACCAAAAAAACTTTTCCATAGACAAGCATATGACTGTCTGGCTCCGGTGTCTGGATTGTGGCTGGATCTTTGTGTCATGGGTTCCAGGGGGTTTGACTCACCAGTGAGACTCACCCAACCGTCCATCCTCCCGATCCCATGCCTCTGAAGTCTAGGCTGAACTCTTACACCCTGGAAACAGTCACTTAGATAAATAACTGTCACAAATTAAGACTGTTGCGAATGTCTTGAGACTGGGAAGGCTGGCGTCTCTGGGGGTCACTCGGCGTCCAGATGCCCGGCTTTCACAGCAGTTGGTTCAAGGTCGTCACAGCATGACACTGGCTGCCCCCCTCCCTCCTCCCAGCACGCCTCCCCCCGCCCTTGGCCTGCTGCACAGCTCAGGGCTCTGGGCTGGCGAGGGGCCCCCAGGGGCCTCCCTCCCTTCTCCTAGACACACCTCTCTGCTGGATATCTGCCGGGCCCTCTTTCTGGAAGCTTGTCCTCCAAGGCACCCATCTATCTCTGGCTGACATCCGACGGCACGTCTCATCTGGTTTGTCATCTGTCTCCCCACAGCTAGAATCTGCGCTCCTTGAGAGCAGGCGTTTCACTCTGTTGCTCATAGTCTTGGTATTTGGCGCACACGGGAATGAATGGATGAACAGACAAGTGCCTGCAGGAAGCTCTGGCCTCCATCCAGGGAGCCACGTCCACCGGGGCTTCAGTTTGGCAGGGGTGTGACTTTGGCTTCCAAGCAGGTCCCAGGAGCTGGGACAGGAACTGAACTGAAGGCGTGCTCCCTGCCCACGCGTTCACGGCCACAGCCAGTCAGGCAGATATTCTGCTGCCAGGAGCTCTTGGCACATGGAATTTGCTGATCGGCCACACTGTGTCCAGATGTGCTTTCATTTTATTTGTTTTGGTCACACTGCATGGTATATAGGATCCTAGTTCCCTGACCAGGCATCGAACTCAAGCACCCTGGAATGCCTTCATACATTGGAAGCATGGAGACTTAACCACTGGGCCACCAGGAAAGTCCCCCAGCTAGGCTTTTAAATATAGCCCTCATGAATATAAATTGGTGCAACCACTATGGAAAACAATATGGAGGTTTCTCAAAAAACTAAAAATAGAAGTACCATGTGACCCAGTGTTTCCACTCCTGGATATACATCAAAAAAAAAAAAAAAAACCCAAAACACTAATTTGAAAAGATGCATACACCCTAATGTTGATAGCAGCATTACTTACAATTGCAAAGACAGGTAAACAACCTAAGTGTCCATCAACAAATGAATGGATAAAGAAGATATGGTGCGTGTATACAATGGAATATCACTCAGCCATAAAAAAGAAAGAAATCTGCAGCAACATGAACGACTGGGAGCGCATTATGCTAAGTGCAATAAATCAGACAGAGAATGACAAGCTCTGTATCAGACCACTTATGCTGCTGCTGCTGCTGCTGCCAAGTCGCTCAGTCGTGTCCGACTCTGCACGGCCCCATAGACGGCAGCCCACCAGGCTCCCCCGTCCCTGGGATGCTCCAGGCAAGAGCACCGGAGTGGGGTGCCATCGCCTGCTCCGTGATATCACTTATATGTGGAGTCTAAAAAAAATAACAAACTAGTGAATGTAACGACGAAGAAACTGAGAACAAAGCACTGGGAAGAGAGGAGGGAGAGCAGGACAAGACGGGGCAGGGGATGAGGAGGGACAGACAATCATTTACGAAATAAGCTACACAAGATACACTGACAGCACAGTCAGTCAGTCCGTCAGTTCCGTCGCTCAGTCGTGTCCGACTCTTTGCGACCCCGTGGACTGCAGCACGCCAGGCCTCCCTGTCCATCACCAGCTCCCAGAGCCCACCCAAACCCATGTCCATTGAGTTGGTGACGCCATCCAACCATCTCATCCTCTGTTGTCCCCTTCTCCTCCCGCCTTCAGTCTTTCCCAGCATCGGGGTCTTTTCAAATGAGTCAGATCTTCACATCAGGTGGCCAAAGGATTGGAGCTTCAGAATCAGTCCCTTCAATGAACACCCAGGAATGATCTCCTTTAGGATGGACTGGATGGATCTCCTTGCAGTTCAAGGGACTCTCAAGAGTCTTCTCCAACACCACAGTTCAAAAGCACCAATTCTTCAGCACTCAGCTTTCTTCACAGTCCAACTCTCACATCCATACATGACCACTGGAAAAACCATAGCCTTGACTAGACGGACCTTTGTTGGCAAAGTAATGTCTCTGCTTTTGAATATGCTGTCTAGGTTGGTCATAACTTTCCTTCCAAGCAGTGTCTTAATTTCATGGCTGCAGTCACCATCTGCAGTGATGTTGGAGCCCAGAAAAATAAAGTCAGCCACTGTTTCCACTGTTTCCTCATCTATTTGCCATGAAGTGATGGGACGAGATGCCATGATCTTCGTTTTCTGAATGTTGAGCTTTAAGCCAACTTTTTTACTCTCCTCTTTCACTTTCATCAAGAGGCTCTTTAGTTCTGCACTTTCTGCCCATAAGGGTGGTGTCATCTGTATATCTGAGGTTATTGATATTTCTCCCGGCAATCTTGATTCTAGCTTGTGCTTCCTCCAGTCCAGCGTTTCTCATGATGTACTCTGCATGGTAAGGGTGAGGTAAGGTGAAGTCGCTCAGTCGTGTCCGACTCTTTGCGACCCCGTGGACTGTAACCTACTAGGCTTCTCCATCCATGGGATTCTCCAGGCAAGAATACTGGAGTGGATTGCCGTTTCCTTCTCCAGGGGATCTTCCTGACCCAGGAATCAAACCCGGGTCTCCCGCATTGGAGGCAGATGCTTTAACCTCTGAGCCACCAAGGAAGATCTTAATAGAAGTTAAATAAGCAGGGTGACAAGATACAGCCTTGACATACTCCTTTTCCTATTTGGAACCAGTCTGTTGTTCCATTTCCAGTTCTAAGTGTTGCTTCCTGACCTGCATACAGGTTTCTCAAGAGGCAGGTCAGGTGGTCTGGTATTCCCATCTCTTTCAGAATTTTCCAGAGTTTATTGTGATCCATACAGTCAAAGGCTTTGGCATAGTCAATAAAGCAGAAGTAGATGTTTTTCTGGAGCTCTCTTGCTTTTTCCATGACCCAGCACACATTGGCAATGTGATCTCTGGCTCCTCTGCCTTTTCTGAAACTCCCCTGGGCCTGTTTGTGGCCCCATTACCAGCCTTCTTGGTCAACCTTGCTTTGGCCACGTGAGACTCTGTCTCCAGTGGCAGGTGGTGAGCCTCGGACCCAGGGGACCACCGAGCTCACGGGGGCTTGAGGAGGAAGATGTGCTGGGGAAGGGGGTAGGGTGCCAGCAGGAAGGACAACGCAGTCTCTGCAGTGGGCACTCAACTAGAGTGGGCGGAAGGAAGCCGGGGGACTTGGGATCTGGGTCACAAGGAGGGATCTTGGTTGCCATGAGAGTCTATGGTTAAGTGGCCTTTCTCCTAATATTGCTGGAAGGTGGAAGTTTGCTTTCTACTTAGAACTGAAGAGACAGAGCAAAAGTGTTTTTATCATCATGTGAAAGTAGCAGTTAGGACACGGATTGGCAAACTACAGCCTGCTGCCTGTTTTTATAAATAAAGTTTTATTGGAACAAACCATGCCCTTTCATTTGTGTATCATATATGGCTGCTTTCACATGACATCAGAGTTGAGTAATTGCAACAGAGACTATATGCAAAGGCTAAAATATTTACTATCTGGCCTGTGTCTCCCCCCTGATGTAGACTGGGCTTGGAGCTCTGGGCACCTGCCTATTCCTGGGCGGTGGAAGACCACCCACTCACAGGGAACAGTTTGAAGTCAGAGGAAATCTGCCTGTTCAGACCAGACTTTGAAACTCAAACTGCAGTTAACTTGCGGCTCTCTGGTGATTTAGACCCACAAGGCCGAGGACCATGCAGAGCAAGGCTGTGAAAACTGCCACCCCTTCACCAGTGCCCTGGGGAGGAGCCCAGGTGTCTTACGAGATGAGGGCCTCGCCACCATTTAAGCAAGTGTGTGCACATGTGTGCATGTGTGTACACAAGCACATGCGTATGTCTTTTAAAAATACAAGCACATATTTTAAAAAGCATACGGGTTCTGGTTCTGGGCAAGAAGGAGAAAACTGTCCCTACCCTGTCACCTCCACTGACAGCAGCTATAGGATGGAATGCAAGGGGGCGCTCCTTGAGGACTCAGGAAGTATATCGTAATAGGAGAACTGGGGAAGAAGAACAGATTGCAAGATCCCACAAAACCAGTATCCCCGGCCTGGTCTCTCCAGGTGGCCTGAAACCTAAGTTGAGCCGTAGGGAGGGACAGAGACGGGCCGGGAGCCCCTCTTTCTGGCTTGAGCAATACGAAAGGGGACTCCTGAGATGCAGAGAGAGTGGGGGAACCTCCCTGTGCTCTCTTCTGCTTCTTTGCACTCCTGCCTTGAGGCCTTCCTGCTATAGTCACAGTGACACGGGGGCTGCAGGGGCCTCACACTCCGTAGGCGCAGGGGCCCCCTCCTCTCCAGGCCCAGAGAACGCAGCAAAGCCCCACGAGTCTCCTCTCGCTGTCCTCCTAGCACTTGGCTCTGGTCGCAAGTGTAGTCACAGGAAAACTGTGACAAAGCCAGGTAGTTCAAGGCCCAGCTTTCTGACCGAGAGGCCAAATAAAGGAAAACCAGGGAACCGGAGGTCACCAGGAAGACGGCAGAGGGGGTGCGCAGGAAAGCGATGAGATGGTCGTTTATGGACTCCTGGTCACTTCCGAGCTGCGCACACACAGGTCCGACCCCAGCCTTCCAGCCTCCCTGAGAAATCAGCCACAGCACAGACCAGTGCCCAGGCCCTTCCGAGTGGCATCCACACGCACAGAGCAGGAGAGATCCGCACAACACCCCAAAGGCTTGAGAGCTGAGGTGGAAACCACAACCCAGAGAAGGCGGCTAGAACTCATGACCGGAGCCCAACTGGGTCAATCATTTGCTAAGACAAAAATATCAACGTTTGCTATGGAATTCAAGCAGGACTCAGAGCCTGAGAGCAATATTTTGAACATTCAGGATACAAAATTACTAAGGACAGAGCTTCCCTGGTAGCTCAGTGGTAAAGAATCTGCCTGCTAATACAGGAGACACAGGTTCGACCCCTGGTCCAGGAGGATTCCACATGCCGCAGGGCAGCTGGGTCTGGGAGCCAAAACCATGAAGCCCGTGCTCTGGAGTCTGTTCGCCACGGCAGGAGAAGTCAGCACAGTGAGAAGGCCGTGTACCGCAGCTGGAGGGTGGCCTCCACTTGCTGCAAGTAGAGAAAAGCTCACGAAGCAGCAAGGACCCAGCCCAGCCATAAATAAATAAACAAAGAATTTTAAAAATTACTAAGCACAGGGAGAACCAGGACAATTTCATCTCACGTGGGAAAAGATATCAGACACCACTACCAACATGATTCCAGTGTTAGAATTATCAGACAAGACACAAAAGCAGCTATTATTTAAACAACCGCAACAACAGAGCTCCAAGTAAATGAATGGACACATTGCAAGTCTCAGCCAAGAAACAGAAGGAAGAGAGAAGAACCAACTGGAGCTTTCAGAACTGAAAAATACAATAATCAGAATTTAAAACTCAGTGGACGAGCTCAACAGTAGAATTCAGATGAGAGAGGAGATTTAATGAGCCCGAAGCTAGTTCAACACAAATGATGAAATCTTGTCAACAGAGAGGAAAAAAAGAATAGAGCTTTAGTGAGGGAACATGAGGGAACACCAACAGTCTGACCTGACCTTCATGCCACTGGGGTCTCGGAAGGAGCCAAGAGAAAGAGAACGGTGTGGAAAATTATGTGGGGAAGACATGGCTGGAAACTTCTCAAGCTTTAAGAAAAACGTAAACTCACAAATTCAAGGAATTCAGCAAACCCTGCAAAGAATAGTCCTCGAAAACCCACACTCAGACGTATCATAGTTAAACTTCTGAAAGTTAAAGAAAACAATCTTGAAAGCAGCAAGAGAGAAAAAATGCGTTATTTATAAGAGTTCTAATGACGATAGATTTTCACCAGAAACCACAGTGCTAAATGGAACATTTATAAAGTGCTGAAAGAAAAAATTGTTGATCTAGGATTCTGAATCCAGAAAAAAACATCCTTCAGGAACGAAGGCAAAATAAAAGACATTCTCAGGACCTTGCTGGTGGTCCAGTGGTTAAGACTCCATGCTTCCACTGCAGGGGGCCGGGAACTAAAATTCCACATGCTACGGGGCTCAGTCTAAAAATAAAAAGTTAATTAAAAAAAAATGAATAAAGACATTCTCAGATGAAAGAAAAGCCTACTCTAGAAGAATTGCTCAAAGAAGCTTTTCAGACAGAAAGGGACACTTGCAACATTAGGAATGGAGAACAAGAGAAATGGTAAATACCTGGATAAACACAACAAACAACTCTCTTGAGTTTTTAAAACATGTTTGATGACTGAGAGCAAGAATGATAACATCTGCCTGGTGGGGTCTTGGTGCATAAAGACGCGATACACACAACAGCGACACCAAGAGACAGAAGAGTCTATACTGTATGTTGCGCCTGAAATGGTAAAACCGACTCGAAACAGACTGGAACTCTGAGTCCGAATATTGTAATCACTAGGTCATTCACTTTAAAAAAAAGAGAGAGAGAGAGTAAAAAAAAAAAAACCCACAAGCAAAAAATTAAAATGGAATACTAAAAACAAATTCCAACAATTGATAGATTGGATGAAGATGAAACATGTATCTCTTTTTATGAATCACAAGGTCACAAGCCCTCGGCCCCCGCCCACCTGCCCACGCCCCAGGGGGCCAACCTCCATGGAGGGCCTCACTGGAACCCCGGCCCTCTGACGTCATGGGGTCTGGCGGAAGAGGACTAGTGAGAGAGCAGGAGACGGAGTGAGAGCTAGGCCCCAGCTCTGGCTCTGCCCGGGCAGGTCCAGGCCCCCCAGCCCTGCACAGCTTTGGCCCTGTGTGGCGATCCAGCTCATCCCTACAGGGGCCTGACGGTTCCCCAGGCACCTCCTTGCTGCTTTTCCTCCATCCCAGGTGAAGCCCACGTGCACAGTCTGACCTTTGCCAGACTTCAGAGCTGCACGCTTCTCTGCAGGTCATCTCTGCTCTGGGACATGAACACATGGCCCCGACCTCTGACCCTCCTTCATCTGGTGACAGAGCCCCACTCCCTGGAGGCCCCCAGCCCCCGGCACCCGGCTCCACGCACGGCTTCTCACCCTCCTGATGCAGTCCTCTTCCTTCAGGCGCTCCTGCATCAGTCTGATGAGCAGCATGCTGGGTACCATCTAAAGGAAAGGTGACACAGGATGAAGGCCTGCCCCCCCGTGTGGGGCTCAAGGGGACACAGAGCTGGCAGGCCAGTGGGCTCTGCTAAGGCCCAAGGACCCGGTCCTGTGGCCATGAAGCTTCTCCAGATCCCTGACCAGGGCCCTGTGGCCTCCGTGAAGTCCAGGGCCAACCTGTGGCCCAGGGTGGTCCAGACTCCTTGAGAGCGCCCGCTCCACTCGCTTGCTTCTCCAGCACCCCGCCCCGACCCAGATGCTCTCCCCCACCCCCACCTGGGTGACTCCAGACTCCCCAAGTGCCACTGCCTGCAGGCAGCCCTCCCTGACTCTTCCCCTGGCTGGGCTGGGGGCTGCCATGATCCTCCATGGCAAACTCTGTTACTGCGCTAACCATGTGGCCTTCCAGGGGCCTGTGCACACATCTGTCTCCCCAGAGAGCTTCAGTTCCTGGATGAAGGGGACTGAGTCCTCCTCTCTTTGGCTGCCAGACACTGACGTGCAGGAGGGAGCCAGTCCTGCCCATGTCTTCCCATCCCGTCCCGTGAAGTGGGCCCTGGTGTTCCATGGTGTTTGTCCCACGGAGATGGGCCAATGCTAGAAAGGAGGGCTTTCTCCCCCGGAGAGCTGGCTGTGAGGTGCTGACCAGCACCCCTTCCTGCCTGCACCAGCAGAGCATCAGGGGAGGAGGAAGCCCTGCTGACCCATGACCTAACGGCACGTCATGCTCCTTAATCCACTCAGTAAGTAGTGAGCCTGTGGCGGCTTCTGCCGAGCGTGGGTTGGGTGCCAGGCTGCGGCAGCCCACGTTTGCAGCTCCGTGCAGTCGGTACTATTGTCATCCTCCTTTTGCGGTTGGGGAAGTTGGGCCTCAGAGAGGTTAGGCCACCTCCCCAGGGCTACACAGCCAGGTAGGAGCAGAGGTGGGACCTGCACTCAATCAGGCCAGGCTCGGGGAGATTGGACCAATGCGGGGTGACGCTCAGAGCGGCCTCCCTTCCGTTTCCTCTCTTCTCAGCAGCCTCTCTCTTGGACCAGAACTGACGTCCCATTTTTCACCAAGTCTGTTCTTTCTAACAAAGCCTCACACGCCCCAGAGCCAAGGCCCCTGGAAAACCCACTCCCAGGTGTCGCCATAATCCCCAGTCACTAACAGCTGGTGGTTCTCCCCAAACTCCCCAACCCTGGGCCAGCCCCCGCCCACCTCCCAAGCTACCTCAGGGCTGGCTGGTCTCCAGAAGGGGCTGGACTTCTGCCAGGTGCAGGGGAGGGTCCGTGGGTCCAGGGCCGAGCAGGTTTGCACTGGACGCACACAGAGGCACCCGGGTATGGGGTGAGGGGCAGAGGAGACCTATCCCTCTGGGCCAAGCCGGGGACCCGGGAGGGACAGTGGGGACCAGCACCTTGCCCTGATCTCCCCAAGGATCCTTAGGGTGAAGGGGAGCCCTGGCAACATTTTAGTGATGCTGGAGAGAAGTCTGGATCTCTCATTCTGGACCCAGCATTCAGAGTGACCAGATCCTGCTTCAGGAACGCTATCGACTCTGCCTGGAGTGCTGCAGGGACGCCTGAAGGGACAGAGCTGGGACATCACAGAGCCGCTGGGACAGGTCAGGGGGATGGCGGGGCTGCTGACTTAGATGCGGCCATCAATAAGTGTCTGTGCATGTGGAGAACATGTCCACACCTCACTCTCATTAGGGCCTAGGAGCAAGGGTCGGGAAAACAGACGGTGTCCGGCCCCGCTAACTACTGATGTTTGCCATGTTTATCTGTGCGAGGGACCAGTTCGGTTAGTTTGCACACAAGAGTGATTCTGAGACAGCTAATGGGGTACTGGACGTGCAGAGAGGACCTTGGAGGTGAGGGGACAATCCTCTCAGGGGCTTGAGGTATCCTGGATTCAGGAGTGCCCTGACCTGCCATCTCCTTGAGCTGCTTGAATGGGTCCCCAACAAGAGCAGGCTGGGCTTGGGCAGATGGAGGTGGTGGTGAAGGACGCCCCGGGAACCGGCCCACAGGGGAGGGTCAGAGGCCAGAGGGGGAGGGGGAGGAAGGTCATGAGTAGTGATCCAGGAGGTTCTCTCTGGATTCAGGAGAAGGACGTTCCCAGGGAGAAACTTGGGGACCACTGGACTGGCTGGGGACTCAGATGCTCTCCATCTGGGCCTTGACCACCCACTGAGGACCCTGGCCAGTGCCTTCAAAGCTTTGAGTCTTGCTTTCTGAGTCTGTAGATTAGATGCAGACAAGGTCCTTCAGCGTTGCCGTGAGGATTAGTGAGGTGGGACACGTGGCTGCTGGTGTGTGTATGGCCCCCAGCAAGGGCTTGGTGCTGTGGCAATCGTTACCTGGGGGCACCCTTAATAAACCCAAGACACGAGTGAAATCATCAGGGGCGGGAACTCTGCTGTCCACTGGATCCAAAGCTGAGAGGATGGAAGAGCTGGAGCGGCAGCAGCCACTTTGCAGGCACAAGGGGAGTATAAGGGAAGAAACCCAGCACAAGAGGAGAGAGACACCAGGTTTCTCAGCCCCAGAATGGCTTTTCCAGGATGTCAGATTAGAAGAGGAAGAGCACACCTTGAAAGTCATGAGCCTCTTCTACAAAGTGGGCAGCAAAAGCAGGAGCAGGAGAGAGAGCGCGAATGAACGAGAGGCACGCTCAGAAGAGCAGGCCAGAGGCTAGCCGGCATCCAGCCCGTTTCAGTATTTCCTAAGACACCTCTGTGTCCTTACATCTGCCCTCTGTCCCGCTTAGGCCAGTAGTTCTCAACTTGAACGCACATCTTGGAAGAGCTTGTTAACGTGCAGATCACTGGCCCCGCCCCAGGGTTCTGACTCCACAGGTCTGGGCTGGGGCTGGGAGTCTGCATTTTGAGCAGGTTTTCAGGTGATGCTGAGGATGCTGGTCCAGGGACCACACCTGGAGAACCACTGGCTTAAACAAACTCCAGCATCCGAGAGCCCCACGGTACGTGGAAGAAGTTGCTGGAGAGGGACCTGTCCTGCTGGTGCCCATGTTGCCCCAGCTAGAGCCCCCCAAGACTGTCGAGGGGAACAAGGAGGAGCACTGCCCCTCCCCTCCACGTGGTTCCTAACCTTTCCTGTCCCCGGGTGTCCCTGCCGACCCCAGAAACAGTGATTTCCACCCCATGATTCCTCCCCTTCCCTGCCATCACCCATTCAGGAGGCAGCATTCAAACAGGTTCTGGGACATGGGGGATAGGGGGGTGGTGCAAGCCCATCAAAGAACACGGGTTGAAAGGCGACAGGTCCGGGTGGAGCGTGGTGCCCCCCATGGTCTGCGCGGCGGGGGACAGGCTGGCGACTTTGAGCGCGGCCCCTCTCGGGTGCCCCCCACCGTTCCCTGCCTCGGTGCTGTCTCGGTACCAGCTTTGATGTGTCACGTCAGTGGCGGGGGCTTCCCGGGGGCTGCTGCTCGGAGCCCTGCCAAACTGTCTTTGCGGCAATCAGGCTCCCTCCTTCCTGAGCTCTGCCACGCTCTCCCACTCCAGCCCCCAAGTGTGGCTTTGGGGGAGAATCGGGGACAAACTGGATGGAGCCCAGTGCAGCCCCTGCTGGTCACCGAGAAGGTCAGCACAGGTGCAGGCCCCCAGCCCTTGTCTTCCCACGCAGGGGCAACGCGACAGCCCGCCGGCCAGGCCCCTTGCCATAAGGGGCAGAATCAGCTGTGTGGCTCCAGTTTGGACCTTTCTTCTCCCAGCACCCAGGCCCGGGACAGAATTGCTGGCTGGGAACCTCGCAGGTGCCTCCCCTGTCCCAACGGGGCAGCCCCCGGTGTGGCCGCTCGAGCCCTGTCTGTCCCTGGGTACCTCACTGAACTTTTCAAGCCCGAGCTTCCTCCCCTGGGATGACAGAAGCCTGCATGGTCTCATCACCAGGCCCCACCCTCGGGGCCCCTGACGTCCCCGTGTCACCCTTGGGTGGATGCTTGCTCAGGAACTGCAGGCGTCCTGATCGACGGTACGAACTTCAGTCTGGAGCAGAGTGGGGAGGGGAAGAGTTGAGGCTCCTGGTCGGCCTGACGGCATCCCCTCGCCTCTGAAGGGGCTGCTGCTGGGGAAGGAAAGGCACACTTGGACTGGAACTCACTTAAGACTTGATCAGAGAATCCTTTAAAGACAACTCTTCTTTTCAAAGTTTCTGCCGCTTCTCAGGGCTGTCAGAACAGGTTTCCGTGGCAGAGACTCTCCTAGTTCTAGCTTCCAAAACAGTGACAGGAGATGGAGAGGTCGGGTAGGGAGCAGGGACCCGGGCTTTGAAGGGATCTCACAGACCCTGGCACAGGGTCAGCCGACAGCCCCACAGAGGGAGGGGGCCAGAAGGGAGACCCGAGGGTGGGAACAGCCAGCGAACTTGAAAGGAGCCACGGAGACTGGTCCTCGGGCTCCTCTGCCCCGCTCCTGGGCTGTAACTTCCTCCACCACCCCAAATCTTCCCAGAGGACCGTTCCGCACCACCACCTAGAAGGGCAGACAGGGAAGGGCCGAGCACACAGGGAGTAGCCAGGAGGCAGGTGGGATGGTGGGGTGGGGTGGGGGACGGAGACCAGACCACCCCAGAGGACTGGGAGCCAGCACTGAGGGGAGATCCTGGGGAGCTTTGCAGGGGACACACTCTGTGTGGGTACCGGCAGGCCGAGGGCAAAGTCCCGTGATTTGGATGTTATTAAACAGTGATGACACCTGGACACTTGGGTGCATCAGGCTTCATCAGGCTGCTGATTTGTAAATGGGACTGAAGGGAGGAGCTAAACCGAACTGAAGTTAGGAAGAATCCAGCTTTGGCACGTTCTGGCTGGGCCGGCCTTCAGAGTGTGGGTCATTTAGTCACACAACAAACACAGGCTGGTCTGCTCCTTATGCAAGAGTCACGTTCCAAAAGAAACCTCGATTTAGCGATCACTGCACTGTACAACGGAGAAGGCAATGGCTCCCCACTCCAGTACTCTTGTCGGAGGAGCATGGAAGGCTGCAGTCCATGGGGTTGCTGAGGGTCGGACACGACTGAGCGACTTCACTTTCACTTTTCACTTTCATGCATTGGAGAAGGAAACGGCAACCCACTCCAGTAATCTTGCCTGGAGAATCCCAGGGACGGGGGAGCCTGATGGGCTGCCCTGTCTATGGGGTTGCACAGAGTCGGACACGACTGAAGCGACTTGGCGGCAGCAGCAGCAGAGCTGTACAAGTAATGACTGCCATGAGAAAAGATGGGTGGTGTGTGGGGTGGGCTCCCAGCTGACCAGACGAGGATTCCCCAGGGAGGGTGACTGACTCCAGATGCCCGGCCCCACATCCAGAGATCCAGACTAAGGGAGTCCCACGGCTGCCGGGTGAGTAACCCGCTGCTCGGGTTGAGGACCTCTGGTCGGGGCAGTTTTACATTTGCAAATATGCATGCTTCCTGCAGGGATTTCAATTAATAAAGCTTTTCTTTTTTCCCAGTAAAAATCTAAAATAATCAAGAGTGATCACATTCAGCTTCAGCTACCAAGAAATGTCCCTTCCCCGTGGAAGCTCTTCACCTTCCGATCACGTCCTGTGTGACGAGGGCCCAGCAGGACTTGACTCTTTTCTCCCTCGTTTCCCAAACTCCCAGAGGGGCCAGGACCAGGCTGAGGCTCTAAGGAGCCCCGGACACAAGCCCAAGGCGGGGCTCAAGCTCAGGCCATACAGGTGTGGGGTTGGCACCTGGGCAGGCGTTGCCTTCAGCCTCGCACCCTGGGCTACAGTTGGCCTCATGCAGGCTCCCTACCCAACGCCACCCCCCCTCCGGGGGCCACCCCCTCTGAGCTTTTTTGTGGTGTTTGTGACGCTGACTCGGGTGGCAGGCTTAGAGATGGACCCAGAGGGAGCAGGTGAGGAACAGAGACTTGACAAAGCAGGTGAATTCAATTAACTTAATAACGAGGCACCGCAGAGCACCAAGGTGGCTTTGGTCCTCGTGGAGAGGAGATGAGAGACACCTGCCCAGGGAGGTGTTCCCAGGAGTGCCCTGGGGCAGGGGTGGGCCAGTGGCAAGAACTGCGAGACACCGGCCTCCTCGGGAAAGTTTAACCCTGACTGGGCACTGGAGAAATATGGGTAAGTTTTCTAAGCATGACAGTGTAGGGCTGTGCCTTTATCTTTCGGGGTGTGGCAACAAAGACCTCCCGAAAGTGGAAAGCCCAGTCTGCCTAGTGGCAGTCTGCGCCAGCAGGGGGTCGGCCGCAGCGCCAGCGTCTGGCAGGCAGAGGACTGGGACGGCTTTATCGGCACCCTGAGCTGGGCATCCCGTGCACGTGGTTGGGGAGTGGACTTGGCCTTCGCCGGTCACCAGCTGGAAGTAGGGACAAGGATTAGGGAAGCTGGCAGTTCACTTTGAAGCAAGTCCTGGCCATTTGAGACTGGCTGTGACCGGGGTTGTTGCTGGGCTTCCTGGACTGAACCAGAGGCGCAGGCTGACTTCCTCCCAGTCTAATAACTCTCAGCCCGCTGGCTTCTGAGGCCAGTTACTGAAGACAGCAGGTTGGTTTCCTGGGCCGGCTGCTGTGGCTGCGGGCCAGAGATCTCGTCTGAGGTCTGGTCCAGCCATTGTATAATATATTCAGCCTCTCAGCAGATATAGACTAGCACAGCCTCAGATGAAATGAAGTGCCGGGCGGGTTTGCTTTCAAATGACCAGGAAGCAGGAGGCTGGGGCATCTCCATGGGTGGGGACTGCTATGAGCTGATGACGCTGCCTGAAGCCGGATGATGGGTCCGTGGATGTTCTTACATGCTTCCCACTGCTTCTGGGCACCTTTACAACCTCTTGTAACAACGCTACAAACCACCCAATCACAGAGCTGTTTCCCACCTCGGCTGCCTGGAACCCCCAGCCTCCTCAGCTACTCCTGCCTATGCGGGTCTTCTGCCAGATGCTGGGTTCTTCCACGTCGTTGCTTTTAGCACGACTCGGGTTGGCTCCACAGAGTCCCTAAACCTTGCTGCCTGTATGCTCAGAGCCACTTTCGGGGCTTAGCAGGTGCTCAGAGAACCCTCAGGAAATGAGTGAGTCCAGAGACCAGCGACTGCATGAGGGCTTCCTTGTCCTGTGGCCTGCCCGCCCCCTGCCCCAGTGGCTATCAGCTCCCGGGGGCGAGGAGAAGGCACTCAACTTTGGGTCTCCCGTGGTTTGGCGGGAGGGTGCTTGGCACACAGGAGGCAATTGGGAAGTGTTTCAGCCACCGCTTGGAAATTACAAGATGGAAATGTCTTGGTTAACACCGACTGTATGAGAGAATTCCATATAGGAGGCAGAGCAGAGATTAACAGGAGAAAATTACGTATTTGAAGGTATTATTGCTGCTTGCAAAAGAGAGCTTTAAAGGCTCTGGATCAGCAGCGCTGTAAAGACAAAGCTTAATGAGCGGCCTCGTGGGCAGGCGGCTCCACGGCAAGGCCACGCGCCCCCTCGCCTCCTCAGAACCTTCCCCTCCTTCATCAGTCCTGACGCCCTGGCCTTTCATCTTCCCTCCGCCCGAGCTTCCAAACCAAAGAACCCCAACAAGACACCCTTGAAAGCACTTCGATGTGGTCTGATAATTAGAGTAATGAAACCCAGGAGGAATTTCCTTAAACTCCCTCCTCGCTGTTGAATTTTATAAACCTAATAAAAGCATCTTTATCCTAGAAATCAGCCTCCCTCCCCTACCCTGGAAAGTTTAGCTTCTGCAGGAAATGCGATAACCGCTTTCTTTCTAAAACCAGATTCCCACTCCTAGAGCTGCCATCTCCCATACTCCAACCACACACTCTGACTCCGGCAAGACATGGGGGCTGGTCAGAGGGCATCGCTTGCTTCCCCAAGAGTCCTGGCCAGGAACATGGGGTCAGCAAGTGCTCTGGACTAAGCGGTTTTAGAGCTGGTTCACCAGCTGGGATGGTAGAGAGGCTAGTCTTGCTGAGTGAGGTTTTCTTTCTCTTCCATCAAATTGTTACTTTCAGCAAATCAGCAAATTTGAGGCTGGGGGTTTGCCTAAGTGACACGTCATCTCCAGGAATGTCCTCACCCCAGCAGGCCTTCCCGCCCACGGCCGAGCTCCAGGGCCTCGACATACCCACTGTGCACACCCCTCACCAGAGCTGGCAGGGCCCCGTGGCCACCTGACCAGCGGGCCCACGCAGCTCCCTTTTCTGGAAACCTGGCCTTGGCGCTGCCTCTGGGGATGGTCTGAGCTGAAGACACAGGAACCGGGACGAGGTAGGCGGTCATGAGCAGGCAAGGATGACAGAGACGAAGGGACACAGAAGACGAAGGGAGAGCCACAGAAAGAATGGACGCAAGGGACAAATGACCACGTAGGGCAGAGCAGGCCAGGGTGCTGCCCAGGTTCCAGCCTCAGAGACGGGGAGATGGATGGGTGCTTCCTCCATCTGGAACCCAGGAGTCAGTGCATCCGCCTTCAGCTTCCCTTTCCTGCCCTGGGCAGCCCCAGCGGATCTCTGCTACTTACATCCATGGGCTGGCCACGAGAGTCATCCCACCAGCCATCACTCACAGGCTGCCCATGAGGCCTGGAAGCTTCCTTCCACGTTCTTGGAGGAACAGTGACCACACGTGATCATTATCTGGTCAAGAGCCTGCCCGTGAGTGAAGGTGAAGACGGGAGGTAACCAGCCCTCAGCCACAGCCTCTGTGGAGACTGGCGGGAGACCCCAGCTGGTCACCCCAACAGGCGGGCCGAGCCCTGGGCAGTGCTCAGCAAACAGCAGGATCGCGACTGTTCTCAACCTTCTCCCCGCACAAACAAGAGAAAGCCTGGGTGCAGGTGAGGAACGCCTGAATGGGTGAGCACCCCTGCTGTACTGGGCTGAATGCCTGCATTCCCCAAAGTCCTATAGGACCTTCAAGGTGATGGCGCTGGGAGGTGGGGCCTTGGAAAACAATTAGGTCCTGCAGATGCAGCCTCGTAAATAAGACCAAGAGGCCCCGGAGCTTCCCTGTCCTCTGGCCATGGGAGGCCACGGTGAGAAGACGGCTGTCTCCCGACAATGAGTCTGCGGACGCCGTGACCTTGGACTTGCCAGCCTCTAGGAGTGTGGGGGAGACTGCTTCTGGGCCACCCAGTCTGTGACAGCAGCTGGCATGGACTAAGGCATCCTTTTATGTGCCAAAGGGGAGTTTTTGAAAAGATATTTGGAAATTTCTGTTTGTATTTAAGAGAACCAACATGCTTAAGTCCTAAGTGTCCCTTTTAAAAATGTCTTTCAAAGACAGTGGTGGTGGGATGGTAGAAACAGACCCCCAGCCTCCGGGGATGCCACAGGGCGCCCTCCCCGAGGAGTGGAAGGAAGTGGCCCTGAGCTACAGCACAGGAGAGCCGGACCACTGCCCTTTACGCTCCCCGCCGGGTCAGGCCTATCAGGTCCCGGCGCAGGCCAGCAAGCACAGCGCCTGCGGATGGAGGCCCCGCCGGCCCCGCCCATACCCACGTGATCCGGCTGACCCCGAGCAGAGCAGGGCGGGCCGCCACCCTCCACGCTCACTGCCGCTGAGGCTGGCGCATCACGAGCCCCTCCCCCAGCAGCCCCCGGGATCTGTGCCCTGCTGAAGACCTCTCCCTTCCTTCGGTCCCATCCTGCCTGGGTCTCACGTCACCCCACCCACCAGGAAACGGAAGGAGTGCAGCAGCTGATGGGGGCGCCTTGCGGGGAGCTCTCACCCCATCCTGTTTCCCAGAACCCCTCATCCTACCTTGAACTTCTGATAGTGCATCCTGGCGTCTGCCGCCAGAGGGGAATACTCCTTTGCTATCAAGCTCTCCACGCTGAGAAGATTGGTGCTCAGGTGTTTGGCAAGCCACATAGCCTGAAGAAAGGGGAAAAGAACGTTTTTGTGGAAGGAATGACTAAGGAGGACGCCATTCCGATGCCTGGATCCTTCCATATTCTACCAGGAAGGGCTGCCCACAGGGAAGCGTCATCATTTCTGGCTGGAAGGAGGCCACCAGGGGAGACAAAGCCACAGAATCCCTCCCAGCCATAGGATTCTGCTTGCCTGCCATTTCTTCTTCAACCAGCCATTGACTCTAAGTGGACCTGGAAAACCTATGCTCGACTGCCCTCGGCCTGCGTTTTCAAGCTCTCTGGACCATGAGTTCTTAACTCGAAAGTTTAAACTGGGAAACAGGGGGACAGGCCCTAAATAGGGGTCACAACACGCACTCCAAGTTCATCTTTTCTTAAAGGTTGGGAGACTCGTGTCTGGGCCAAGTCAATGTTCAGTTCACCAATGACCACTCTGTGTACTCCTCCAGGGAAGAATACATTGTAAAGAATAACCATACAACCAAATGTTCTTAACGCCAAGAGTATACTGACGACTATTTCAGCATCAGGATGGTTCAGAAGGCCCTGGGGGTCCCCCGGGGCAGGTATGAACCTTAATCTCGCTGCTTCTCCTGCTGGGAGGTGTCAGTGACGAGGTCAGGAGGCAGCCTGCTGGGATTTTACTATTATCATCTTCCTGTAAAATTAGATTCTCTGTGTTCCACACAGTGGACAGGGCCGGGGCCTGTGAATCTGCCAAAAGGATTGGGGCTGAAATGCCAGCTAGTGCCAGTGGCTGCCAGGTCCCAGGCCTGGGAGTCCGTGGTCTCTCGCAGGGAAAGGGAGACTAGGAGGGAAGATTCAGAGAGAGTGAACGCTGACAGCCTGGTCCTGAGGAACCAAGTGGAAAAACTACAGAGAGATAGACAGATGGATGAATGGATGGACAGATAAGACAGATGACAGATTAACTGAAGAGCTGGCGAATCTCACTCCAAAAGCAGGGCAGCTGCAGGTGGCTTTATGTAAGACCAGCCATCTTGAGTCCTTTTCAGAATGAAACAAGGTGCCAGCCGGTCGGAGAAGCAGCCTGTGGGCCCGGGAGGAGTGCTGACAGTGATGACATAGTCTTCCAGAGTCTACTGATGTTTTGTTTTTTTCACTGAAGTATACAGTTGACTTACAATGTTGTGTTCATTTCTGGTGTATAGCAAATTGACTCAGATATGCGTAAGAGTCTTTGCCGTTATTGTTGCTCAGTTGCTAAGTCGTGTCTGGCTCTCTGTGCCTCTCACAGACTGCAGCATGCCAGGCTTCCCTGCCCTGCACTCTCTCCGGAGTTGGCTCAAACTCACATCCATTAAGTCGGTGAACCCGGGCCTCCAGGATTGCAAGCCGATTCTTTACTGTCTGAGCCACCAGGGAAGGCCCTTTTCCATTTCAGGTTATTGCAAGACATTGAATATAGTTCCTCGTCCTGTACAGCAGGGCTTTGTTATTTATCACTAACTTATGGTTACCTGATGTTCATTAACCAGGCTTTTTTAAAGAACAGAAAGAGTTCCATTTCAGATGATTATAATTTGAAGGCGTTCTTTGGCACTTAACAAAGGAGGTGAAAGATTAAAACTGTACAGGGAACGAAGTTTCAGCTTCAGGACAGAGGCCGTCTCCAACGAGGGAGAGACAGAAAGCGAGAAGTGAAGTGGGATGAGGCATCTGCTGTGTCTTGAAAGCTCTACTGTCTTTGAAATGGAGAGAAAATCATGCAAATGTGGCAAAACGACAAGTTCCTGTAAAATCTGGGAATTGGGTACATGAGCCTCTCTGGTGCTGTTTCTCTGCTTTTCTGATTGGTTGAAACACTGCATGATTAAAATTTTACTGGTGAACCCAAAGGTTCTATACCAAAAGTCTGTGCTGTTTGACCCAGCCCTTCTCCTTCTGGAAACGAATCCTAAGGGTGGAACGAAGGGTGTGCCAAGATGGTGGACACGTAGCCATGAGAATACCCTGGCAGGCATATCTCACATGTTCAATGAATGCTCATCACTGTGTGATTGGGGAAATCTGTTTCTGTCTTTTGTATTTTCTAGGTTTTCTACTACAAACACATGCTGCCTCTTGTAATGAGAAAATAAGTTAGGAAGCTGGAGAGAGAAGAGATGGAAAAAGTCTCAGTTATGTTGAAAAGTCACCGAGGTGCAGCCTCAGTCCAGCTTTGCAGGATAAATGAGATATTACCGTATTACCACAGTTAATATGATACACTTACTATGGTTGTTTTCCCCGAGGCAGGTGGGCCTAATATTACAATCTTCGGCACTGTGGAATGAAGAGATTTGAATGTCACTGTTCAGTATGACAAAAAAAAAAAAACTCCCGTGTCTGCAGAGCTCTGGGTATATTTATTTCTCTCCTCCCGATTTCATTTTCTGGGAGTGATGTGGTCGTTTGTAACCCAGCGGTTCTGAGACGCTCCCACCATAGAACGTATCCTGTGTTTAGAGAGGTAAGTGATCACTGAGATGGTTTATTCTTCTGTCTCCAAGGGGACGTGGACACGGTAACTTGTTTGCTGAACTAATAAATATCCAGAACAATTGGGATTTCAAACACCATAAAGCATTTTAAACAGGGACTTTGTCTCAGGGACACGCTCTCAAATAAAGCTGTATTTTATGTAAATCGACCTTCAAAGGTGGTTTTTTTTTTTTTTTAATATTTATGCCTTTTTATTTAGCAAGTTGTATTCCCCATCATGTTACAGAAGGAAATAATGGAGAAAAGCCTGGAGTGTATGAGCCAGATTTATAAAACCCCAGATAGGAAAGGCTTTGTTTTCAAATATGGATATTTCTATGCAAATGGATACTGCTGGCTTCACTGTGGCACTCCTGGCTCTGGAAGGTTCCTGGCCCCTGCAGAAGCCCTAAAGACACCAGTGGACTAGGGAGTAGGTACTGGCCATTGGAAACGAAGGAAAAAACCCCAGCATCCAAAGAAGAGGGCTGGAAGGTGTGCACTTGGGTCAAAACAAGGGCAACAAGATGTGGTGTGTGGACAGGTGAGTCTAAGCTGGTTCCCCCCCGGGTGCCACACTGATGATGTCACCCATCCCCTAACTGCGGGGAGCGAGAGGCATCAGCACCCGGGAGGAAGGAGGGGGAAGCCGGCCTCTGGCTCCGCCTGTCGGCATGGCCCCGTCCCACCCCCAGGGACAGGTGAACAGGTGTGCACAACGGGCCCATGGGGCCCGTTCCTGCCAGGCCTCTGAGAAGGAGCCACATCCATGCAGAGACCTCCTAGTTTGAGAGTGGACACGGAGAAGGAACTGGAGGGTCCGTGTGGCCCGTGAACTCGTGATCAGCACACCAGTACCCAGCCAGGCTGCTTGGGTTTGAAGAGACTTTTGCCCCAACTCCACAGCCCTTTTTCATTTTCAGGGGAAATGTTGAGGGCAAGTTCAAGGTAATTCACCGATTCACTCCACAAACACTCATTGAGCACCTCCTCCAAACTTGCACGGGGCCGAGTCTGCTGGGAAGAGTATGGAAGCCACACCAGGTGGGTGAGGTGATTGCTTCAGCGCAGACCTGGGAGGGAGCAGGGCCTCTGCCCAGTCTCTGCAAGGGAGCAGTCTCTCAGAGGACCACGAATGAGGCCACACACACCGCTGCTGCTGGATTCCTGCGTGTCCCCAGCTGATGGCTTTAGAACAAACACTGTCGCGGCCCGTGTTTCTAAACCTGGTCCATTGGCCCCACGGTGTGAAATGTAGGTAACCTGCTCCTTGCGAGCCTGGATCCTGGGCGGGCGATGCGATCAGGGATGAAGGACAGGAGGGCGCCTGCTGCGGGACGCGTGGCTGTGCTCCAGCCCAGCAAACCCCTGCACATCCCCTCCCCTCCAAGCCACACTCGGCTGGTGGGCCTCCCGCCCTCCACAGATGCCAGGGTTCTTCTGGCCATGGGGGGCCCTGTGTCCCATTAAGTACCTGTGGACCCCTGTTGAGGGGCCTGACCTCTGCAGGAGCTGGGATGTGCCCTGGGCACCCTAAGAGCCACCTTCGCTGGGGATCCAGGTCACTCAGGAGCCCTGGGCAAGCCTCTCCCTTCATCTTGGACTTCCTCGTTCTGATGACGCTTTTCCCATCTTCCTACCTGTCACTTCCCCGACAGGGGTGTCCTCCTCACCTCCCTCCATTCAGCACCCAGCCCCACTGGGTTCCTCCCCTGGGATTCTCCTGACTAAAGGGTGCTGCTGCCGTGCTAAGTCCCGTCCCCCTGCTGAGCAGTGGAGAGGGTGTCCCGGCTGCAGGGACCATGTCTTGCCCTCCGCCCCAGCAGCTAGAACCGCGAGTAGCCAAGCACACCGCAGGGCCTCCAATGGCCTGTCCTTGGCTGTCCCCCTGTGGCCACTGAGTGTCTGGTCGCCTTTGTCACCACCATTCCTACCTCTTTGCAAAGGCACCTTCTGCCAGTCAGCACTCTTGGGTGCAAGCCGTGAGACGTGGATGGGGCTGAGTTGCGTAGAGGTGGGTTTATTCACAGCCCAGCATGGCTCAGAGAATCCTGCCCGGGCAGGAGCTAGGCCCCAAGGGCGGTCACCGAGGGGTGCAGGGGGGGACAGCCCTGCTGCCCTGGACACCTGGCCCAGTAGCCTGAGCCCAGAATGCCATTCACACACAGGGCCCACAGGGGCTGCCCTGCCACCACCCGGCCACAGCCACTCTGGGCCCTACAGGTCGCCAGGGAGAGCACCTCCCGGAGCACATCCAGAGTCTGGGCTCCACGGGGTGGTGAAGCTCAGGATGCAGGCCCAGGGCAGGCAAGGGATGTTCAGCTGCGGGGCTGGGAGCCAGGACGGGGCTGTATGGCCCAGCCTCTCTCTGGCCTTGGAACCCGGCCAAGGCCTTCCCGGGTGCCCCAACTAGAGGAGAGAAGCAGCAGAAGGTGGGTGAGTCTGGAAATGAGGTGGCTTTGGGAACACCTGATCAGGGCAGATTGGAACTGGGGTACCAGGGGAGGTTGAGGAGAGGCACAGCGTTAGGGCAGCAAGGATGGGGGGTCAAGGGTGGTGGGCCTGGCGTGGTAGAGCAAAGAGCTTGCTCGGACCATGGGGAGAACACCCGCTTGCCAAAGCCAGAGGAAGGGAGTGGTGGGCTGTGGGTCTGGCCTTTGTGCTCGCCACCCTGCTGCCCCTCCAGGGCTCTAACCCTCAGCCTCCACCATAGCACCCTAGAACTTGGGGCGGACCCAACAAGGCTCGGGGTCCGAGGGACCAAGGAGAAAGGGGGACTGCACCTTGACAACAGCGTTTCGGGAACAAGCGGATTCCCAAGTCATACGCTCGTTTTGACAAAGTTATGAGGCTCCACAGCTGCTGGGGAAGGCCCCCCTCAACCCCAGCCCACCTTCCGGGCTCCTGTAAAGTGGCACCCAAATTGTACACATCTCTGAAAATACTTTAAAAGGGGAACATTCACACTGCCTTTCTCTCCACCTAATTCCTCGCAACACATTTATGTGATTAATTTCAGTTTCTTAAAATCTAACACCTTGAAACTCCAGCCCTGCTCATGAGTAATTATTTATAAACAGTGTCATAAAAGGCTGCTTGACTGCCAAGAGTAATCAACTTCTTCAACCCACTTCAAAGGAAATCAAAAAACCTTTCCATCCACAGAGCCTTTTGAGGTTTAACTAGGAGCATGATTTAAAATTCACAAGAAAACCCTTAGGTATTGGAGCTCTAATACACAGCTTTCTTGGACAAACGTTTGATAAAAAACGAAACACACCATTATATACACCATCGCCTGCTTTAATATTGCCCAGGGCTACTGTAAATGCTCACTTTGTACTAAATCTGCTTTTCTCGCAGCGAAGGGGCTGCCAGCCCTGTGTCAACGGCTCCCCCACCCCCTCACGTGCACACTCAGCGCCAGGAGCCCAGAGGCTTCTGTCCCTCTACACTGGCCACTGGCCACGTCGCCATGCATCACAGGGAACCCCCACCCACCCAACACGCAGGCTGAGGAGGCAGGGGGCTGAGTGCCCGGCTGCAGGTGACACGGCCATTGTACGGCCAGGAGAAGGCAAGACCAACTGACCCACTAGCTCAGGGCCACAGGGATGCTTGCTGGACACCAGGGGGCCTCTCCAGGCCCCCATCCTCTTTTAGAACCACAAGGGTGGGTGCAACTCTTTCCGGCTTTCCTTCTCCTAGAGAAATCCCAGAAGCGTGGTCCTCTCCCATCTTCCTTGTCCTCCCCTCCTTCTCCCGCATCTTTGCTTCACCTGGAGGTGGAGGCCTGGGCATAGGAGGGACACCAGAGATGCCCTCTCTTCACTTAAGCAGTGGGACTTGAGCCGAAGGGTGAAGATGTGCCCGCGTCCCTCTGAGCTGCCGGCCCAAGGCTGGGGAGTGGGGGTGGAGGGCTGTGGGAACAAGTTGACCCCTCCAACCTGTGGTTCCTGGGATCCATTGACTTGACTCCCTGAGACAGTGTCTGGGCCCAAAGGCTAAGGCTCCAGGCGTGAGGGAGGACAGTCAGAAGCCCCCCCCCCGCCCCGCCAGCTCTAGCTGAACGAAGAGGGTCTGAATTCTCCACCCCACTGAGAGGGACAGAGCGGTGTCACACGGAGAAAGGAGGAAGGGCTCTGCAGAGGCAGCCCACAGTTAAATGGAAGGGATACTGAGGAGGTGAGGAGGGGCGGCCCAGGGCACGGGACGGCCGGCGCCCAGATGAGCGCCCAGCTGACGACAACTGCATCGTGGCTAAAACAGAAAGGTGATGTCTGGATTTCATTCTGGTGAAGTGGTCAGTTCGACACTGAAAGTCGTAACTGCACAGCGAGGAGCAAGACGAAAGTGCAAAGACGAGTGGTACCTTGGATGTCAGGCTCTTGAAGTTCTGGCGGGGAGACTGGTGAAGCTGTGAGCTTGGCGGCAGGGGCACACACAGCGCGACACACACGCCCCTGAACAGAACTCTTCAAGCCGGAAGTAGGAAGTACCGCCGCAACCCAACGCAGAGTGCAAAGCGTTCTTTTCTCAAATATGGTTTTAGTCCAGAAAACTCTCACCCGGCTTGGCGCAAGTGGATACTTGCCCAGCATCACCTGAAGCTCAGCGGGAACCTCCAGGCCTCGGTGTCCCTTCCACTGACACCACTAGGGACCAGGCTGGGGCTTGGCTGCCTCCATCTCAGCGACCAGACATGCCCGTTTTACAGAGGAAACTGAGGCTTTATTTGGCCTTTAATTTTTACTTTCTTTTGACTGTGCTTTGCCTTATTGATTGGGCGGGGGTGAGGGGCGGCATGAGAGGGGAACACGGGCAGAAGTGCCCCCTGCATCCCTTGGTAACAGAGCTTAGCAACCCCAGCTCCAAACGACATGGGGGCGGGGTGGGAGTTAAGGCTGCAGGAACACCTTCCTCCAGACAACAGAGGCCACTCGGTGAGGCGAGCGGGGGTCTGCAGCAGGACCGCCAGGAAGCAAGGGGGCTTCTCACCCCCACAGAGCAGCGGAGCCGCCCTCCCTCCCACACCAACCAGATGGCTAGGTAACCGAGGCCCCTTAGAAGAGTCCCCGCAGGGCAGAGCAGATCAACCCCCAGCCCTGCTACCCCGGCTTGGTCTCCACCTGGGGCACCTCGGCAGCTCACACCCAGTGTAGACGCGCGATTCTGCCTCCCTGGAGGCTCGGGAAAGGACAGTGTGGGGTGCTCCAGGCCACATCGCGCTGTTGGGCTCTGGCCTCTGAAACAGCGCCTCATTCCCACAGGCTGGACTGGCCCAGGACCCGAGGGCGGGCCCCCAGAAGAGGCCAGGCGTGCTTGGGAACCCGTGGGCTCCGAGTCTCCTTTCTCTCACCATTTTTTAAAAAAACTACTTCGCTTCCTTTCTCATGTGAGGCCTCTGCCCCCGCCACAGGCATCTCAGGCCTCTGTCCCTCTCAGCGGCACCACTCGTTTCACGGCTGCACCGGGAGCACCTTCAAAGCAGCTAATGCTCCAGTGAAAGAAACATCAAAGCTCCGGGACACCGGCCTCCCTGACAGCTGGAGGGACAGCCACGCTCCTCCGCTCATGTGCCTCCACTCGGCAAACTGACCGCAGGACAGAGCGCCTCCTCTCCCTCCTCTCCCTCCTCCCTGTCCCGGGCGCCTGCCTTGGGTCTGGCTGGCCTGCATTCACTCGGGCAAGGTTTGGGGGAGCTCTGGAACTCATTAACAGGAGCCCATAACAAGACCATCAGGAAGAGCTGAGCGCGGCCTGTCTGGGTAGACCAGAAGCCACACCTACACCTGACAAGTGGAGTGATCACAGAGCTTAAACCCAACAGGCGGCATCAGCTGGGGCGTGCCAAAGCATTAATAATTGATTCTGTGGGCCATTCGGAGGTTTCCATTTTAATCACTTGGCAAGAGCATTTGTATGAGTTGTGCTCCAGAAGAAATTAAGGCATTTTTTTCAATTAACCACCTCCCCAAGTGGTCAAAACCTGTCCCCATCCCTGCTCTGACCTCCCTTTTGGGCACAGGAAGGGCAGAGTGGTTCCCAGGAGGCAGAGGGAAGGGACAGCTGGGAACGGGGAAAGGGGGAGGCCCACTCTGGTGCTCACCATAATCGTTGTCTCGTTGCAAATGATCAATCATGAACGGGATGGGGTCCTTGGGCTGGTGGATCAGGAGCTGCTCCAGCATGTTCTGTGGGCACAGGGCAGACACTCAGGGGGTTGACGCCTGCATGGGCACCCAAGGCCCCTGGCTCCACATCGCTATGGATACCAGTTATGGGGCATGATGTCTTCCCTGCCTCCCACCCTAGTGGGTGTCTGCCTCAGCCCCTGGGAGCAGAGGTGTGAGGGACAGGCCACATGGGTTTGCTGGGGGTGGGGGCACCTGGAAGGAGGCGGAGCTGGAGGGAAGCGCCCTTGACTCAGAGCAAGTAGTCCTGGGGCCCTTGCCCCTCAGCTCCTTTGTGGCCCCCCCCCAGACCAGCCTTCTCTCCACCCTTCTCCTGCAGGGCACCCATCCACCCCTCAGAGCCCTTGTGGATGCTGCTCCCTCAGCATGAAACACTTTTCCCCATGACGCTCACTAGGTCAGTCCTGCGGCATGCTCCTGTAGCCAGGACTCATCCCCTTTATTGCCTCACCCACATCTCAGTGCCCTGCACAACCACAGAAGGGGCCCCACACAGAGCGTGTGCTGGGTGACGTGGCCACTGCTGCTACCTGCGTCTGTCCAGTGTGGGACAGGGTATGTACTAGCCAGGTATCTAAAGAGATTGTCTGGCCATTTAATTCTAAAGTAAAGCAGCTTCCATGGTTCTAGAACAAAAGGCACAGAAATGAACCAGGTAGCTGAGAGCAGTGCCAGTGCACGAAGGAGCAGCCTTCTGCCCTAGGGACAGGCAGGCAGGGGCTGCAGCCCTTTTCGGGCAGATGGAGAACGGCGCAGCAGAAATAGCACTGAACGGCGAGAAGGCCCAGTCCCGATCCGCATCCCACCAGTCCCTTCCCCTCTCCAGGCCTCAGCTTCCACACCTATTAAGACACAGCTGGACACGATCCATGGTGCTGTGGTGCTGGTGAGACCGTGTGAGATGATTCTAGATAGCTCACAGATGAATATTCTAAAATCCACTTTTACACAGCTGCATATCTAATGTGTACTAGAAAAATCAGTACATCAAACCTTAGGATGAGGTAAAATAAGTTAGTTTTTTTTGAGTGGGCTGGTTTAAAGAAATGATGATGTTAAAATGGAAATGTTGTTGGTTACGTGATCTATACCTGTGGTAAAATTTCAGTGTGTGGCGTGTGTGTGTGCTCATGCTCACTGACTCAGTCGCAGCCGAGTCTTTGCAGCTCCAGGGACTGTAGCCCGCCAGGCTCCTCTGTCCGTGGAATTTTCCAGGCAAGGATACTGGAGAGGGTTGCTATTTCCTTCTCCAGAGGAACTTCCCCACCCACGGACTGAACCTGCATCCACCTGCACTGGCAGGTGGATTCTCTACCACTAAGCCACCTGAGTGAGTGAGTGAAGTCGCTCAGTCGTGTCCGACTCTTTACGACCCCATGGACTGTAACCTACCAGGCTCCTCCGTCCACGGGATTTTCCAGGCAAGAATACTGGAGTGGGTTGCCATTTCCACCTGAGAAGCCCCAAATTTCGTAGACTCATACGAAAAAAAAAAAAAAAGAGTGCTCGTAAAAATGGATGCAATTCAAAAAGGTCTGTAGTCTAGTTAATAGTATTGTGCCCGTGCCAGTTTCCTGGTTTTGACAATGAACTACCCTTATGTTAGATGTTATTACCGGGGGAAGCTGGCGGAAGGACACACTAGAATTCTGCGCTACCTGCGTAACTTCCTGTGGGGCCAAAATCATTTTAAAACAAAAATGCTAAAAAATGAAAATGATGAAAAACCATGTAGGGAGCACAGAAATGTCTAAGGACTGGAAATAATGGACTAAAAGCTTCCTCAGGCTACCCCGTCCAACAACTGCTAGGAGAGACACCAGATTCCCTAAGAGCAGACCAGGGTGCCCGCAGGACTTGTCCGTGTCCTGCCGGCCACACTACTGAGGACTTAGGACTCAACTAGCCATCTCCTCTACTTAGATCGGCCACTCGGTTTTAGAAATCTCTCGTGCGCCCTCTATCAGTGAACACTTTCCAAAGGAAGCCCATGTCCGCAGGAAAGATAGAGACGCGGCTTTCTTACTCTGAGCTCTGCTCTGAGTTGTCAGACGCTCAAAACAGCCACAGGCATCACTGAGGGGGTGCCTCTGGGGATGGGGCGGGGCGGGGCGGGGCGGGGCGGGGCGGGGGGGGGTCTACCCGGAGGAGCAGACAAATGCTCTAGTTTCCCTCTGGCCCTCAGAACCTCTGAGTGGCTGAGAGATCCTCCAGTCCAGCTCCTGAAAGCTTTCACTTCCCCAGGATGCCTGGGTGGGGAAGATCCCCTGGAGAAGGAAATGGCAATCCACTCCAGTATTCTTGCCTGGAAAATCCCATGGAGAGAGGACCCTGGCGGGCTACAGTCCACGGGGTCGCAAGAATCGGATACAACTTAGCGACTAAACCACCACCCCAAGATGCAGAAGGGAAACCTGAAGAACAGGCTAGGGCATGGCTTTGCCTCAGTTCACACAGTGGGTCAGTCAGGTCGGGAACTCAGGGTGAGGGCTTAGAAGCTTCCCTGAACTCTTGGCTCTGAGGAGAAAGGGCCGGGTGGGAAAAGCTGCTGTCCACACCACACGGCCGCTGTCCCAGGCGGCGGCCTTTCTCAGAGGATGGAGAGGCCACCTTCAACTCAGACACTCCCCAGCTCAGACAACACCGCAGCCAGCCTGGGAATGGTCAGCACCCGATGAGTCCCTTGTAAACCACCTCTTGCAACCTGGCGTTTCACAGACAGGGGAAATGAGGAAAAGGAAGGAACCTCTTCCAGGTCATCGACCTGACTGGGTCGGAGCAAGGGTCCAGTCACGGCCGGGATGGCCTGCCCCCTTTTCCTCCCTCCAGGGCCAGCCGAGTAGGGTCAAGGAGCATCTTTCGGTCGAGAGGTTCGTTGGGGGTACGATGACACAGTCGTGTCGGACACCCCAAGTCGGGCGGCCTCGTGGCTAACAGACGCGACCCCTCCCAGATGTAGGGTCGCCAGCGCGCAGCCGGACCGCCGCCAAGATGGTCCCCGGCCACCGCCTGGTGTCGCGATGGGACAGGGCTGCCCGGATCACCTGCATCAACTCGAAGACGTGGTTCGCCTCCCCATACTGGGGCATTTGCGGGGGAATGCGGTGAGGGGCGGTGGTCGCGTCCATGCTGCTTCGCAGCGCGGCCGCTCCCTGGGGACCGCTGTCGCTAGGGCCCCGCGTCATCAGCAGGCGCCACTCCCTGGGGACAACCGTCGCTAGGGCCTTGCGTCATCAGCACGCGACGCTCCCTGGGGACCGCCGTTGCCAGGAGCGCCACGGTGCTGCGTCGCCAGCACGCTTCGCTCCAGCCCCCCCGTTCCTGGGGCAAGGCTGGCGCCGGGTCTCCTCAGCCGCATGAAGCAAGTGCTCCCCAGCTCCGGCCTCGCCCCCCGACTCTGTGCGCCTCAGCGGGGAACCCCAAGTCTCCTCCTGCTGCGGCCTCCTGGCTCAGAGGGCCCCCTCCTGTGCTGAGACACCCTACAGTACCCCGAGGACACATCGGCCCGGGAGAGGCGGGAGGCGGATCCTACTTCTGTTTCCGCCAAGGCGCCCCGGCCCAGGCGTTCGGTGCTCCTTGAGCCACCCCAGCTCCGCTCACTGGGCCTCAGTTTCCCTGTCTTTAAAAGAAAGACGCTGGGGTAGATCTGGGGCCGTTCAGTTCAGGCGCTCGGTCGTGTCCGACTCTTTGCGACCCCCATGGGCTGCAGCACGACAGGGCTTCCCTGTCCATCATCAACTCCCGGCTATGTGGGGCAGGGTGTTTGAAAAAGGAGGGACTGGTGTGTGCCTCGAGCCGGGCCCAGCGGGCAGCTCCGGCGGCATGGGCGGGACTGCCACGTGACCCGATTGCTGTGGCAGCGGCGGTAACAATCAGGCCCCGCCCCTTCTCTCCCCTACCCCACCCACCCCTCCTCACAAGCCCCGGGAAGGGCCTCCCCGCCCCTCCCGGGCCCCAGATACCTGCGGAGACTCTCCGGCTTCAGGGCGCTCCATTGAGGACAACCAAGGTTAAAGCAGGCCTGGGGAGGGCCACCCAAGCCCTGGATTTGGAAACTGGGGGGCGAGGGGGGTGGTGCTGGAGAATGGAAGGGGGCTGCTGCCGCTGACCTGAGACCGATGGTGTGGGATTCGATGGGGGGGAAGGAGGTCTGCGAATCGTGTTCATCCCGGGTGGGGGGTGGGGAGTGGGGGTGGGGGATGGAACGCCTGGTAGCGGCCACGGCACTGAAATGGAAGCTCTAGCTCTTGCCCAGTTGCTCTTCTCAGGAGGAGCTGCCCGTTTTTGAGCTGTACTCTCAACAGAACTATGGGGTCTGTGAACATTATGGAGAGGGAGTATAGCACAGTCAATGCAGACTGCCCAGAATTCAAATCCTGACTGCACTCTCAACTAACTGTGCCAGCCTGCCCTGGGCCTCACTTCCCTCCCCTATGGAGTGGGGATTATGGAAGATTCCATGAGCTAATGTATCAGAAGTATTAGTAACTGATGTGTAGTGAATGCACAATGCATCGCTGCTACTCTTAGAGATATTATCTCACTGAATCTTTGCACCAACCCTGAGAAATAGGTACCTTTGTTCCATTTTACAGATGAGAAATGGAGGCTCAGAATGGTGCAGAGTTGTTGGCTGAGCCATTTCCCCTCTCTGGGTCTCTTTCCTCATCAGTTGTCAATCACGGAGCCTTAGAATGAATCATAAGAGCCCTTGAGGAGCTTCTAATTCAAACTCCCTCATTTTACAAATGAATAAACTGAGGCTCTTGAGAAACCTGTATGCAGGTCAGGAAGCAACAGTTAGAACTGGACATGGAACAACAGACTGGTTCCAGATAGGAAAAGGAGTCCGTCAAGGCTGTATATTGTCACTCTGCTTATTTAACTTCTATGCAGAGTATATCATGAGAAGCACTGGGCTGGATGAAGCATAAGCTGGAATCAAGATTGCAGGGAGAAATATCAATAATCTCGGATATGCAGATGACACCACCCTTATGGCAGAAAGTGAAGAAGAACTAAAGAGCCTTTTGATGAAAGTGAAAGAGGAGAGAGAAGTTGGCTTTAGCTCAACATTCAGAAAACTAAGATCATGGCATCAAGAGCCTCTTGAAAGTGAAAGAGGAGAGAGAAGAAGTTGAGCTTTAGCTCAACATTCAGAAAACTAAGATCATGGCATCCGGTCCCATCACTTCATGGCAAATAAATGGGGAAACAGTGGCTGACTTTATTTTTTCTGGGCTCCAAAATCACTGCAGATGGTGACTGCAGCCATGATATTAAAAGAGGCTTACTCCTTAGAAGGAAAGTTATGATTAACCTAGACAGCATATTAAAAAACAGAGACATTACTTTGCCAACAAAGGTCTGTCTAGTCAAGGCTATGGTTTTTCCAGTAGTCATGTATGGATGTGAGTTGGACTATAAAGAAAGCTGAGCGCCAAAGAATGGATGCTTTTGAACTGTGGTGTTGGAAAAGACTCTTGAGAGTCCCTTGGACTGCAAGATCCAACCAGTCCGTTCTAAAGGAGATCAGTCCTAGGTGTTCATTGGAAGGACTGATGTTGAAGTTGAAACTCCAATACTTTGGCCACCTGATGCGAAGAGCTGACTCATTTGAAAAGACCCTGATGCTGGGAAAGATTGAGGGCAGGAGGAGAAGGGGATGACAGAGGATAAGATGGTTGGATGGCATTGCCAACTCGATGGACATGAGTTTGGGTAAACTCTGGGAATTGATGATGAAGAGGGAGGCCTGGTGTGCCGTGGTCCATGAGGTTCCAAAGAGTCGGACATGACTGAGCGACTGAACTGAGGCCCAGAAAGGGGAAAATTCTAGGCCAAGGTCACTCATAAATCCAAGGTAGAGCCAGCCTTCCAATGCATATTCACTGGAAGGACTGATGCTGAAGCTCCAATAGTTTGGCCACCTGATGTGAAGAGCCAGCTCACTGGAAAAGACCCTAATGCTGGGGAAGATTGAAGGCAGGAGAAGGGGTGACAGAGGATTGATGGTTGGATGGTGTCATCAATTCAGTGGATGTGAGTTTGAGCAAACTCCAGGAGATAGTGAAGGACATGGTCTGGTATGCTGCAGTCTGTGGGGTCACAGAGTCAGACATAACTGAGCAAACGAACAACAACAACAACAAAGAGCCAGCCTGGAACTCAGTTTCCTGACTCCTAGCCAAAGCCTTTCCAGCAGCCACCAGCCTAGAGACACGGCCTCCAAGGGAAAAGGGCTCTCTCCCCTCAGAACTGCCTCCTCAAAGCATGCACACCTTGGTAGGCTTGTCAAGTCAAATCCAACTGCAGAGACAGCTGGGGAAGAGAAGGAAGCAGCCTCCCTCTGGACAAAGAACACAACCACCAGGCCTGCAATTTGCACTGGGGAGGTTTAGCTTGCTTCCTGGACATTTCTGAAGTGACTTGCCTTTCTCCTCATTTATTTTAAGCCCTAGGCACTTTTCATACCATGATTTAATCTTCTTTAACAGCCTGGAAAAATACAAATCAATTAAAGCTGAAAATCTAGTGGGTAATCACTTTTTCCTTCCTCCTCCCCCAGATCGAGAAGCGCCTGCATCCCCTGCCTTTCATCTAGACTAATTTGACTGCGGTAACTCTTGTTCAAGGGACAGTCACTTTGGATAGCTTGTTACAGCTCCCCGCACGACATTCCTGGTGTGCGTGTCACAAGTCAATAGGATCAAGAACTGAGTCGGTTTTGCTCTCAGGGGCTCTTGGGGCCACCAGCCAAGGTAGGGCTGTATCCCTGAAGAACTTGGCAAGCCCAGGAGGGCAGCAGAGAGCGGACTACACTGAATTCTAGTCCTCGTTGCTTTGTGATGGGGAAACGGAACAATCTCACACAAGTGGAAGTGAGGCGTTGGGTCTGGGTAGTGTAGGCCCTTGATATCCACACCTCACCCACCCACCCACCCACCTCCAGCCTCAGTCAGTCTGGTATCTGGTGTGTTTCTCTCAGTGGACCCTCACTGAGGTGGGGGCAAGAGGGGAGGTAACCAAGTAAAGATCTCAGGCTCAGTGAAATCGGGCAAAAGTGAGTGGGACATCTGGGCTTGCTCACCAGCTGCCAGACCTCAGCTCTGTTGTCTGTCCTGTGGGAATAACTGTGGTACCTCATTCAAGGGGCTGTGGCGAGCATCTGAGATGAGGCTTGTCCAGGGTTTACCTAGAGCCTCACTGAGTAGCCGGCTGTTACTAGGACGACTGGGGCGAGCCACCCGGGATCTCGGTGAAGGCTGAAGCTCGGCTCCAGTTCGGCCTCCCCTGCACCTGCCTGCCTCCTGCACGCGCCCCTTCTGCAGGCCACGTAGCCCTTCTGGCCACCCCACCCATCCCCCCCTTCTTTGCTCCTTAATCCGTTCACTCATTGTCTGCCTCCCACTCCTGACATCCCTCCAGGTTAGAAGTCTTTTTTGTTTGGCTGAACACTGTATGCCCAGTCCAGCACCCTGCAGGTGTCTGACCCCTGGCAGGTGCTTCAACATGAATGAATGACCGCCTTAGGTGCTCTGCACCTCTGTGCTAGAAGCTTCCGTGGATGCCCTCACAGCTCTGCCCTCACGTGGGGCCTCAGCCTTGCCCTGCTCACAGCCTCCACCCTCTGCCCAGGACCCCACCACCTCTGCCTGCCTGCCTGCCCACCCTCTTCTCCAAAGCCTGCCTTCTTTTCAGACCTTCCTCCCCGAGGAGGCCGAGGCGTCAGCAGCCCCTGCGGCTTTTTGTGTTGGGGGGGGGGGCGCACGTCATACTTGCTTTTACCTATCTTGATTGTTGAGTTCCTGGCACCCCCTTACCTTTTGCGCCCAGGTATGTGCCTCACCCTCCTCGCCCTAGGCCAGGTCCTGGTAGACCTGCCTCCATGGGAGGCAACAGAAAACCACTGCAGCCAGCTTGACCCTCATTCCCGCCTGCAGGTAGGGCTGGTGGTGGGGGGGTAGGCCTTGGCTGGCTATGACAGGTGTCCAACCATGGCCCCCACGGCATCCCCCAACCCCACTCCCTACCTGGCTTGGGTTAGGGTTGGCTTCAGTAGAACCAGAACCGGGAGAAAGTTGAGTGGAAGGAGGCCCCACCCAGCGTGGCCCTGGGTCAGGCCTGACCCCAGTGGCGCTGCGCTGTGCTGCTGGCAAACACGGGCTCTGGCTCCCAGGGCTGGCCCAGGACGGTGCTGCCACGAGGGTCCCATGCTGTCTGTAGGGCTGCTACCCTGGCTGGAGGGGCATAACGGTCGGGCCCCTTCCTGGCGCGGCCCCTTGGCGGTGGCAACAGGGCTGCATTTAGCCCCCAGCCCAGGAGAGCAGCAGCTCCCCAGCCTCCTGCCCCCTGCCCTCCCCAGCTCAGGGAGTCACCCCTCCTGCCGTGTTGTGGAGGCCACCTGATGGTCTACTGTCCTCGCATCCCCGAAGCCACCTCCTCACCACAGACTTCCTCATTGCCATCCTGCTGTGCTCAGGATGCTGAGGGGGGCCCAGCAGAAAGCAAGCCTCCTCCCTACCTGGGACCTGGTGGCTCGCCTGGAATGCATCCTTCCCTTCCTCGGTGCCCCCGCCCCCCACGTTCTGGCCTCTTCCACTTGCAGCGTCTCTCTGGGACCTTGTCTCTGTGCAGCCGAGCCTGGGCTCCACGTGTGCCGGGGCCTCACGGTGCAGGGACAGTGGCTGTGGCACCTTCGAGGATGCTGGTGGTGAGACCTCAGGAAACCCAGGACCTAGGGTATCTCAGGCACAAGCGTGCTGTGAGACCCGGGGCCTCAGCTTCCCCCGGAAGTTAAGGGGAGTTGACCTTCTGAGGTACCTTCCAGCCCTAACATTCCATAAACCTGCGACCCCGGGCACTGGGTATGTGCTCAAAGAGCCAGGCCTGCCCTGGGGACTGGCAAACCCGAGCTCAGGGCTCCTGCTCCAAGCCCAGAGCCGGTAACTGCACCTCCTCAGACAAGTCGAGAGGGTCCTGGTGCCGACTTCCCCCTGCTTAGCTGGAAAACAATCCCTAGACTTTCCTACCAACTGTAGAGTGGCAGATGTTTTAAAGCAGTTGGGTCCCAGCTGATGAAATAGAGTTTACATGCTGTGACCCATGGGAGGCCATGTGTGTGTGTGATAGATACCCACAGTCTGGAGAAACTGAGGCCATACTGTGTCCCAGAGAGAGAGAGAGAGAGAGAGAGTGAGTGAGTGAGTGAGTGTGTGTGTGTGTGTGTGTAACAGACACCCATAAACTGGAAAAACAGGCCCGGACTGTGTCCCAGAGTGTGTGTGTATGTGTGTGTGTGTGATAGACACCCACAATCTGGAGAAGCTGAGGCCCGGAGAAACTCTTGTCTACAGTTAAGGGAAGGAAGTCTTGTTTGCAGCAAAGACCGTGTCCCTGGATGGTAATGGGGCTCGGGTCGGGTTTGAGTCAAGCCTGGTTGTGTCGCTGACAGCTGGCCAGGTTCTTGGGGCAGCTTCCCAGGGCCTCGTCTCCCTCTCTGCAACATGGGGATGAAGACTGTGTCCGCTCCCAGGGCTGTGGGAAGCTGCTCAGTGCCCTGGGACCTCAGGACTCTCCTCTTCCTCCACACAGCCTCCTCCGTGCCCCGGTGAGCACGTAGAATGATGAATGAGGTAAAAGAGTCCCTGCGGAGCGTGGAGCAGAAGTACAAGATCTTCCAGCAGCAGCAATTCACCTTCATCGGGGCCCTGGAGCACTGCAGGGAGAATGCCCACGACAAGATCCGGCCCATCTCCAGCATCGGGCAGGTAGGAGCTCGCGGGCAGGCGGGGCCAGGCCTCAACCCCTTGCTGGAAAAGTTGGGGAAACCAAGGCCCAGAGAGGGCCAGCGTGTGGGTGCAGGTCAGGTCTCAGATCCTAACTGTGGAACAAGCCAGGCACTCATTCCCTCACCAACTACGTGAGAAAGCAGCTGAAAGTGGAGGCTGGAGACACTGCTGGGCCAGGGTTTAAGTCCTGGCTTTGCCACATGTCACCTCTGTGACCTCCGGCTGGTTTCAACTAAAAATGTACAAAGAGCAGCACATACCTCCAGGGCTGCTGGCAGATTTCATGAGATCATCTGCAAGCCCACGCCCCCAACATCTGGCAGCACCCTTCATCCCAGGCCCTGGGGCTCAGAACAGGGATGTGTGGTGAACAGATAGATGTACATGGGCCCAGCCACTGGATTCCCCTGGGGTTGAGAAACTGTGACCCGCCAAGCACACATTGCTAAGTCACATTTGCAAATGATTTCATTTAACCGGAGTCTCCTCTTTGTGTGAGCTGCCGTCCAAGTTTGCCCTGCCAAACGTGGAGGCCTCAAGACTGAAGCAGCCTTCCAGGAAGCCAGGTGCCTGAGAAGCACAGCTCTAGATGGGTCTCTCTCCCACTGAAGAGATGCCACCTGCCAGGGAGTGGGGACCAGGCTCAGAACTGCTTAGGAGAAGCACACGGGGCCACAGAGAACAACCCTGGCCTGGCAGTATCCTCAAAAAAAAAAAACAAAACAAAACTTAATTTTTGTAAAAATTTCTCCCAGTTTAACTTGAAATTTTAAAAACCTGCAGAAAAATACCCATATAAACTTCACACAGATACGCCAGTTTGTTTACTATTTATAGCCACGTTTATGCACACCCTGCAGTAGTAGATATAATGAATGGTTTGCCTTGGAAACGAACAGAGATCATTGTGTCGTTTTTGAGATTACATCCAAGTACTGAGAGTCCGAAATGCAGTACTTGGATGCAATCTCAAAAACGACACAATGATCTCTGTTCGTTTCCAAGGCAAACCATTCAATATCACAGTAATCCAAGTCTATGCCCCAACCAGTAACGCTGAAGAAGCTGAAGTTGAACGGTTCTATGAAGACCTACAAGACCTTTTAGAACTAACACCCAAAAAAGATGTCCTTTTCATGATAGGGGACTGGAATGCGAAAGTAGGAAGTCAAGAAACATCTGGAGTAACAGGCAAATTTGGCCTTGGAATGCGGAATGAAGCAGGGCAAAGACTAATAGAGTTTTGCCAAGAAAAAGCACTGGTCATAGCAAACACCCTCTTCCAACAACACGAGAAGACTCTACATATGGACATCACCAGATGGTCAGCACTGAAATCAGATTGATTATATTCTTTGCAGCCAAAGATGGAGAAGCTCTATACAGTCAGCAAAAACAAGATCGGGAGCTGACTGTGGCTCAGATCATGAGCTCTCCTTATTGCCAAATTCAGACTTAAACTGAAGAAAGTAGGGAAAACCACTAGACCATTCAGGTATGACCTAAAATCAAATCCCTTATGATTATATAGTGGAAGAGAGAAATAGATTGAAGGGCCTAGATCTGATAGATAGAGTGCCTGATGAACTATGGAATGAGGTTCACGACATTGTACAGGAGACAGGGATCAAGACCATCCCCATGGAAAAGAAACACAAAAAAGCAAAATAGATGTCTGGGGAGGCCTTACAAATAGCTGTGAAAAGAAGGAAAGCGAAAAGCCAAGGAGAAAAGGAAATATATAAGCATCTGAATGCAGAGTTCCAAAGAATAGCAAGAAGAGATAAGAAAGCCTTCTTCAGCAATCAATGCAAAGAAAGAGAGAAAAATAACAGAATGGGAAAGACTAGAGATCTCTTCAAGAAAATTAGAGATACTAAGGGAACATTTCATGCAAAGATGGGCTCAATAAAGGACAGAAATGGTCTGGACCTAACAGAAGCAGAAGATATTAAGAAGAGGTGGCAAGAATACACAGAAGAACTGTACAAAAAAGATCTTCACGACCCAGATAATCATGATGGTGTGATCACTCATCTAGAGCCAGACATCCTGGAATGTGAAGTCAAGTGGGCCTTAGAAAGCATCACTACGAACAAAGCTAGTGGAGGTGCTGGAATTCCAGTGGAGCTATTTCAAATCCTGAAAGATGATGCTGTGAAAGTGCTACACTCAATATGCCAGCAAATTTGGAAAACTCAGCAGTGGCCACAGGACTGGAAAAGGTCAGTTTTCATTCCAATCCCAAAGAAAGGCAATGCCAAAGAATGCTCAAACTACTGCACAATTGCACTCATCTCACATGCTAGTAAAGTAATGCTCAAAATTCTCCAAGCCAGGCTTCAACACTTCATGAATCTTGAACTTCCAGATGTTCAAGCTGGATTTAGAGAAGGCAGAGGAACCAGAGATCAAATTGCCAACATCCGCTGGATCATGGTAAAAGCAAGAGAGTTCCAGAAAAACATCTATTTCTGCTTTATTGACTATGCCAAAGCCTTTGACTGTGTGGATCACAATAAACTCTGGAAAATTCTGAAAGAGATGGGAATACCACACCACCTGACCTGCCTCTTGAAAAATGTGTATGCAGGTCAGGAAGCAACAGTTAGAACTGGACATGGAACAACAGACTGGTTTCAGATAGGAAAAGGAGTCCGTCAAGGCTGTATATTGTCACCCTGCTTATTTAACTTCTATGCAGAGTACATCATGAGAAATGCTGGACTGGAAGAAACAGAAGCTGGAATCAAGATTGCTGGGAGAAATATCAGTAACCTCAGATATGCAGATAACACCACCCTTATGGCAGAAAGTGAAGAGGAACTAAAAAGCCTCTTGATGAAAGTGAAAGAAGAGAGTGAAAAAGTTGGCTTAAAGCTCAACATTCAGAAAACGAAGATCATGGCATTTGGTCCCATCACTTCATGGCAAATAGATGGGGAAACAGTGGCTGACTTTGTTTTGGGGGCCTCCAAAATCATTGCAGATGGTGACTGCAGCCATGAAATTAAAAGACGCTTACTCCTTTGAAGAAAAGTTATGACCAACCTAGATAGCATATTCAAAAGCAGAGACACTACTTTGCCGACTAAGGTCCATCTAGTTAAGGCTATGGTTTTTCCTGTGGTCATATATGGATGTGAGAGTTGGACTGTGAAGAAGGCTGAGCGCCGAAGAATTGACGCTTTTGAACTGTGGTGTTGGAGAAGACTCTTGAGAGTCCCTTGGACTGCAAGGAGATCCAACCAGTCCATTCTGAAGGAGATCAACCCTGGGATTTCTTTGGAAGGAATGATGCTAAAGCTGAAACTCCAGTACTTTGGCCACCTCACGGAAATAGTTGACCCATTGGAAAAGACTGATGCTGGGAGGGATTGGAGGCAGGAGGAGAAGGGGACGACAGAGGATGAGATGGCTGGATGACATCACTAACTTTATGGACGTGAGTCTGAGTGAACTACGGGAGTTGGTGATGGACAGGGAGGCCTGGCGTGCTGCGATTCATGGGGTCGCAAAGACTCGGACACGACTGAGCGACTGAACTGATGCACACCCTCTTCCCTCTGAACTGTTTGAAAGTAAACTGGCTGCATCCTCGTCAGCCCGTCCCTCAAAGGCTCAGCATTCCACGGGTGTGGACAGGTGTTCAGTATCAGGAAGGAGCACCTGAGACGCCCCGCCTCTGCTCAGAATCGCCGTCGGGGCTTTGTGACCCCAGCATGCTCCTTCTTGCCTTTAGGTTCAAGAACGCTTTTGGTGAATAACGGCCCCACCTGTGTTGACTCTCAACCCTGCCCCTGCCCTTCCTGGCCCAGGGTATTGGAAGGTGACCGCCTGCCCCGCACCCTGCATGCAGTGTCCCCAGGTAGCCTAGTAACACCGCTCTGTTGTAGTTACGCCACAGTGCAGGCTCCTCCCTACCCCGGATCCTGGGGCAGATGTGCGTGGTGTGTAGGCAGAGAGCCTCTTCCCCTACACAAAGCTGTTTTCCTTGGGAAGGACCACTTGAGATCATTGGGGAAAGACATCCCCTAGCGACAAGAAGGCAGCTGGGAGCGGCAGGAAAACCTAGGTTTAGACTTAGAATTTTCTGGGAACTGGAGGAGGTGGGAAACACCCCCTTCCAGCAGATCACTGAGGGTAGGACCACATGGAATGCGTCAGTTAATCCTGCCCAGACTGGAGTCCCCTCCTACTGTGCCCGCGTGGATCTCAGACCCAGACTGACTAGGTGTCCGGATGTGGGATGTCCTGAGCTGGAAAGGCCCCCAGGGTCTCCAGGGAAATGAGTTGACATTAGATCAGCTGCATCACTGTCCTTAGCTTCTTTTGTGGCTTAAGAAAAACTTTAGTTCAGCTCAGTCACTCAGTTGTGTCCGACTCTTTGCGACCCCATGGACTACAGCACGCCAGGCCTCCCTGTCCATCACCAACTCCCAGAGCCTGCTCAAACTCATGTCCATCGAGTTTGTGATGAAAAACTTCCCTCCCACTAAAACACATTCACATGGGAGCTTTAGTTTTAGTATTTTTTATATTGATTTGTACTTGGCTCCATTTATTTATGTGGGTCTTAGTTGCAGCACGTGAACTCTTAATTGCAGCATGTGGGTCTAGGTCCCTGACCAAGGATGGAACCCGGGCCTTCTGCACTGGGAGCAGGGTCTTAGCCACTGGACCACCAGGGAAGTCCCTGTTTTTAGTAATCAAGTTCTCCATTCTCCTGGAGTTGACATTGTCTGTGGCATGAGGCGGAGGCTACATTTCTTTCCTCATACGGGCCACTGTTTTCCCAGCTCTACTTACTGACTTGTCCCTGCTTTCTCTGGCCCTGGAAATGTAGGACAAGACTGCAACAGATTCTAGCTTGCTCCGTGGACTGAGTGGCCCAGCCCAGCAATTCTCAAAGTGGGTGGGGCCTCAGCATCGAGAGTCAGGGACCAGCCCCCTGTACTTCAGGTGTTGGCTCAGCTGCCTGGGTCTGGTGAGAGGTCTGGGCTCAGAGCCCTGGAGCTAGGGTGACTCGGCTTCACCACTGCAGTGGTACCTGAGCAGGTATTTCACCTCTCTGAGCCTTGTATTCATCCGTAAAATAAGGACTGAAAAAGGGGACCCGGAAGGTGGCAGTCAGGCGAGGACTCAGCGAGACGGGGCCCGTGGAGCCTTCTGCGTGGGGCCCGGGACACTTCACGACATTCACAGTCTATAGGCCTGTAGACCTGACAGCCCCGCCCGTCGGGGGCCTGTGCCCTGTGACCTGGGAGGGCGGGAGGCCCGGGGCGGGAGGTCGGGGGCCCTGGGCACTCACGCCGCGCGGGCCTGCGCAGGTGCAGAGCTACATGGAGCACCACTGCAGCAGCTCCACAGACCGGCGCATCCTGCTCATGTTCCTGGACATCTGCTCGGAGCTCAGCAAGCTCTGCCAGCACTTCGAGGCCCTGCACGCTGGCACCCCCGTCACCAACAACCTCCTCGAGAAATGCAAGACCCTCGTGAGCCAAAGCAATGACCTGAGCAGCCTGCAAGCCAAGTAAGACCCTCCTGGTCCCATCAGGGGTCTCCGCACGTACATATGGGAGGGGCCGAGGCGGGGATGGGAGAGGACCGGACCTGGACGAAGTGAGTCCTGGGGCTACTGTCCAGAGGTCCCCAGCTGGAAAATCCTAGGCCCCTTGGTTCACCCGAGTGACTCTGTCCTGACAAATCATTTACTGAAAATGAGGGGCTCTGAGGCCGAGACCTAGCAGAATGCAAACCCTCTGGCTGGAGGCAGCACCGGGCCAGAAGCAGGGCTCACAGAGCAGTTGTTCCCAGGAGCCCACAAAGAAGTGGGACATCAGGAGCCCGATCCCACAGGCGTTAGCTACTGGGTTCCCTCATTCTGAGCCCTGGGGGATTGATCCACAGCATGGAGTACCAGATTCCGGAGCAAGCTGGTTAGGTATAAGGGTGAGCAGAGTCAAAGGGTATGCGGTGCGCCTGAGGTGATGACAGCAGGTTTCCTCGGCCCCTGTCCAGCTCTCTGCCAACCACAGGCCAAGGGATCTCCGCTCCCACCCTTCACACTGGGACCCCTGGGGACTCTGGGGCCCCAAACCTGCTGAGCCACCACCATGCCTGGCATGGAGAGCTTGGCCTGGCGGGTGCACAGCTCTAAAACCTCTCCAAGGGTTGTGCAGCGGGGGCAGCCTTAGGAAAAAACCCTGCCCGGCACACCAGTCCCCAGAGCAGGGTTCACCTAGCCCTTCCCGCTGCCCTGCAGATACCCCCACGACGTGGTGAACCACCTCAGCTGTGACGAGGCCCGGAACCACTACGGAGGTGTGGTCAGTCTCATCCCCATCATCCTAGACCTGATGAAAGAGTGGGTCGCCCACTCGGAGAAACTGCCCCGCAAAGCACTGCAGCAAGTGAGTGAGCCCCAGGCAGCCACGCGGGCCACCGCGCACGTTCCCCAGGCCCCAGGCACCAAGCCCCAGCTTCGGAAACAAAATTGTGGGCAACTGATACAGAACATCCCCAAACCTGGGGGGAAAGACCAAGGAAGTTCAAAACCGCCCTGGAGACCACCTGGTGGGAAGCTGTAACTTGGAGCTGGGAGGGCCCGCCCGACCCCGCCCGACCCCGCCCGACCCCGCCCGACCCCGCCCGACCCCAGCCCCGCTCCAGCCCAGCCCCAGCCCTGCCCCAGCCCATCGTGCTCCCTCCCATCCCATCCTGCGGGGCACCCTGTAACTAAGTAAGCCTGGTTTCCACCAGCTGATCCATCTGTACTGCTGCTCACCATCCTTGCCACTTACTAATCCCCGGGGGCCGCCCCACCAACAACCTACAAACTCTTTCCCTCTAGCGCTTTAACCTCTAACTTTCCTTTGCCTCCGAGTGTCAGGCCCTGTGCCCAGGAGGAGCACCCCCATTTACACTGCTGCTGGTGGGTTCAGGGGAGGAGGGTGGGCCCCCGGAAGGGCTGGGGAGCTGACCCTCCCACCCAGGCCCAGCTGCACAGCTGGAGGAGACCGCGCGGCTCCCTTCTGGCCGCGGGACAGAGCTGCTCCGGCCTGAGGATGCTCGATGGGGTCAGGTCTCTGGACCAAAGGGGAACAAGCCGCCCAGCCTCTCCTTTCGAGAGAGAGACGGAGAGAAGCCAGAAGAATTGCCAGTGTGGCTCCTGCAGGAGGACGGTCGCCTGGTCCTCACGACCTAACTGCAGCCCAGATGCTGGGACTGTGGCGTTGGTGCTGAGCCTGCCAGAGGTGCTGTCTCACTGTTGGTTTTTCCCTTCGCAGGGGGCGACTTAGCTTCTGTATTCTTGCTTCCTCGGGGGCGACAGTCAAGAATAAAAACGTGTTCTGGCACCTCTCTGCCTGGCCGGCTTTCCTGGCACTCACCCCTTAGAGAAAGTGACACTCACTCCGAGACACCAGAGGATGCTGGGCAGGAGCCCCACAAGCGGAACTGCTGGCAAAGCTGCCCGTGTGCAGGGGACACACCTGCCCCACGTGGGGTCTGCTCCCTAGAGGCTCAGGCCAGAGGCCCACAGCAGGCCAGCCCAGTAACTCTTTGCAGAGTTAGAGGCCTACTCAGACAAGAACATCTAAATTTTCCCAGACAACACTTAAAAGTGCCACCTCAAAGTCTCGTCCCAAAGTAGCTGCTTCCTCCGTTCTAATGGGCAGAGCACACCGATTTCCAGGGCAGCTGGGCAGAGGTGAGCCGTGGAAACCCACACTACACACAGGGCTCTTCACCTCCGCTCCTTCCCTGGGCAGGCCAGGGTGCAGCCAACAACCTCTTAAAGGCAGTTTAGACCACCTTCCTCCAAATGCCTGATGGGGAGGGCAGGCCGTGGATGCGGGCAGCCCCTTCTCCTTGGCACACTCGCATGACACATTCAGCAAGGCTTGACAACTTCAGTGTCGTTTGGGCTCAACTGTAAGGACTGTATTCAACCCTGTGTGCCAGCCAACCCCTAGGCAGGCAGGCACATACCAAAGCCGGTATGCTAGAGATGACTGCAGTCACCTCTCCTACACCACCACCACACACTCTGGGGAGAGGACACGAATCTGAGACAGACACAGGTAGAATCTGTGGCTCTGCCAGAACAAAAGATCTTTCTTGCAGGGACTAAAGTCTGATTCCACCTGTCAGCATCCTTCCAGCACCTGGGGTAAATAACCAAGCAGTCCAGACCTGGAGCCAGTTCCCACTCAGCCTAGAAACCCCTCAGAGGCCGACATGAGACACTTCATGTCAACACAGCAGAGTAGTGCAAAACAATAAATTTTTATTTGTTCACAGTTAAACACAAGCAACTGCCTTGACATTTTTGAACATTCTAAGGACAGCAAACCCTTTTGATTCAGATTCCCATTCACTACGATTGTACCATTTTTCTCTTGCAGTTCACGTGTTGGCATCTGATGTGGATTGTTTGACATGCTCTTAAGATCGAGATGGGAAGGTGGAAACCTTTTGACAAAAGATGACTTTCTTAAATTTAGCTAAAAGCAGTCAGCCAAAAAAAAATCTGTTTTTCACTGATGGGACCCCCTTTAAACTGCAAGGTAGCCACGTGTGGTTGATCCATGATTGAGTTACAAAACTAGATTATGTCTTAGCAAAATCTGTTCCTCCGTAATATATTTCTGGTCCATAGAAGTCTTCTGAAAAGTGACCACTGATTTTTCCTAGTGCAAAATGCCTGGCTGCCTCTTCGATAAGCCAAAGTCTGTGCTGCCGAGAACAGCGCCGCGCCCTCCTGTACCAACACTGTATGGAGGTGGGGAACGGGGAGGAGTTGGTCTGGGAAGGGGGGTGGGGTTTCCTCTAAAAGCTCTATTCCAAGTTCAACTAGTCTACTTATCCCCGAGGATGGACAGTTTGGTGGCACTGGGATGGGAAGGGGAAGAGAAAGCTCCTCTGCCTTCGTGAACTCGTTTCAAGGCCAAAAGCCATCGCGGGCACAGACGCTCAACTATCCCCCGCAGGCTCCCCTCGCAGCTGCTACAGCCATTCATTCTCCTCTCAGGTCGGCGCATACGGCCTGCAAGACAGCATGAAGAAGACGGAAAGGCGCCCCCCCCCAACACACACCTCTGGGGAACGTCAGTCACAGACGGGGAAACGAGCCGTGTCGGGGCGGGGGTCAAGCAGCAGCTCAGGGACCAGGCTAGAGAACAGCTTAATCAAGTGCCACCAAATCCTCTGCTGCTGCCTGGGGGAGAGGGGGTGGGCGGGGGCACGTGTCCAAGAACTCTGGGCGTAAACAGATACACACACACCTTCCCACGCTCACTGCTGGTCAGTTTTAAAGCACGCACCTCCAACAGGGCAATTTCCCAGAGTAAGGCGTGCTGATTCGGGTCATTTCACATGAGACACACACTTCTGGGTGGGCTCCCAGGGGCCACTCTGAGGACAGGGCTGGCCTCTCGGAGAATATCCACACAAGGCGGGCCATGGCCCACAGCAGCCCCAGACTGTTTTCAAATCCCTCCTTAGACCCATCCACACTTTCTACCACGTCTTATTGCTTTTGGTCAGAAACCCGCATCTTCGTGCAGCATTTCTTTTCACTTGTTCTTCGGTTCTTTCTTTCCGGCCTCAAGCGGCATCTGCTAGTATTGGATGAGGATTCACACTGGCCAGTCATGGCACTCCTGTCATTTCTCTACACAGAAACACTCAGTGTTAATTAACTGTGAGTGTGAACCTCTGTGGTCTCCAGACACCCTCTCTCATCCTCATGATCATTTATCCTCTTCTGCAAAACCGCTAAGAGTTTTCTCAACCAAAACACGCCACGTGCTGTCTTAAATAGGGATGGCCCAACCCTGGACTTCTGTTCTCCCCTGTCCTGGTTTTGCCCTGCGGGGGTGCAGACCTCTGCAGCTGTCAGTGGCTTCTGGGACCTCTTTTAACAGTTTTATCTTTCAAGAATAAGAGTTTGGACTATCTCCCTCAAAATACAGTACACATATTCTGGCTCACAAAGTAGCTTATCTGTCGTTTCTCTCCACTCACAGAGCCTAGGAAGAACCTTCAGCAGCAGCGTATTCCTAAAGGTTAGGCAGTTTTCGTTCCTGCAAACTTAGGGAGGTCACGTCTACCTACCCGCCTCATGTGGAGAGTCCCTGCGCTCATCTCCAAGGAAACCTCTGTCCCAAGAAATGATCTCCATCTCCTAACCTGGGATTTCAGTTACTTTTCTGGTATTTCTTCCAACTCCACAGTAACATCTCACAGACTTGTAGCAGAATCTTGCCACAAGGTTTTTTTTTTTCTAATTCATGAAAGTTCTGTCTGATAGAGATCCATGTGCTTCTATACCAGGGATAGGTTCAGGAGCTCGTTTTCTCTATAGAGACCATGCTATCACCTTCCTCCCTCTCCCCACCCCCCCCATACACCCCCCCCCCGTGATTCTGTAGTGCTCCCTTTTAAAACATTTCATGCTCCCAAGAAGCAGACCCCAGTCGTCCCAAGGTCTGTGCTGACCCTGGTTAGCGTCAGGTGGACATCAGGTTACGGACATTGGCCAAACAACTCAGGCAGGTAGGCCTGCTCCAGGTGACTCCGGTGGAAGGTAACCCTAACGCCTGTGACCACCGCACTGCTTCCATCAGTCTTGGGACAGGCTCAACCTGGCAGCGCCAGTTCCCCGGCCTTTGCCCTGGCGGTCCCTGGACCGAAATTCTCTCTTGGGAGTCCCACTACCACTGTCCCCTTTCCATCCTTACAAACAAACACTCACTGCAGCCTAATCGACCAACCCGCTGACTCTCAGCAGGTCTATGATTTTGAAAATCAAACTTTATTGTCATCTCAGGTCCTCTGAAAGATGAAAGCCTACATTTTCAGGCTGGGTAACTTCCTCATGATCCCAGGCCTCCGTCCCCAACCTTGGCTGCATACAACCCACGGCCTCCAAGAGCCCAGAGGAAGTCAAGTACAGCTGCTAAGGGTCAGCCGTTCTTGGAAAGTTGAGCACACGGACTCCCCAGCTGGAGGTGTGCGCCAAGGGCCCTCCTGTCTGGGTCCCAGTCTACTGCACCACACAGCCGCCTCCTTCCCTGTATTTTTATAATCTGCCCATTAAAAAAAATTTTTTTTCTTTTCTTTACACTGGCCTCCTTTCTTTTGCCAGTGAGGATAAAGGCTGTAAGTGCCTGGTATCTGTTCTGTGGCAGGGATCTCCTGGGCCTGGGGAGAGGATGAACGTTTAGAACCACGTTTAGCAGTTAATCTTGTAACATTTTTTTCTTTCCTGAATTTGTTCATGCCTTTCTTTCCTAAATAAAGTGGGACTAGGAAACCAGCATGCGTGCGTTCCTAAGCTTTCCTCTGCAAACAGCTGAGTTAGATGTGCGGCACTGTCAGCACTCCAGTCGGCATCCTGCAGCAACCACGGAGCCGGCTGGGCCAGGCTGAGCGCGCTTGGGCACCCCTCCCTCAGGCTGGGGTCGGTCAGTCACACCCGAACACTCCGTCCCAAGGAAGACTGTTGCCTGCACAGCCACAGGAACAAGGAGACTGACTCTCCAGCTCCCTTTGGTTAGGATGCTAAGAACTCTCTCCACGCTTTAAAAAAAGAGACCCTTAAAAAAAGAGACCATCACCCTCATGTGCCAGAAGCGTCCACACACACTGAAGTTCCATACCATTACAGCGTGCTGTTTCCCTCTTCATGGATGAACCCTTCTACACTTTGAACTGAAAGAAGAGAGAGACACCAAGGTCGTTGGCTCTTTACTACCAGACTCTCCCTGCCCAGGCCTCAGCTGGAAACCCAGGCAACAATCCTTATTAGGCTTCTAGCATTTATTTCAGGAGCAATTGCTGGGTTCGGCTTCTCTGCCAGCCCTCGTATTCTGACTGCTATCACCTCTCTCGAACGCATGCACCCAGGCCCTGTGGGTCCAGGACGTCAGCCTTTGTCAACCCCCTCCAGGACTCTGTCTTAATGCTCTGCCATGACCAACTCATGCCGGGGGTGGGGGAGCAGCACCCAGCTCCCTGCAGGGTCAGCCCCTGAAGGCAGGAACTAGAGTGAAAAGCTGACACCTGTAGAATCTACTACAGTGAGGCAAGTCTCACAGCCTGAGGAATGACGGTCAGAAAACTCGGGAGAAACTCTTTGGACCTTCAGAGGCTTCCTGCGGCAGGAGGCCACAGCACTCCGCCTGCAGGGGCGTGTCCACATGCACAGCACTTTCCTGTTCAGGGAGCTGCTTAAGTCACTGCCCTCTCTCATGCAGGGCCCAGGTCTGACCGCCCCCACCCCAGCCTGTGCACAGAACAGTACCAGCTTTCAAGCAAACACCACGTAAACAAGAGGTAGTGGGGCAGGGGGACAGAGCGTGCCCCACGGGGAGGACAGTCTCCACAGGGCCAGCTCCAGACTGTTCCAACAACAGACCTTTGTTCACACAGAACTTTCTAGGAAGCTTATCAGAATCGCCAAAAGAACTTGAGAGAATGAACCATTGTTTTTGAGCTCTGCAGCTTTAGATGCTGGACTTTAAAACCAAAAGCAGTAACAACATCTCATAAAAGCTCTCATGTCAAGATGCTCAGCTTTGCACGCCACGTCCTCCTGGAAAGGGACAGGACTGGACTTACCTGCGACGCCACCAGTGACCTAGGCTCACAGGGAGCCTGCCCAGTGAACCGAACTTCAGGAAAGGTGTGGGTGGTGTGTCAGACTCCAGGGTTCAATTTGGCCTCATATTGCACAGGTTCAAAGGACGCAACCATTTGGGGGTGGGGCGGGAAAAGAAGGAAATAAAGCTAGTGAGGAACGCACCCTGGCCCTCGGGCTAGTACACACTGCCAGGTAAATGGAAGAGAGGGTTTGGGGTGGCCGAAGGGAAAGTGAAGAGGCACTGCAATGCCAGATCCGAAAACCGTTCTGCATTCAGTCAACTGTCAAAGGACCCCCATCCCATTTCCTCTGTGGGAGCTCGCCCCTCAAGCCCTGGCAACAGGAAAGCTCTGAATCGGGCACTCACACCTCCTGTCCAGGCCAACGACCCGCGAGCTAACGCTGGCGGCCAGCACCCCTAGCTGTGCTCAAGCTGGGCCTCGTTGTAGTCCATGATGCAGAGCTGGCCCACGCCGTCCGGCTTTGGGGCAGGCGGCAGCCGGCCATCAAGGGCCGGGGGGGGCCTGGCTTCCACACCCGAGTCTTTGCCCAGCTCTGTCTTTAGGGTCTCGGAAAGGCTGCCGACAGTCAGGCCGTCCTCGTCGCACTGGCTCTCGCTCTTGTTACGAAACAGCTCTCGTGCCTTCATGCCCAGGAAGCTCTCTGAACTGGGAAGCGAGCCCACCGTCGTGGGGGTGCCGGAAGTGGGCTCACCCACCACCGTCTCCCACCGACTGCTGAATGGGCCCGCCCTGGGGTTGGGGGGCTTCTCCGGGGTGGAGAGCTCGCTGCTGCTGCCGCCGCCACCTCTGCCACCGCCACCGCCCCGGGCACCGCCGGGCCTGGGGGGCTTGGTCTCACCATTATGGCCGGGGGCCTCTTCGTTGTGCCCTGTCGCCGAATCCGAGCAGCCGTCCTGACAGTACTCAAGCCTGTAAGAAATCCGACGGGGAGGAAGGGGGTTGGTGGCTGTGGCGTCCAACCACTCCAACCCCACCAGGGAGGCGCGGGGTTACACTGACACGTGCTCACGCCGATGGGGAACTCCACTGGCCTGCTCTGTGTCCTAGAACAGAGGACACACGCGCGAGAGCTCATGAACATCAGATGGCGATCTTAAATAGAAATGCTCCCTGGGACCATTATTGAGCGACTTGGGGCCCAGGAAAAGGAGCAGAGAGGACAGTTGGGCCCTCAGGGACGCAGCTCAGAGCTCGTCAGGCTGGAGCCTGCTCTGTCGGGCTGCACAGCCTCCCAACAAGGCCACGGCTGCCGACTCGCGGTTCCTACCTTTCTTCTGCTGCTTCAGCTGCTTCTGGTTTTTGTTCTTCAAGTTTTTTCAGGAGGCCATCCTTCTCCAACTTGCCGTATAAATCTAAGATCTTCAATTCAAACATCTGGGTGATCCTCTTCTGGGCCTCATACCTGCTCTCTGCAGCCTGCAGCTGTCCTCTAAAAGACAAAGGACCCCATCGCCGGAGTGTAGGAGGTTCTACCCGATAAACGCATCGCAGCAGGAGCCCCCCCGCCGCAGTTACCTCGCCTGGAGCTTAACATCCTCTAGGTACTTCTTCTGTTCTAAAAGAAGGTGGTCTTTCTGAGCCAGATGAGATTCCAGTTCCAAAATCCGCTTCTGACAGGTATCAAGCCTCTGATTCTGCTGGAGGACGTGGCTTCTGTTTTTTTCTAGCTCTTTCCGATATGCAGCCTTCATCATTTCTACTTCCTTAAAAAAGAAAAAAAAAAAGGAACTGGAGTTAGTACTTTTAAAAAATGAACACGCCATATCTACTTTGAAAAATCTACATAACAAGCACTGAGAACATCGGTATACTGCTAGTGGAAACAGAAACTAGTACAACTTTCTGGAAAGTAAGCTGGCAGTGAGTAATAACCAACCAATCCTTCCCTGAAATCTAACCCTGTGGAGATTATCTGAAACAGAAATAGACATTTTGGCACAAAAATAACCACCACAGGATATTTAGAAGAAAAAAAAAACTAGAAACACTGTGAAGTCTAATGTTAAGGACATAGTTAAGTAAATTAAAATACATCTTCAACAAATTTTTAAAATGATATATATCAGTATAAGACTATGAAAGCCATGTGTATGGTATGGTCATCTATGTAGATATATACATTCTGAAAACACGCCAATATCCAGTTATGATCTCAGGTGGTGGTACTGAGAAAGTCGATTCCTAGGCAGATTAGTAAGAAGTCCGGGGTCCCTGAGGAGAAGAAAGCGGTCTGGAATTCTCGAGGAGGAGGAAAGGACAAACTTTTTTTCCTCTACATTCCTTAGTCTTAGTCACATAAATCTTTTTTCTTTAGGCCTCAAACTGATGATTACACAACAAACAACTCAGTTTAAACTCTGTACTAGGCATTAAATAACAATGTATGCTGCTTGAGACAGTTTCTCCTTCCTGAAAACCTTCTGACTAACCCTGGTATTTTAGAATGTATATTATGGGAGTGGGTCTGGTACGATCTTTCAGTTGTTAAGTTCTAATCCTGTTATTCTAAAATGTAAATTGTGGGAATGGGTCTGGTAAAATGTTTATAACCTTGAGACATTCTTTTGATTAATTGTAATAACCAATTTAAAATGTATATAACTCGCTTGTTAACACTAGCCAGAGGGGCACTCTCTGTCCCCCTTCTGATGTCTATGTCAGAGGCTTTCTCTGGCCTTTTTCTTACTTTAATAAAACTCTGCCACATGAAAGCTCTTGAGTGATCAAGCCTGGTCCCTGGTCCCAAAGCTAAATCTTCTCCAGAGATCACGAATCCGACACTGTTCACCATAAGCTATCAGTATGCTGTGGGTTGTTTCATCCTGCTCCCCACTCTCTCCCAACACCGGCTAAGATCAAGCCAGCGACGCAAGGTGACCGAGCAGATTTGCTCGGGCAAGGCAGCATCTGCAGACCAGACACACACGTGAGGCCTGTCAATCATGCCAGGAAGACAGCCTGCCTGCTGACTGACAGCAACAGCAAGTGTACACGGGCACTCGGAAAAAGACGTGGAAAGGACACTTTTCTAACAAGCATGTGCTGCATTTGTGTGGTGTGTGTTTTTTTAATTATGGTAAGATAAGCTTAACATGAAATTTACATTTGTTTTTTTAAAGAAGATAGTAAACCACAAGGAGCAAGGAGATGAGCAGCCCTGAAGGCACTTTTTCCATGAAGATGACTAGCAAGCTTAATGCCTCCTCGCCCAGAAGAGGACGGAGTTAAGCGCAGGACTGGGACTGGATAATGTAGTCATTCCAGTTATGGCAGAGGGCTCCAGACTTTAGCACAGGGTAGTGAACAAACTAGCTCAGCAGTAAAGAACCCACTTGCCAACGCAGGAGACGGAGGTTTGATCCCTCAGTGGGTGGGAAAGATTCCCCCGGAGAAGGAAATGGCAACCCATTTCAGTATTCTTGCCTGGGAAATCTCATGGACAGAGAAGCCTGACAAGCTACAGTCCATGGGGTTGCTCAGTAGTGTCCGACTTTTTGTGACCCCATGGACTGCACCACGCCAGGCCTCCCTGTCCATCACCAACTTCCAGAGTTTACCCAAACTCATGTCCATCGAGTCGGTGATGCCATCCAACCATCTCATCTTCTGTCGTCCCCTTTTCCTCCTGCCTCAATCTTTCCCAGCATCAAGGTCTTTTCCAATGAGTCAGTTCTTCGCAACAGGTGACCAAAGTATTGGAACTTCAGTGTCAGCATCAGTCCTCCCAATGAGCATTCAGGGCTGATCTCCTTTAGGAGGGACTGGCTGGATCACCTTGCTGTCTAAGGGGCTCTCAAGGTCTTCTCCACACCGCAGTTCAGAAGCATCAGTTCTTCATCCTCAGCTTTATGGTCCAACTCTCACATCCATACATAGGTACTGGGAAAACCATAGCTTTGACTAGACGGACCTTTGTCAGCAAAGTAATGTCTCTGCTTTTTAATATGCTGTCTATGTTTGTCACAGCTTTTCTTCCAGGGAGCAAGTGTCTTTTAATTTCATGGCTGCAGTCACCATCTGCACTGATTTGGAGCACAAGAAATAAAGTCTGTCACTGTTTTCCCATCTATTTGCCATGAAATGACGGGATGGGATGCGATGATCTTAGTTTTTTGAATGTAAGTTTTAAGCCAGCTTTTTCATTCTCCTCTTTCACTTTCATCAAGAGGCTCTTTAGTTCCTCTTCTCTTTCTGCCATAAGGGTGGAGTCATCTGCATTTCTGAGGTTATTCATGTATGTCCCTGCAATCTTGATTCCAGCTTGTGCTTCATCCAGTCGGCCATTTTGCCTGACATACTCTGCACATAAATTAAATAAGCAGGGTGACAATATACAGCCTTGACGTACTCCTTTCTCAATTTGGAACTAGTCCGTTTTTCCATGTCTGGTTCTAATTGTTGCTTCTTGACCTGCATATAGATTTCTCAGGAGGCGGGTAAGGTAGTCTGGTATTTCCATCTCTCTAAGAATTTTTCAGTTTGTTGTGATCCACACAGTCAAAGGCTTTAGCGTAGTCAATGAAGCAGATGTCTTTTTGGAATTCTCTTGCTTCTTCTATGATCCAAAAGATGTTGGCAATTTGATCTCTGGTTCCTCTGCCTTCTCTAAATCCAGCTTGAACATCTAGAAGTTCTTGGCTCACATACTGTTGAAGCTGGCTTAGAGAATTTTGAGCATTACTGGACACAGAACATAATCTTGGCCAGTAGGAAGGGTGGGAAGTCTGGTGGGACAGGCTTCCTGGATGAGAGCCCTGCAGGCAGTGATGTTCTCCTCCTCCTCGGGACATCATGACATCTACCTGTGACAGTACTAACTGGGGCACACAGCTTGCAACCAGGAGCACAGGTTGAGAAGATAAGGCTGGGTGGTGCAAAAGAGCAGAAAGAACCGGGCTCCTTGAAGCTGTCCCTCAACAACTGACCCTACCAACCTGGAACTCGCCTGCTTCGGGACTGCTTGTCAAGCTAAATGATGACACTCTTTACAGTTAAGTCAGTGAAGTCTTTTTTTTGTTACAAGTCAGTGTCACCATGCCCCTTTTATGAACTGAGGTCAGGCGGCCTGCTTGAGGTCCCAAGAGTTTAAGTGTTCCAATCGGAAGACAGCACCGCAGAGGCCAACCCAGCCACACTTCCCTCGGGAGATGTTAGTGTATCTGAGTCAGCTTTATCAGATGTCCTCTAGTCCCTCAGGCCTGTTTTCCCTTCTTTCTTCTTCCAAGGCCATTATACTTTCAAAATAGGTGAGACCTGGTTTCTAGAGACATTTCCAATTTAACATCCTTCTAAAGGGAATCTGAACCTGAGTTGACAGAAGCTGAGAAGTAAGGAGTAACTCTTACAGAAATTACATCTCTCTGGTTCTAAGACTACTCCCTTTATTTGGCCAAAAAAAAAAAAAAAGTTGATAAAGCACAAGCCCAAGAAACCTCAGAGAATCTCTATGTGTGATGGAGAAATTACTGACAGAAAGCATCTAAGCATTTACTCTTAAAATTCCATCCCAACTCACTCATTGATGTTACCCTAGGCTATCTATAAAGTGACGTAAAACTTCTGCCTCGACACCACTGGTGAGGCACTAATCAATGGGAGATCATCCTGATGCTGGCCTGGCTGCCAGGACTGAACCATCTGCTGGAATTAAATTCAGCATCACGAAGGAGAAAAAAATGTGTATAGCAATATAAACCCACATCCCTGAGAGCCCGAAACAGAATTGGCTTCCCCAGGCTATTTCATTGTCTGTCTGTTTCAAGGGAGCGCAGCTAAGAGAAAGAACATGGTTTCATCACCTACTCTGTCCCAAGTACCATCAGGTGCTTTTACCTGTGCCTGACTTAATTTTGAAGTGGCCCACTAGGGGAAACAAGCTCATGTGACAGCTGAAAGGAGCCTGTGTTGCCAGGCCAAGGAGAGGTAGAAATAGCCCTAGGGCTGCCAAGACACTTTTTAGGAAATATAAGCCGTTCTCTAGCCTATGCCACAGACACACTGCCTGGGTCGTAAGAACATCCCAGGCAGGGTCTGGCTCCCGAACCCACATACCTTGGTGGTGTCTGAATGCTTGTTCTGCAGCTGTTCCAAATACAGCTCGTTGACTTCCCCAAGAACCAACAGTTGCCTGTTCAAGAACTCCATCTGCTGTTGGACCGACTCACTATTTGAGAGCTAACCGAAACACAGAAACAAGCAAAGTGAAAGAGCTGATGACACAAAGCCTGCAAAGGGGCAGGAAGCAGGGAAGCAGCTGGGAGCCGACTATTCAGGGCTGGGGCACTGTACCCAGCACAGTGGCCAGTGGGGACGGAGGCGTCCAAGGGCAATACAGACGGACAGAACTGCACTTCAAAACTGTCCGTCTGCAAAGGGGAAGAAGTACAAATGCTCCACGTCAAAACTGGCCCCTACAGGACACCTAGAGGAGATGGACGAGTATACAACTCCACAGCAGGGACGTTAGGCCCAAGGGAATAAAGTCTCAGGGGAAACCCACCAGTTCTTTTTCTTTTTTAACTTATTTTTATTTTTTGGCCACAATGCCCAGCATTCAGGATCTTAGTTCCCAGGGGTTGAACCTCTGCCCCCTGCAGTGGAAGCGCAGAGTCTTAACCACTGGACCAGAAGGGAAGTTCCCTCCGACTGGTTCTTGAGTAAGCAATTTATAGAGAGTACAGTGATTCTCAGAGAGGAAAAGATCATGGATCAAAAAGCTGAACGAACTCTTCACGTTTATGTGAACAAATATTGAGGAGGAGTTCCTGGGGCTCAGGCTGGGCAGCTCCCTGCTGCAGGGCTGTCCGCACACCACCTGATATTTAGGGGTACCGTACCTGCCTGCCCACTCCATGTCAGCAGCATCAAAGACATCAACCAAAAATGTCTCCAGACATTGCCCCACGTCCTCTGGGGGAGCGGACGTTGGACACCCCTGACACAGACACACAGGTACTGCACATGTCCTGCCTGGAAGAGGAAGTGGCTCTTACCTTCTGGGACACCTGGCTGAGCAGCAGCTCGGTGTGGCACACCTTGCTGTTGGCCTTCTTCAGTTCCACGCGCAGTTCTGCAATCATGTTCCTGCAGTCCTCCAGCTTCGTCTGCAGAGACACGTGCCAGGAAGTTGCAACCAGAGGAGTGGCAGCTCGGGCCCCAGGCCACCCGGCCCTCAGCTCATAGTCCACAGAGAGCTGGGAAAGCCTCAGGCCTTGGCTGCTCTACTATTCCTGGGCCATCACACTTAAAGCTAACTTCTTAGTTTTAAAAAAAGGCAGTTACAGCTAATTTCTGAGTTTCTGACTAATTAACAAAAGGGAAAAAAACAAAAACAAACCACCTTAAGTCTGCAGTTCCCAAACTGTGCTCCAAAGAGCCCCAGGGCTACACAGCAGGCTCACAGAGGCGCTGCCGGGCCAGTGGTAAATTTTGAGGGAGACACAGCGACATCTGTTGGCCATGATGTGAACTGCGAGCTGGAGGCAGCTCGGGCTTGAGCGTCAGCGGTTGTGTGTGCTTTCAGGTGGCTGCTGTGATACACATCACCATGAGGAAAGCAACGTGAAACAGGAATGGAGACGGTCAGAGTCTCATGATTCCAAGGTCCGAGACTCTCTACAGCGACCATAGGTACACTCAGCATTCGGAAGTAGCTGTGGTTATTCAAAAATAAAACTGAAAACTGAAAAAAATGCATGTGTACTATTTCAATTCTTTTTCTCTCAAATTGCTAGAACCCCAAACCCAAATTATTTGGATCTACTTAAGAAGCAGAACTGTCAGGTGTTTCTTTCAGCTGTGGAGTACCAGGACAACGTTACTGAAATGCTGAAAGAACTGTGAACTCGGAAAGCCAGGGACCCTCTGCCCTTAGAGAGCACCGGACACGAAATCCTGCTGCCATGACTTCAGAGATGAGCCAGGACTTTCACACCCTCTCTGGTCTCCTCTGCAGTTCGTACCTGTAGCTCCTGGCTCTGGTTGTAGAACTCCTCCCGGTCGTGCTGAAGCTGTCTGATTTGGCTATGGAGCTGGGTGACCACCGTGTCTCGCTGCTCCTGAAGCTGATTATACCTGGCTTGTTCTTTCTGCAGACTAATCTTCCATATCTGGATGTCTTTCTCTTGCAACTTCAACTGGTCTTTCTAGCAGATACCAAAGATGCCATCATTTTAGCTGCCTTCCAGCCTGGGCAGTGATGCTCAAGTTCAACACACACTGCAGATGTTTCACCCGAACAGTCATGAGCTACCCTGAGGCTGGAACCACAGACCTGGAACCTGCCAGCTCACTGCTGTCTAACTTGGCTTTTGGTCGAGGGTTTCCAAACTGCACATTAGCAAGTGGATCAGAAGTGGCTTAAAGAACTTTCCCAGCCATCAGCCTGCTCCCAATACTTTCAGAAGCCCTAACCATCAGCACTGGACTTCTCAGGTGGCAGCAGTAGTGAAGAGCCCACCTGCCGATGCAGGAGATGTCAGAGATGCGGGTTCGATCCCTGGGTGAGGAAGATCCCCTGGAGGAGGGCACGGCAACCCACTCCAGTATTCTAGCCTGGAGAATCCCATGGACAGAGGAGCCTGCTGGGCTACAGTCCCTGGGGTTGCAAGGAGTCGGACACGACTGAAGCGACTCCGCACACAACCACCAGTGCTGACGTGAGCACTGGTACCGGCCAAGGTCACTAAAGTGACAGACACTGGATTCCCAACCTGCCCTGCACTGGGCAGGTGCTCTCTGCATCCCCAGTTAAGGAGATGCTGCTATCACTACTCTCATTTTACCTAACGGGTGACAGGGGTCTCCACAGGCTCCATTACTTTCCTAAGGTAACAGGGCCGCGGAGCCAAGATCATGTCCAGCTCTGACTGGCTTCACCAGCCCCCACGAGTTTTTGTCACGAGAGTTGTGTCCTGAGAGCTGGTTTTACATCGGGAGAAACAAAATCACCTTTCTCCTCTGCTATCATCACCGCCGATGACAGACCAACAAACACCAAAAATCACTTGTCCCCACAGGCGCCAAGAGCTGCAAGGGAACGCGGGGATGCGGCCCTTCACAGGCTGACCCACCCAGAAGCTGGTGGGCGGGGCCAGATGGAGAGCCCGCCCCCCGCCCCGCCCCACAGGGCTCACCATGGCAGCGTTGTGCTCCTCCAGAGCCGCGGCCCGGATCACCTTGCGCAGGAGCCGCCTGTTGCGCAGCGCGTGCTGCTGCCGCTTGAAACGCTCGTAGAGTAACTGGTTGTGCAGTAAAAGCAACTGGTTACGGAGGGTGCGGATCTCATCTGAGGGAGGAGAGCCTGATTTTAAAGCAGAGGGAGGATGGCAGAGATGCCTTTTACATGTTGTTCAACCGAGGCCCCGCCCAGAGCTTAACGCAATTCTTGAAGGAAGAAGTCATTCGCTTTGCCAATGACCACTTGGCTCCCAGTCAGTCACTGGGGGCTGGGGCGGGGGTGGGGGGGCAGTGCTTGCTACCTATCTCCCTTTTAAAGAAACACACAGGGAGGGGCATGAGGCAGGATGGCTGAGAGCCCTGTTTATCTCCCCACCTATCTAGAATATGATTATATGTGTGTCTACCTACTGAAGACTCCTTTCCATGCTTCATGGGTAACCTTCCTACTACCCCTCACATCTTTTCTAGGGAGAAGCCTGGCGGGAGGGCTGCCTTCCTGCACTTCTGCTCTCAAGCACTGGGCTCCTTGCCACTTTTCAAAAATAGGAAATGCTGACTTTGCAACATGTGAGCTACCATGTAGCCAAGCAGATAACCCAGCTGGAGCGGACAGGAAGGGGCACCTCCTTCAAGGACAGAAAGGGCCACCAGCAGGCAGGATCCCTGCCGGCTGGATTTGGAGCTGAAGTAACAACTTTACCTCCGAAGTGGGTCCAGTCCACAGACTTGCTGGGTAAAGACAACCTAGGAAGAAAGTTGTCGAGTAACAAAGTTACCGATCTCAACTGGAAAAACTAGGCAGATCACTTCTCTGTGATCACAAGCCAGAGGCATGAGACAGTTTCAAACTTGAAGTCCCCCAGGGACAGAGGGGGTCAGAGCCCCCAGTAAGCATGGCTGCATCTCCTAACTCACAGCTCACACCGCAGCCTGGGCATGCTGGGCGGCTCCTCACAGCAGGGAGAGATCAAACACCCTGGGCGCTGCTTTCAGCCCTCCCTGCCACCATACACAGGGTGAGGCTCTCTGCTGAGAGGCTACTGTTGTCCAGGTTAAGGACACAGCAGCTGATTCACCTGAGTCTACTACACTAAACTTCACTCAAGACAGACCTTAAACAGGACAGTTATCTGTCAAATTCCACTTGGGTTATTCTGCAGAGGAAAAATGAAAGCCCTCACCCGCTAAGAGCCTGTTTAGGAACAGCATTACTATGGATAGTGACTCTTTTATCCTTTCCTAGGTCACCTTTGAAAACCATAGTAAAAGAAGGGCTGAAAACAGCTGTTCAGGAGGGTTCTTAACCTGTGTGTGCGAGCAGGAAGTGGGGACAGGCCGCCTGGACCTTGCACTGAAATGCTGATTTTATTCTCCATCTAACGGGCTATGCCACCAAAACAGAACAGCAGCAAATCATCTGTAGCTGGAGAAGGCGACTTCGTGACCAGTATTTCTGTATTATTTGAATACCATAAGCTCATCCTCAAGTGTCAGAGAGCAAAGTGAAAGCATTTATGCTTGCTCACAGCACAGGAGGGTCTTTGCAGAGAAGACTCATTTCTCACTGGCCCGTTATCTAAGGAATGGCCTGAGGGTAACATGCACAGAGGACATGCACATTCGTAGGTATGAAAAGGCATCAGGCTAGGAGGACACCCGACAAAACACAGAACCAGCTGCCTCTGGTGAGTGCGTGAAGAGGAACTCCTGCCTCCAGCCACCCGCTTCCCGTAGCTGCGAACCAGGTGGCAAGTGCAGATCGCAGCCCCACGCCGAGCCTCACCTGTTGAGCTCCTTGCTGTGCACGTCTGCTCCCTGCTGAATCAGCCTGTCTAGCACTTCCATGGGGGAGGCGGAGGGTGTGAAGTCCTCCTCTGCACTTCCCTTTGCCTTCTTGAGCAGTTCCTCTGTCTTCTTACTGACAAAATGATGGGCAGTCTTTGGCAATGCCACCTCAAAAAGATGATCGTATGGGGGAGGCTGCCCACTGCCAAACCCCACTCCCCTCTGAGGTGGAATTTTACAGGGGCTGGGGGTGAGGATGCTGGCCTCCAGGGAGGCCTGGCGCTCCCTGTCCCCGGCAGGGCTCTCCCCGGGGCCTCCGCAGGGCAGGTCTATGGGCGTGAAGGCTTGCTTTGGTGTGTCAGGCCCCGACTTGTCCAGGGAGGAGTTTAAAGGCTCAGGGTTCGCACTGGGGCCCTGAGTGCTGGAGGAAGCCGAGAGGGTCTTCCGCGGGCAGCCCGGCAGACTGTCCCGGTAGAAGGGCGAGTCGAAGCCTCCTCGAGGAACCAGGGGCTCGGCATCGGCCGTCGTGATCTCAGACAGCTCTTTAGATATGGCCGCTGCAAGGAGGGAGGAGGGAAGAGACGGTGCATCCGGGTCAGGCCGGGCAGTGTGGGGCTGTGTGCTGCCCTGTGCCACCCACAGGGACCAGGCACAGGGCTCAGAACAAAACTCCCATCTCCCTCCCCCAAAGGAAGAAAAAGCAGGCAATCCTGTGCATGTTGATACCGAGTCCCAGTTTTCGGGCAGAATGAGGGCTTTATCAACGTGCAGCATCTCCACAAGCCCAGAACCCTGCACACGCTACCTTCTTCTTTATCCTTCTCAATACTGTCTTCTTCAGAAGCCAGGTCGCCTAAAAACCCTGGAAGGTCACTGAGGGTGACAGATTCCTTGCCTCCGTGCAGCTCTTCTAAAGAGAAAACAAGACAGTCAAACCCGCTGGAGACCCCCATCCCCGTGAGAACTGCTCACACTGTGACAGAACAGGCCCACCCTGGCTCTCCTGCTGAAGAAGACAGGGGGAGACAGCTCTCTTCTGGAACTCCCAGAGCCAAAAGGCTACAATGATCCAGTGCAAGATACCACAGAAGACAAAAACTCTCCATTCTTTCTTAACATCGCAGAGAACAGATAAACCCATGGTTTGATCAGCTCAAGACACAAGTACTCAGCAGCTTTTACAGGATGCTATTATGAGGCTGGCTTTTAGAATTAATTACATGTTTCATTATCTCTGGGCTTCAGTGTTTCATGGTGCTCTGGACTTTCCCTGTTTCCACACTATGACCCAACCCATCAAGAGTCAAGCAAGGTCCACCGTTACCCAGAGGCCTTACCTAATCCTCTGTCATTCGGAACATGGGGTTGTCTGTGTAGACAGGGCCTTGCAGAGTCTGTTCTCTCTTCCTGAAAAGACAGGTACCATTTATATATCACAAGGCAGAAAACTGTGTGCATGGTCTCTAATGCTAGAGAAATATCCTAAACTCCTCAAATTTTAGTATATTATAAAGGAGTTTAAAGTTTAGCCCAGTAGTTCTCAAACTGGTGTCAGGACACCTTTCTGTTCTTAACAGTGACTAAGAATCTCACGGATTTTGTTTATGTGGCTAAATCTATTGATAGTTACCACGCCAGAAACTAAAACAGAATTTTAAAAATATTAATTCACTTAACCAACCCAGGAATTCCTTGGTGGTTCAACGTTAGGACTCCATGCTTTTACTGCTGAGGAGGTGGGTTCAATCCCTGGTCGGGGAACTAAGATCCTACAAGCTGTGCAGCATGGCCAGAAAAATACCCAACCCCACAGATGTAAACATAAATGACATATTTCTATGAAACGTAACTATATTTCCCAAAACAAAGGTAAGTTTAATGAGAAGGATCAAGTGGTTCCACATTTCTGCAATCTCTTTCATATCTGGCTTAATGGAAGGAGGCTGGGTTCTTATGGCTGCCTCTGCTCTGCTGGGTTACATGTTATTCTGGCTAAAGCGTAGGAGAAAAACTCTAGGCCCCCACGGATAAGCAGTTATAAAAAGCAGAAAGATTTTTTAGATAACTGCAGAAAACCATCTTTGATGTTACTCCAAAACTCGACAAGGGTATTTTTTTTCAAGGTTAGTTATGAAGCAGAACCTGAAGCCATGGCAATTCACTCTCCACACCGTGTTAAGTACGATCCACTGGTCTCCCTTGCCTCCCAGAGGTATTACCTACACGTGGGTCTTTAACATCACACACAAGGCGGGCAGAACACTGGCTCGCCAGGCTGTGCATATCTTCTAAGTGTTAAACCATTTCATTACACGATATCGAAAACTCAAAACTATCGACCAAGCTTCCCAAGACTTTTCAATCTTGTCATGAAAGACTCAGAGGCACTATCAAGCACTCTGGCAGATACCAGTTTTTTAATATTCTAATTGCACGTTTTTATCATGGGCAACAAAGACCGTCAGTTGTTTATCTTCAAGTGACAGACCCAGTTTGTCATCTAAGAAGCTAACTGCCTGCCTAATACTCAAGTCTGAGTAACCATGGTTTGCCGCCAGTTATTCTTTCAAATAAGACTGCTGCTCCATAAAAGAGAGCAACTAGTTCAACTCTCAACTCAAATAATGTCACAAGCGCTTATGGAAACCACCACATGTTGGTATGCACTCAAACTGCTTTATGTCTACTTCCTGTTTTATCACAAACAATATTAAACACGTGGGTTCTTTCTATAGAATACTTGAGGTTGGCACTTTTTGGGGGGGTTATTGCTTCTTTTCTTCTGCCAAACTGAAAGAACACATCAAGGAAGAAGAATGCAGTGCCGCTAGAAGAGTTCGATTTTGTACCATGGGGCCAGCCATCTTACCCACCACTGTTCCTATGCCATGAGTATAAACGCCAATGCAGAAAAAAGGGGCGAATGACCACATAAGAGTAACTATGAAAGTGGATTTGCCCTGGCAGAGTCTCTTAGAAGGTTTGGGGATCCTCAGGGTCAGCAGACCACATTCTATGAGAGCTGCTGATGGGTCTATTTTCAATCTATCTGATTCAAACCCATTACATTTTAGGTCAGACTTCTAACTGGCATAAAAGGTTTCCCAAAGTGAGGCTGGAAGCAAGTCTCTGTGCATGGGCGAGGGGACAGCAGACGAGCCCGGCAAACCTTCTTGGGGGCAGTGGCCTGCGGGAGTGAAAGGTGCACGTAGTCGTCCGAATGGCAGGGTGGGGCTGGAGGAGGAGAGGTTGCAGGGGTTCCCAGAGGAGTTCCTTTCCCACCTGCTCCAAGACAAGAGCAGAACACACACACAAACACACTGTCAGTTTAACGATTAGGAAAACTGCCACTTTTTTTTCCTTCCCAGCCTAACTCGTAGTGCAAAGAAAGCTACTGCACTTCACTTTCTGGAGAATCTATATCAGTCTTTTTTTTTTTTTTAGGCTCACTTTAACTTCTGAAAGTTCCAGGCATTTGTATTAAGCATCAAAACTAGGTTTCCTACTGCAAGAGGCTCTCAAACTCTTAGATCTTAGAGGAGACTGTTCCTTATCATAACAGGCAGGCCCGAACCAATCAGCCAAACCTAACCTAAGCCATACATACCAGTTGTACCAAAGACTTTACTGTAAGGGTGTGACAGATCAGGTGGGACATTTCCAGGAGAAGTTGGAGGAGTGGTCATCCCACAAACTGCAGACGGGCTCCAAAGAGTAGCCTAGGAAGTTAACAGGCAGGTCAGCAACGAAAAACAAACACCACCACCTCCCGAGGTACAAGCCTGTGACCAACGACCATTTAGCCTTTCAACTGGGAAAAGGAATCTTAGTAAAGCTTTATCAAGAGACACGTTGCATTTTCTAAGCCTAGACGCCAAGAGAAACCCAAGTTGCAACAGTTAACTTTCTCTGCAAACATGACGCATCCTCAAAACTAACTCCTGAAACAAGCAGTGAGAGATTTTCCCAACCGCAGGCTAAACCCTGACCCCGAAGGCCAGCTTCACCAGCAAGTAGAGAAGAAAGCAGGCACACTAGTTGATAGCATACTTGTGGCGGCTCAGCTAATAGCCGTGTCGACGGGGAACTCAGAGTCTGAGGTAGCTGCCCCGGCGTGTTTAACGTCAGCCGAGAAGTAGAGTAGGGGGTAGAAGTAGCATTCCCTACAAGGGAAGGGAAAGAACACATGGGGTCAGCATGGGGCTCCAGTCATTCTGACAAAGAACTATGGTCCTCGAGACCATTTGATAGCATTCAGTTCCCTGCATTTAAAAAGGCTGAGGGGACTCCTAATGTCCATGGGTATAAAGTAGCATTTAAAAGGCCCTTCATAAGACCCTTTTGGAGAAGGAAATGGCAACCCACTCCAGTATTCTTGCCTGGAAAATCCCATGGACAGAGGAGCTTGGCAGGGTATAGTCCATGGGGTCACAAAGAGCCAGACATGACTGAGTGACTAACTTTATAATACTCTTTAGCAATAAAGTTCACTAAGGTTTGATGTCTCATTAAGCTTCAGAATAGCTTGAAAAAGCACAACTTGTATGACAATTTCAGCAGGTGCTACCTGTAGATAAGCCTAGACTTTTATTTCATCCAATTGTCCAGATTCATTCAAAACTGTGTCAATGTGACAGCCCAGAGGGCCTCACTAAAGGCGTCTGAAAAAGTAGAAGCTTCCTTTATAAGCAGGAGCCTAGAAGTCATATCCTTCCATCCATTTTCTTTGTTAAGTGTTGAGGACACAGCCCAACTCTGCTAACATACTATCAAGGTGGAGATTAACGTCATAAGATTGTGAATTAAACTTAGAGGAGAAGTTAATCAGGAGAAAATGGAGACAAATCCAAATTTTAAGTATTTGGGAAACAGTTCCTAGGTCAACTAAGCCTTATTGTAGGAAAAGAAACTAAAGTCAACAATAAACAATGCTTTCCAGAGACAAAGTTGTAAAGAGATAAGTACCAAAGTCACTTTTTACCATAGCTATTCTGTGTATCAACATAAGAGCTGGCGGAGACATCGGCTGAACGATGAGGAAAACGGGCTGAGATTTGGTGAGACACAGAATAGCCATCTTCATATGAGGCTTCTGTAGGGTCCAGAGAGATTTTGGCACATTCTATGACAACATCATGTGTTTCTAATCTCTTCCACCTGTAGAAGACAATCAAAGTCAAGAAATGCAAGTTATAATCCATTTAATCAAACCAACAAATACTTCAGAGTGCAGACTCAATGCCAGCCACTGAACTATGACCAGCAAGAATAAGGCAGAACCACCCCAGCCCAAGTATGAATTAGCACTATGATAAAAGGAATTAGCCATTCATTTTACAAACCTATACAGGAGGTGATTTAGTCGCTGAGTTATGTCCAGCTCTTGTGACCCCTTGGACTATAACCCACCAGGCTCCTCTGTCCCTGAGACTTCTCAGGCAAGAATACTGGAGTGGGCTGCCATTTCCTTCTCTAGAGAATCTTCCCAACCCAGAGACTGAACCCAGGTCTCCTGCATTGCAGGAGGTCTCCAGTACTACAGGTGGAGTGAGCCACCAGGGAAGCCTTACAAACCTATATCCTATTTAAAATGGTTATATCAAGTTATCAGAAACTAATCTGAAACCAAAGTTTCAGCAACAATAGACCAGGCATAGCCTCAAAACAGAATACAGATTAGGCAGAGCAGTCAGCAGGGGACTCTCCTTTGGAACAGAAGTAATCACAGAACAGGGGGACCTGGAAACTGCCAGGCAGTTGAGGCTGACTTAAGATCTCCCATCAAACCCTCAGGATTCTAATCCATCCCCAGACCAGAAAGACAGCTCAGCAAGTCTCGAACCTAGAGAGAGCCCATGAGGATATTTAAAGAATTGTCTCAAGAGTCCTGCTGTGTGATCCAGAGTTCCATGTCTAAGAAATCAGCCTGAGGAAACAGACACATATCAAGATGGACAACAACAGTCAGCACAGCTTGTCACAGAAGAAGAAAAGAGACAACCTAAGGTCCAACCAGAGAGACAGGGTCTACAGAAAGGTACCCTGCCATGGAAAAGCATGCTTTCGGCAGATCATGACTGCCAGGAGTGGGAGAGGACAATGACCCCCAAGAGCATGAAGGAACTTTCTGGGCTTCAGCTTCCAGGTAAACTGTAACCCTACCTCCAAATTTCTAGGCATCAAATTTCTGACGTCTGAATTTCTAGACATCAACTATTAACGTCCTTATGGTAGGTGAGCATTTAGGTCACTTCCACGGATCCTCCCCAGTGCTCTCAAAACAGCAGATCACTGATTTGTTGTTTCTAAAGTGATTTTGAACAATGCATTGTAATGACTAGATCAGTACCACTGACAGCTGAGCCAAAGAGTATTCTGTAATATTTCCCCTTCTGTCCAATTTAGTTTCTCCTAGAGTTCAAATTTTTCTGTTTCTTTGCCTCAGTCTTCCACGTATCTAATACTAATCCTTCCTAAACTTGCTCTCACAGCTGGGGGAAAACGCCTAATATAATTTTTACATAACAAAATGCAAACCATTTACCGAGATTGTTCACCTAATCCTAAAGAGTTGCCTGCCAGAGCCCTCCCTCTCCTACTGGTTGTTCTCAGCACTGCTATACAAGTTATACCAAGACTCCCCTTGCTGAAGACCCTAAGTCAGGTCCCCCATTTCCTGGACTCTGTCTTCCTTGATTTTACTCTCATTTTAGTGAAGAACACGCTTCAGTGGTTCACTAAAGAAGGGTACATGGGAGGTAAATTTGAGTCCCTGCGTATCTAAAAATGTCTCATACTTGATAGGCAATCAGGCTAGGAATAAAATTCTAAATTGAAAACCTTTTTCTCTCCATTTTGAAGGTGTTTCAGAAGCTAACCTCATTTTGATTTCTGATCCTGTTTTTTTTTTTTTTTTTCCAATATTGAGCTGGTAGCATTCTTTTTCATTGACTGTGCTGGGAACTACATAAACCTCTTCAACCTGGAAACTCATGTCTTTCAATTCTATGATTGTATTTTCTTGTATCATTTGTACTTGTGTTGGAAATTTTCTTCTATTATTTCTTTCACAATTTCTTCCCCTACCAAAGTTTTCTCCTCCCCTTTTTATTGGATATTAGACTTTCTGGACTGATTATTTTAAATTTCTTTCATCTAACTCATCTCTATCCTTTGATTCTGCTCTCTAAGATATCCTCAAATATACCCTCCAATTCTTTTATCAGAATGTTTATTTTAGCTATAGTTTTAAATTTCCAGCACTGCTTTCTTTAGCCTCTTATGTAGCATCCCGAACTTTATATATGCACTAATGTCTCATCTCTGCAGCTACTGTAGATGTTTTCTTTTGCTCTCTGCATTATCTTTGTTTCTTGCTAGCTCCTCTATCTACTCTTTACATTAGTCTCTTGTCTCTGGTACTAGAACCTTTCTTCAAAAGCCAGATGACCCGCCTATCCAAGGTGAGTGAGGCTCTATAAGTTGAACCAGGAGATTTCCTAATTAACACAACAGACTGGACGTGTGCATCCAACTGCACAATACCCCCAAACCCCACCAACGTTTCTTTCCTTTTAAATATAAGCCTACAAGAAAGAGAAGCATGAGGAAAGAGAGAACAGCACCACATGTGTTTGAAACCAGAAAGCCAAAGGGCAAGTAGTGACTGAATACCAGAAAGCAGAACCCTAAGTTGCCAATGTTTCAAAGCTAAAAGTCAACCTGACTTATACTGGAGAATCCTTGAAAAGCAAAAGAACTTGTATACATGAAGTATTTCTAGAACTGGAGATGAGTGACAGGTCAATCAGGGCAGCTAAAATCAGGAAGATGGGGTAAACGCTGCCTGAGCCTGAGATCCCACTTGGCTTTCCAAAATCTGGACTCATCTCTGAAGAGGTTCAACAGAGTCAAGGGACTGAGGCACTCCAAAGAGAGGAGTTAAGTGAGCATGTACATTCTGAAGGCCAAGACCACTCATCTCTCCCACCAAGCAGTCTCTACTCTCCAGGAGTAGCCCAACTCTTGTAGACTAGAGATCAGAAAGCCCTTTTCTGAAAAAGTCTGACTAATTCAAAAGGAAACCAATATTGATAACAGCATCTCCTACAGATGCTCAGAACAACCTACAAGAAAGCACAAAGTCAACAAGCCCCATCCTTGTGAACGGAGGTTTTTAGTCTCCTCATCCAAATACAAGTAGATCACCAGATCTTTGCAAAAAGCCTCAAAATTTTAAAAAGAACAACAACAGGGCAGTATAGAGAAAAAAGACTATGTAGGAAAAAGAAAACCTTAAAAAAAAAAGCTCCCATCAATCTTATCAAAGACGTGAGACTGCATCCATGAAACAAAAACAGGCTACAATTTTAAACAATGGGAGCATCCAGAGAACTAAAGAGTTCTTAGGTACTGAAAATGTGGCAGAAATGAATACAGAAGGATTAAGAGCTAAAGACAATGAAATCTTTAGGAAGTAGGACAAGAGAGCAGAGAGAAAAAACAGGAGAGCAAAGAAAAGCAGAGAACCACTCAAGGAATTCTCCATCAGAACATTAAGAGTTCTAGAAAGAAAGACAGAGATAGCAGAGGAAAAGAAATCAAGCACAATATAACTGCAGAAAATTTCCTAGCACTTAAAGATAAGAGCTTCCAGACTGAAAAACGAGAACAGATTCATGTCAAGGGACATCACTAGGAAGTTTCTGAGTATGTTGAGAGCCAAGAGAAGACAATAAATGCAGATGATCAGAAATAAGAATGTCTCTGGATTTCAACAGCAGCATTGGCGGCAAAGGGGCAATGGAATAACGCCTTCAAACTGCTGAATGAGAATGACTCCCAACCCAGAAATCTATACCCACACAGAAAACAGCATCCTTTCTCTAAAATCCCATGAAAACAGGAGCGAACCCAGAAAGGCGTGAGATAGAGGAAAGGGGAGAATGTGCACAGGTGAGAGGCCCAAAGAAGCCACGAGAGTCAGACGGCGGCCACGCACGAGGCACCGAAGACGACTGCTGAGACCAGAACACATGCTGAGACAGGCGTGAGCAGGCCTTCACTAAGGTTTCTGCTGCCACCGAATCATCCTCCCAACAGAGGGACAGAGCGTCTAGGCGGCCTAGACAACTTGTTGGTACTTAGCTTGTCTTGATTAATGAATACACTAATGAAGTGTCTACTCTCCCTGGATTAGCTAAGGACATTCATCTTTTTCCACAGAAGGATTCTTCTCTGACCTACACTTGGAAGCTGCCACGATCGCACACAGAGCAGTCTCCTCCCTCTGCCGTATTTCGGCAGCAGATTCAGTACCTGGCCCTCGCTATGGGTCTCACCAGACGCCCTGACTAGGGTAAGCCGCGAGTTCTTCCCTCTTGGTTCTTCCTCTTACCTCCTGGGAAACTTCATCTCATGGTGACAAGACTGCATTTTCCAAGGCCAGACTTTGCTTGCTCTCAAAATGAAACAACACATGTGGTCAAACCATGAAAGAGAGGACTTCCCTGGTGGCACAATGGTTAAGAATCTGCCTGCCAATGCAGGGGACATGGGTTCAATCCTTGACCTGGGAAGAGTCCACATGCCATGGAGCAACTAAGCCTACGAGCCGCAGCTACTGAGCCCTTAGGCTCTAGAGCCCGTGCTCTGCAACAAGAGGAGCCGCCACCACGAGAAGCCCCTGCCCTGCAGCAAAGAGTGACCCTGCCCACTGCAACCAGAGAAAGCCCGTGCACAGCAACAAAGAGTGACCCTGCCCGCTGCAACCAGAGAAAGCCCCTGCCCTGCAACAAAGAGTGACCCTGCCCACTGCAACCAGAGAAAGCCCGTGCACAGCAATAAAGACTCACTGCAACCAAAAACAAAATAAACAAAAATAAATACTTTTTTTTTTTTTTTTTTAACAGTAAGAGAATGAGTAAAATGAAAGCAAGAATGGCAGTTGTCTCTAAGGTGAGACAGGGACCAGGGACAAAGATGACTGCAACTGGAGAGGGTACTGTCCCATTTTTTTAAAGTGGTGTCTACACAAGCATCCACACATTACTATAAATTTTTCTTACATGTTTTCTAAGCTCCTCTACATGTATCTCACAGCAATTTGCTCAGATAAAAGGTCTGCGTAGCAGAGGGAGGGCTTGTGGAGATCTGAGATTTACGGAGGTGATCAAGCAGTGAGTCATCTTTTTCAGGGGGAGCTCCTCAAACATCAATATCCAAGCATCACTTCTCCTCCAAAAGGCATCAGCTCCCTGCCTGGGGAGCAGCCAGAGAAGCAAGGGAAGGGCTGAGCCTCACACAGCTTGGTGTGTAGGATTTCATCTCACTTCCTTCTTTCTGGTCGTGACTCAGCTCCACCTTCCACTAAGCTTGGCATTCTCAACTAAGGAGGCTGGCAGGTTCCACTTCTCCAGAGATAAAACTGGGCACTTCCACCAGGCCCCGTGGAGGATGGTAGTCACCTGTCTAAGCAGGATGGAGAAAGCGACCAGGGGAATCCGACCACTCAACATCCAGACTTCCCAGTGTGTTTGCTTCCAACCACACCCATCACCGCCCACCTCGCATGATCACAGACCACCGAGCTCCCAGCCCTCTGGGGTTCTGTGGGACAGGCACCTGCAATGCAACCTCTTCCTCTGTCAGTGAGGAGTATGTCTTAGACTCATGCACGCAAAATGCTTCACTGTGCAAGTCCTTTAAAGTGAAATAAACAGAAAAACCTGTCTTCTCCAATAACATCTCAAAAGGGACATCTCTGAGATCACATGTTCAATTTCTCAAGTGAGTCTATGAAAGTCTGTCACTAGTTCAGGCTCTACCTTCGAGGGTCCAGTTCATGGTCCTTGGATCCAGTCACTAATTCCGGGTGAATTCGCACATGCTCCATCATTGGCTAAAGGAGTTTGGGTTGACAAGTTATAAAAGGCTTAATTTCTGTTGTATTTCTACACAATGAAACGTTATTTGACAATACAAAGGAATGAAGTACTGACACAGGCCACAACATGGATGAATCTTAAAACATTACATTAAGTGAAAGAAGCCATTAACAAAAAACCATATTATATGATTCCATAAGCATGAAATATTCAGGACAGGCAAGGCCTCTAAAGGCAAAAAATAGATTCATAGTTACCAGGGCTGAGGGCAGTGAGCAAGATGGGGAGAAGGCTGGATTTCTTTTCAAAATTTCCTAACATTTAATACGAAACTTACAAATGCAGCCCATCTCCATAGTACACTAAATGGCCAACAAATGGGTGTTCATTTACCTTGACCACTTCTTCAAAAGTCTCCAGGTTTTCCTTCATACTGTAGTGAGAACGCAGAAAGGAGACAAAGTTGCAAGGGTACATCCCATACAGGCGATGGAAGAGAGCGTAAACGCTGGCGTGGAGGTGGACGAGATAGACTTCTGTCACGTGGCCTAAAAAAGAAATCCATTGAGGGGGCTCCTAGTTGGACACAGGACACGTGTGTGCCAGACAGACACACACACAGGCTGCCAATGGGACTTTCTGCGTATGTGTGCTCCCGCCTCACTCCAAAGACAGTAAGTAAAGAACAGTTTTCTAAAACCCAAATCTGAACACACCAGACACCACTGTCTGAAATCCGTGGGTGGCTCCCATGGCCTCTGGATAAACTCCCATCTACTTGGAGTAACCCACAGAGGCTTGCACTGATCTAATTTCTGCCCTCCTCTCTAGGCACCCCTTAACAAGGACCCTAGAATTGTAATACTTAAGCACCTTTACAAGAATACCCCCTGCAAGCTGTCATCATAAGTCTCCACAGCCCGATTCAGTACACACCTCAAGAAGAGCACCAACTCACTCACCTCTGTGCCCTGAGAGCTCTCACTGAGCTTGCTGCATAACAGGCATTCATATATTTGTGGAATGAATGTGTGAGAACCTTTTAAAATCAGTTCGTAGTCTTAGCTATGCAGATTCGTAACTACAGAGTGAAAAGCTACTATCTGAAATTAGCTTGAAGAGCTAAGAGTGGGAGAAATAGAAAATTCAATTCATCTAGCCTTATCCAGACCCTATGGAAAATCCCAATGGTATACATAAAGCTGCTCTAAAACAAAGGGCAGGCCACTCCTTTCTCCTCAAGCAAAAAGAGCCTACTAGACAAGTTGGCATCATACAGGCCTCAGGCTTGTTACCTAATCCAGTACAAGAAGCCACAGTGTTCCATTTCCCAGGGCTTACACATTTCATTCTTTTGATGTGAACATTTCATGCTGGGAGGACCAAAAGATCCCAAAGTTCACATGTTTACAGCTTCTGAGTCATTCTGATAGAGCTGTGCTACCTGTTGATGTAGAAACAAAATCCCCCTGTACTAAAAGCTGGAACACTAATCAGGGCCAGCCAGGTTCTCTCTCCTCCTTCCGCATGTTCGACGGACAAGTTCTCTGAACCAGAAGCTTGTGCTCTGCCACTACAGACCAAGAGGAGGACAAACGTGCCCCACCAGCATAGTCCCATACTGCTGCAACACAGATTTAAGCTGTTTTTCAGTTTACTGAAGATCAGGAAGCTGTACCCACCACTCAGTTTCTCTGACAACTAATCCTCTTAAGCCAGCAAAATAAGGACAGTATCTCCACAGTCATGCTTTTTTTTTTTTTTTTAATTTCTTGGCATATGAGATCTAAGTTTCAGGACCAGGGATTAAACCCACACCCCTGGCATTGGAAGCTTGGAGTCTTAGCCATTGGACCACCAGGGAAGTCCCTGTCTTGCTTCTTATTTGTGCCCCTGGTGGAAAATAGCTGAGGTATTCCCTCACCTGGCTGGTGACAACCAACCATTTCAGCTACAGGATTCTACATGTCCTTCTCTTCCAGCACATGACCTGTTCATCATTCACAAAAGCACTCACCTGGTGCGGCACGACGGGGATAGGAGGAGATCTTTACCTGGTTTCTTCAGGCACCACGACGAAAGACGGCCAAAAATATCAAAGAAATCGTGAAGGTGCTGTTTCCCCGACTGTGGAATCATTGGGAGCATGGTTATCAACACTAAGACTCCTGTTGTGAGGACAATGACGTCAGTGTCCATCTGGAGGAGGGAAGGTCAAGCGAGAAGAGACACCTCTCAGGTGTGCAGCATTAGATCAGCACACTTAGAGGTTCTCAAGTTAGAACACAGGCATAGCCTCATCCTAGCCCTTAGGATGCTGGGGGCACAACACTGAAACGGACTCAACCACAAGCCACTGAGGACCAGCTCGACCAAGCTGAGTCTGTAGGGACCATACTCAGGCACCAAACTCTTCCAGGGCAGGGCTTAAACGTGGCTTAGAAAATCCCAAACCCAGATACTTCGGATGCGGCGCTATAAATAGCCCTTGGCGGGACGCACTAGTTGCTTTAGAACAGAACAAAGAAATGTTGCTATTCTTGTTCATTCAGCCAAATTATGCAGTACTTACTCTTTAAGGTAAAAAGACCCATATACATGAACAAGTCATTCTCTACTTCTAAAAGATCATAACAAAAGTATAACTTAATAAGAAATTAGTATAGCACTAACAAATCTTCTTAATGGCTCACCTCACAGCAGTTATTTAGAGACCAGCAAATAAAAAAGATACAGGGACCTCTGACCACGTCTACAATTTAAACATCAAGTCATATAAATTTAGACTAACTGAACTTAATAACCGATGAATAATAAATCAACTCAGACTAGCTGTAGCGGCTCCCCTGACCCATAATTAAATTATGAATGTCTGCCAAGTAACTGGAATTCAGACTGAAGAAACAAGACATTAAACAAAAGACTACCATGCAGGTTAGAACATTCATTATTCCTCATAAAAAAGGAACCTATGAGTCTGGAAATAAACTTTGGTTTTTTTTTTAATAAATATGAATTTATTTATTTGGTAGTGCCCGGTCTCAATTGCAGCATATGAGGTCTTTAGCTGCAGCATGCAGGATTTTCAGCTGTGGCATGAGAACTCTTAGCTGGGGCATGTGGGATCTAGTCCCCCAACCAGGGTCTGGACCTGGGCCCCCCACACTGGGAGCATGGAGTCCCAGCCACTGGGCCACCAGGGAAAGTACCTGGAAATAAAGTTTTAAATAGATTTAGTTTTTTACATCAAGCACCAAGCCATCTGTTATGGCAGATATCTAATAGGAAAAACATAAAATACTGACAGGAGAATCAAGAATCTGTAATGAATTCTGACTAAAAAAACCCAAAAACACTAACAAAACATCCTAACTGAAAGTTTGGGTTAACAGTTTTTAAGTAATTTTCAAGGCTTATTCTTTTGGAAAAGGTTAAGTATTCTTCAATCTGAACTAAACAGTGTGCCTCAAAATCAGATTATATTCTCATCCATCCATTCATTTAAAAAAATTAAGCTGTTGAAGAGGTTCCTGCTTTTCCTTAACATTAAACGCACATCTTTATGACGCCCTACCACCGTGACTCCCTGAGACCCACCTCTAGAGAGGATAAACAGCTGCCCTTCGCTGGCACAGACAGAAATCAACTTGCACGGTGCTGTGTCAGATGCCTTCAAAGGCTGGCCATCCTGGAACAAACGCTACTGGGCACCCTCATGTCTGGGAGGTGCGGGCAGCTCACATCACCCACATTTCCCTAGTTTACAGGTAGGAAATAAGGCCAGAAACTAAAACAGATTAAACAAACGCCCTAAGTATTTCAGTAAGCCATGGTCAAAACTGAAACCATAAGGTCCCACTTAGGTTTTGACTCTGTAGAAAAGTGCACTAAGCTGAGTACAAAAAAAGCAGAACACAGTCTGGTAAGGACTTCTACCCAATAAATCTCATTACAGCTGCAACCAGAACCTGCTCCTAAATAGTTAAAAGTCCTAGCCATTTTGCTATTAGCCAAAAGAGAATGCAGAAATAGGGATTCCCCCAAGACAAACCAGTACATTTCTAACTGACAAAAGGCTAGACAATGATGAAATCAAAGAGGGCTGGGATAGCATATGTTGAACCAATCTGATCAAAAAGTGACCATATTTGCTTGGACCACACATAACTGCACTAGACACAGTGATGCACTGAGAGTTTCCTAAGCACCAAGTTTGAACCGTGTTACAGTCTTTAAACTCTCAAAGTTAAAATCTAGCTGGCTTGTTTTAAGGTCCGCAGAATTTCAGAAATTGTATGATGAAGCTATTTCGTGCAAATCCTTACAAACATCGTACCTTGAGACATTTTAGTAGAGAAGGCAAAAGAGGTGCTTGAGAGAGCTTATGCTTCCACGATGGCTGCAGCCTCACGACGTGGCCCAGTAGCAAGAGGGTGGATAACCGAGAGGCGGCCTTGCCCACATATTCATTCATTTTGTCCAAGAGGTGCTGAACATGCACAAGAACAAGAGAAACAATCTCAATAAAGCTGAGGAAAGTCAAGGGACCCCAGGGAAACACTCATGTGAACGCATGAAGTGCACATGAGGCGAGGCAGCAGTGAACAATTCCAGTCTCTCATCAGTTGGATGTAAAAAAGGGTCATGCAGGTAAAGAGATCAAACTCAAGGTTTTTTTAAAGCCATGCAAACAAACACACTGTTGTGATGCATGAGTCCTGAGAGAGGGCAGCCGGTCTGCAACTCCTGAAAGAGAGTCCCCACAATACAGGTCTGTAAGCAAGAAGGAGACTCCTCTGTATCATTCTGAAATACAAATAGGCCACTTCTTAGAATAACCTCTGTTCTAATAAGCCTCAAATAAGTGGAAGCTGCTGAAACTTCAGGGGATCCTACTGGAAGCAGCTACTTATTGCTACCAGGGCCTTGCCTCCATGGTTTGGCCCCAGATATAACTCAGGTAGCAGTAGAAGTTAAAATTCAGCCCAGAGTGGGGAAAAAAAAAAACCACCCAAGATGTACCGTAAAAGGCAGACAATGGCAAGGCCTTCAAATCCCAGTTAAGTAAATCACCAGTACACATAAACTCAAGACAAATCAAAATGTGCAACTGCAAGGCTTTGTTACCTATTTACCATCAACAAAAATAAAAGCAAAAACAAAACATAAAGGAGGCTTCCAAGTGCCTGGTGCTTGGAAAGAGCACTAGGCAATTAGCCTCATGAGGTACTCACATTTACAGCTTTTGCCATATGGATTAAAAGTCTAAAACTGGGATTGAAACCCTTCTCAGAGCACGTGTTTAAAGATGGGTACCTTATGGATCACTGTCACTATACAATTACAGCTTAGGATGGCAGGATTTCTTCTGAGAGCAAGATCTTTGAAGGCCTCTGAAATATGTTATATTTCGAAACCTTTTCAGGAAACAAAAGTCCTGACAACTATTTGTATGTGTAGTTACAATCTGGGAGCAGCATCATCAGTGGCACACGGAAGTGGAAGCAGTGAGCTATAAACACACCGGGTATTGGGGCTACACAGACGCAGTCACGGCTCTCAGAGAAAGGGCATCAGATCTCTACCATTCAGCAGGTACCTTATCATGGGGCTCTTGCAAGGTAGTGAGGATGTGCAATACAGGCTGAGAGTTGGTTTCCAGGTAATAATCCACCAAGGTGTTCACAAGCATCGGACCACGGTCTAAAGAAAGAAAAGGACTGTTTATAGTAGTTATTTCCTCTAACATTCTAAACCTACCTCAAATATTAACAGTTGCCAGTAACAAAATTCAGAGAATGGTTCTTTGTACACTATCCAAAGTTACATGAAGTGTTGTATTTCTGTTTTCTAAAATGAATTTAGGTTTAACAACAAGATAATATCAAGTTTATATGCCTAAGTAGCCATAGTCCAGTTCAGTTGCTCAGTCGTGTCTGACTCATTGCGACCCCAAGGACTGACTGCAGCATGCCAGGCTTCCCTGTCCATCACCAACACCCTGAGCTTGCTCAAACTCATGTCCATTGAGTTGGTGATGCCATCCAACCATCTCATCCTCTGTCGTCCCCTTCTCCTCCTGCCTTCAATTTTTCCCAGCATCAAGGTCTTTTCCAATTCTTCACATTAAATGGCCAAAGTATTGAATGTCAGTTTCAGCATCAGTCCTTCCAATGAATATTCAGGACTGATTTTCTTTAGGATTGACTGGTTTAATCATCTTGGAGTCCAAGGGACTCTCAAGAGTCTCCTCCAGCACCACAGTTCAAAAGCATCAATTCTTCAGTGCTCAGCTTTCTTTATGGTCCAACTCTCACACCCATACATGACTGGAAAAATCATAGCTTTAACTAGACGGACCTTTGCTGGTAAAGTAATGTCTCTGCTTTTCAATATGCTGTATAGGTTTGTCATAGCTTTTCTTCCAAAGAGCAAGGGTCTTTTAATTTCATAGCTGCAGTCACCATTTGCAGTGATTTTGGAGTCCAAGAAAATAAAGTCTGTCATTGTTTCCAATGTTTCCCCACCTATTTGCCATAAAGTGATGGCAATCAGTGAACTAAAATGGATCAGAATGGACGAATTTAATTCAAATGACCATTATATCTACTACTGTGGGCAAGAATCCCTTAGAAGAAATGGAGTAACCATCATAGTCAACAAGAGAGTCCAAAATGCAGTATTTGGATGCAGTTTCAAAAATGACAGGATGATCTCTGTTCGTTTCCAAGGTAAACTACTCAACATCACAGTAATTCAAGTCTATGTCCCAACCACTAATGCCAAAGCTGAAGTTGGACAGTTCTATGAAGACCTACAAGACTTTCTAGAACTAACACCAAAAAAGAGAGTTCCTTTTCATGATAGGGGACTGGAACGCAAAAGCAGGAAGTCAAGAGATACCTGGAGTAACAGGCACGTTTGGCATTGGAGCACAAAATGAAGCAGGGCAAAGGTGAACAGAGTTTTGACAATAGAACAAACTGGTCACAGCAAACACCCTCTTCCAACAACACAAGAGACAACTCTACACATGGACGTCACCAGATGGCCAATACCAAAATCAGATTGATTATACTCTGCAGGCAAAGATGAAGACGCTCTATACAGTGCGCAAAAACAAGACTGGGAGCTGACTGTGGCTCAGATCATGAACTCCTTACTGCAAAATTCAGACTTAAATGGAAGAAAGTGGGGAAAACCACTAGACCATTCAGGTATGACCTAAATCAAATCCCTTACGATTATACAGTGGAAATGACAAATAGATTCAAAGGATTAGATCTGATAAGAGTGCCTGAAGAATTATGGACGGAGGTTCGTAACACTGTACAGGAGGCAGTGATGAGAACAAACTCCAAGAAGAAGAAACGCAAAAAGGCAAAATGGTTGTCTGAGGAGGCCTTACAAATAGCTATGAAAAGAAGAGAAGCGAAAGGCAAAGGAGAAAAGGAAAGATATACCCATTTGAATGCAGAGTTCCAAAGAATAACAAGGAGGGATAAGAAAGCATTCCTCAGTGATCAAGGCAAAGAAATAGAGGAAAACAATAGAATGGGAAAGACTAGAGATCTCTTCAAGAAAATTAGAGATACCAAGGGAATATTTCATGCAAAGATGGGCACAATAAAGGAAAGAAACAGTATGGACCTAACAGAAGCAGAAGATATTAAGAAGAGGTGGCAAGAATACACAGAAGAACTATACAGAAAAGATCTTAATGACCCCGATAACCACGATGGTGTCATCGCTCACTTAGAACCAGACATCCTGGAATGTGAAGTCAAGTGGGCCTTAGGAAGCATCAATACAAACGAAGCTAGTGGAGGTGATGGAACTCCAGCTGAGCTATTTCAAATCCTAAAAAATGATGCTGTGGAAGTGCTGCACTCAATATGCCAGCAAATTTGGAAAACTCAGCAGTGGCCACAGGACTGGAAAAGGTCAGTTTTCCTTCCAATCCCAAAGAAAGGGAATGCCAAAGAATGTTGGAACTACCACACAATTGCACACATCTCATACGTTAGTACGGAGAAGGCAATGGCACCCCGCTCCAGTACTCTTGCCTGGAGAATCCCATGGACGGAGGAGCCTGCTAGGCTGCAGTCTATGGGGTCGCTAAGAGTCGGACACAACTGAGCGACTTCACTTTCACTTTCATGCATTGGAGAAGGAAATGGCAACCCACTCCAGTGTTCTTGCCTGGACAATCCCAGGGACAGGGGAGCCTGGTGGGCTGCCGTCTATGGGGTCACAGAGTTAGCCATGACTGAAGCAACTTAGCAGCAGCAGCTCACATTAGTAATGCTCAAAATTCTCCAAGCCAAGCTTCAACAGTACATGAACCGAGAACTCCCAGATGCTCAAGCTGGATTTAGAAAAGGCAGAGGAACCAGAGATCAAATTGCCAAAATCCACTGGATCATAAAAAAACCAACACAGCAGCAGTGACAAAAATAATTCATACCTATTGTTAACAACTCAGATTATATGAAAGGGAATAACACACAAGTGACAGCTTTCCTCACCACTGGCCTCACAAGCCACTGCAGAGACAAACACTGTTGGCTTTGGTTCATGTCCTTTCAAAACTTTTCATCCTGGCAGCAGCGCCCACACACAGCCCCCACATCCACACAGCCACAGTCTGTGCACACGCGTGTCTTTTCCACTCAACACGGTGTGGTGGAAGGGTCTCCCTTCTTCCTGCTGTCATGACACCTTCCACAATAGCACTGACGACCTGCTTCCTTCTCTGTACCGAGCTCCTCGCTCTCCTCACGGCTCTACTGTTAATTCAGTCAGCCACCTAGAAGGATACTTTGGTTTTTCCAAGTTTTTGTTCCATTTCATTCAAGTGAATGAAATATGGATTCTTATAAGTGGACCAAATGGCATGTGCTTTTAATTAATGACAGATATTCCAAAAGGGGTAAACTCTCATGTATTCATTCTCCTGCTAACAACACCCATTTATATGACCAATATTTGATTTCTGCCAATCTGGTAAGCAAAAAAAGGGTACTGTTTAAACTTATATTTCTATGATTAAAAAGAAGCTCTAGGTGGCTCAGTGGTAAAGAGTCTGCCTGCCAATGCAGGAGACACAGCAGATGCAGGTTCAATCCCTGGGTCAGGAAGAGGAAATGATAACCCACTCCAGTATTCCTGTCTAGAAAAATTCCATGGACAGAAGAGCCTGGTGGGCTACAGTCCACGGGGTTGCAGAGTCAGACACAACTGAGCATGCCCGCAAGCACGTTTCATATTAAAAGTGGCATATGACTGACAGATGAAATGATGTATCTGGGATCTGTGTTAAAATACCTACGAGGGGGGAGTCAGGGAGGTTCGCTGCAACAGTAAAGGCTGGGCAAGCAAGGTTCCTTATGGGATTCTTACGTCTATGTTTGTGAGTTTATGTGAAGGGATTCCCAGGTGGCTCTATGGTAAAAATCTGCCTTCCAATGCAGGAGACGTGAGTTCAATCCCTGGGTCAGAAGATCCCCTGGAGTAGCAAATGGCAACCCACTCCAGTATTCTTGCCTGGGAAACTCCATGGACAGAGGAGTTCTGGCAGGCTGCAGTCCATGGGGTTGCAAAGAGCTGGATACAACTAAATGACTGAGCACGTGCACAGCCTGTGAATAAATAGTTCTGTAACCAAAAGCTTAACACACCTACAGAATGAATCCAGCCATGCATGCTTTCTCCTGGTGGTTTTAAAGACTCTCTTTAGAAGATGAAGCGGCTAACCAGGGTAGGGTCTGGCTTACCAGAACTGAGATTCTCTTTAAAGACGGCTGTTCCGTTGCCACGCACACTCAGCAGCGGGGAGTCCAGCATGGAGAGGAGCTCCCCAACATTGGCTTGCTGGGCCATTGTCTGACACGAATGTGCTCTGCTGCTTCAGGACGCGCATTAAAGACTTTGAAGGTTCTTCATTGGTGCCACAACCAGACTACAAAATAGAAGAGAAATGTTGTGATAATTTTTTTTCCCCTCCACAAAAACCTACTTGCCAGACAATCTGAGCATGTTTTCAAAGCAGTGTTTGTCCGGAACACTGTTGATAAAAAGAAGCTAAGGTGTGTAAATAACGGTGTTGTTGACAAATTTATGAAGAGGAGTTCTAGGCAATGCAACAGAGAGAAACCTATTTAAAAAAAAAAAAAAAAAACAGTTGGAATCATCCCAGCAACTTAGTGACAGGACTAAATTGAAATTTTTGTTAGTTTTATTAATTACTGCTGATTCTACCTTGGGTTTAGGCTTCAAATCACTGGTCCAAAGAGTAGATGAACCATTTTCAGAAGAACTGAAAGAATGCTATCTTCTTGATAACCCCATCAGTGTCTGGAAGACGGTATGGCTGGTTAGGTCACAAGTGTATGAGTTCGAAACCTGATTTCAACCTGGGATGGTTCCTCTGTTTTCAGCTTATGCCCCTCATTCCAGACACCGATCCCACACTCCAATGCTGCTGGTCACAGCGAAGTGGGCATGAATGAACAGGGGCATCAGGGCGAACCCTGCACCTTCCAATACTCAGTCCTTCATAGCAGGGGAGCAGTCACTTACTCTCCACGAGTCACTAGACACACTTAAAACCATTCATTTCTCCCCACCATGGTTTTTAAAGCTGTATTTGTAAAAACAGCTACCATTTCTTAGACAGGCACTGCAAACCCTTCACAAATATCATCAAATATACTCCATATATAACAACAGTATGACTGGTTCTTTTATCCCCCATTTTACAGGGAGAGGAACAGAGATCAAGCTATTTGCTTAGTGTCACAAAGCTGCTGCTGCTGCTAAGTCACTTCAGTTGTGTCTGACTCTGTGCAACCCCATAGACGGCAGCCCACCAGGCTCCCCAGGTCCCTGGGATTCTCCAGGCAAGAACACTGGAGTGGGTTGCTATTTTCTTCTCCAATGCATGAAAGTAAAAAGTGAAAGTGAAGACGCTCAGTCGTGTCCGACTCTGTGCGACCCCATAGACTGCAGCCTACCAGGCTCCTCCATCCACGGAATTTTCCAGGCAAGAACACTGGAGTGGGTTGCCATTGCCTTCTCCACAAAGCTAGCAGGAGGCAAAACCGGGGAGAACTGAAATTTGACCCCAAATGTACTTCACTCAAAGCCCTAAGTCCATAAACATGACATTAAACTAACTCGTGGTTGTGATCATCAGTGACTGTGAGGCAGGCAGGTATTATCTTTATTTTACAAATCATAGTATGGATATTCAAAAAGGATAAACAATTCTGCCAAGATCCCACAGTAAAGCAGAACTTAGATGGCTCAGCTCTCAGACCAACAACTGTATATGTCACTTGCAGTCACATTAAAATATACTCTTAATTTGTATTTGCTTGTCTTTGAGTAAGCTAGAGTAACGTTCTGGAACTGGCGGTCCAGTGACTAAGACTCTGTGCTCCTAGTGCAGGGGGCCCAGGTTTAATCACTGGTCAGGGAACCAGACACCACATGCCACAACTAAAGATCCTGCATGCTGCAACTAAGACCCAGCGTGGCCAATTAAATATTAATACATAAATAAAGATACATACTTAAAAAAGGAACAGTTCTCAGGCTTCAGTATGTATTAAAATCACCTGAGATCTAACTTTCTGGGCCCATTTTGGAACTGAATTGTGGACTCAGGAATCTTCATTTTAATAAGCACTCCAGAATAATTCTTTTAAGGGTAAATAAACCCCATTTGAGAAACACCACACAAAGGAAAAACTGCTAATGAAGAGTTAAGCTCCTCCTTCTAGAATGCCAAGTTTGAAGTAGCAATGACCCCCTGAGACTGCTGAGTATTAACTTATTATTATCTGTGCTCTTGTTTAATTACAACCTGGTGATATTCAGTGATTTTTCTTTTGGTGAATCAGAAATTCATTAGCCAGGAAGATCTATTAAAACATATAAATGAATTTTTGATAGCAAATCTCGATACAGAAAACACGCTGTATGATACAAATATAATACAAATTTATATTTACATAAGTATAAATCCAACAGGTAAATCATAAAGGAAGTCATTTCAAAGGACTCAGAAATGTGAGACCATAATCAGTAAGGTTTCACTGTAAAAGCTGAAAGCTGAAAATAGAAACAAATTTCACCTTATTGTAAGTTGGATTATATTAAACTCACAAGCGAAGACAATACCAACCTGTCAGAGTTTATCGTTCATCGGAAGGATTAAATGAGATAACCTATATCACACAGTTAAGCACAGTACCTGGCACAAACAAACACACACTGAGTGGTACTCACATATCACCATTACGAATACTGGTGAAAATCTTTGGGTCACCACTTTCAAAATGACTTTAACAGCACATTTATCTAGCTGATCCCCACATTCATTTCTACTTCGGGTAACTCACAAATGATTCTTAGAGGTGTTTTGCCCCTCAGTTCGGTTTTGTGCCAGTAAAGCAGATACTTGCCTTGTCTCTGGCTAGCGAGGCTCCTGAGTCTGTCTTCCGTGCGCTCAGAAGACAGTGGTGTCGGAGCTGCTCCTGCAAATACACGCAGCCCAGAGCAGAGCAACTAGACAAAGATGGCGCCCATCTAGTCAACTTGGCGGTACTCAGGGCTGACCGACACGGACCACCTCACTTTTTTTCAGGCGGTAATTTAGGTATAAAGTCTGGTTTCTGGAGTCTACTCTTTCCAAGTGCTTTACAGAAAGCAAAAATAATGTTTTAGTCTAAATTACACTTGTACATTTTTTTGGCAACAACCTTTTGTTGCTTGTCTCCTCAGTTCTAAAATTCTACCTTTCAATCATATTTTTCTTATCCCCAGGAAAAATATAAATCATGGGTTTTTTTGTGGGATTTTTCATTTAAGTGCCTCAAGTTCAAGGATTTTTGACATTCTAAAAAACCCTCTCAGGAGTTCAATCATAAGCCTTTGGAATTAGTTCCATGACCGGAATCTCTCTCTTTTTTAAACTTATTCAAATATTTGGTTAAGTGCAGGGTGCTAAGTAGGGAAGAAAGACTTAGAATGTGCCATGAAGAACTAGATATACATGAGCAGGAAATGGACAAGGTTCAGTGAGTACACAAGGGAAGGAAGGGACCAGCTCCAGCTGGATGTGGTGGGAGTGGGTGAGTTGTACATGTTAAACACACTTTACAGCCTAGAGGAGACAAGGGAAAAGTCACTGAGAGGTTAGCACCACGGCTCATCAGGCATCTGCTTTCGCCGTGAAAGTCTTGCTTCCATTTTGGAAGTAACCAAGCATAGCAAACAGGAGATGGGAGAAGCCAAGAGTTCAATGTCTGAGTTCATACAGTTCTGTATCCCACACACCAGAGCAACATTTTGTTTAGTTTAAGACTACCACTGGGGGCCACACGGCACAGTACAGTGCTATCAATGATGCTGTTTATATTAAGGAGTCATGACTTTCAACACCCACTCCCCACCCCAAAACCTGTCCCTCTGCCAGTCTCCTGGACCTCAGTAATAGGCACAACCATCAGTCTACGGCCGACATCTAGGTGACATCCTTGACTCTTCCGCCACTCTAACACTCACATCTAATCCTCCAGCAAGCCCACTGACTACCCCTTCTGTTTCACCCCAGTCCAAGCCCCCATCATGTCCCCTTGAAAGAACGAGGGACCACAGTCTCCATCACTCCTCTCCCCTATACCACCACCAAGACCCTCTGAAACAGGGAAATCAGACTCCACTGCTCCCATGTAAAATCATCCAGCGGCTCCCCACGGAGCTCACAAGAGTTGGCTCCCCTGTGGCTGCCAGGCGCACCTGACGGGGCGGCCTGCTTCACCGCACCCTGCCATCCAGCTCTAGTCTCGGGTTCCTAAAGCTCAGGGACACAGCGCCCTGCGCAGGCCTCTGCACTTGCTGTTGCCTCTGTCCTTGGGGTGCTTTTCTCCCAGATCCTCGTGTTGCTATTGGTTTCAAGTCTCTGCTCAAAATGTCACCATCTTGGAGAGGCCTCCCAGACCACCTAATCTAAAGCAACAGAGGGGTTCCAAGTCACTACTTCTGAATAAACCAAACTTAACCTCTACACTGGTAACCAGATTTGATCAAACAGAACACTTAGCATGGTCTCAACAAGCATGGAAAACAGGGATTTACCAAAGTTCGGTTTTAGTTTCTATTTTTGGCCCAAATCTGGCTGTGGCCTTGGTCTGTAGGACTGAAAGTTGAACGGTCCATCGGCCACTTTAGCAGCATTTAGCAGCATTTCTGGGACTGTGTACATGTGACCAGCAAGGATAAGTTAATGTTACCATCATATGTAATCCACACAATGTCTGTAATGTGGACAGGCATGCATTTAGGATTACCGTTAATATCGGAACAAAGAGAAAACATTCTAGATGCGACATCTAGGCTTTGTGTTTTATAAGTTGAAATTCCATCAATACAATATTTATTCATTTATTATTATTAAAAATAAAAGCCTCAGTTAATGTGATTTTTGTGTTCGAAAACAATTAAGGACTTTCAAACAGTTAAATATATTAATGAGTATCAAGAAGGTAGGTTCACTAGATAGCTTTACAAATAACAGTAATTATTCTTTGAGCCAAATGTTTATAAAACTTTTAACAATACTTGGCTACACAAAAGAAATTAAAGTATATTTTAATTCTAACCTTTACATAATTGTTTTACATTTATTATAAAAAATAATCATTTAATAACTGCATTTAATTTGTAATCCTAATTTGTAGTCTTTCAAGAAAAAGTCAGATTTGGGAACACCACACATCTTGTGAAGGTGAATTAAAAATAAAATGCCAGCTTGTTCTCTAAATTTTAAAACATGAAAAAAAACCCAAACCACAGTCAAGAATATCCATGATAAATCATCCTCATGTCAAACATAAAGAATATGAAAAAAACTATGTTAAGAAAAAAATAAAATACTCAAACACATTTTATACTCACTAATCAAAAATTTCAAAACAGATTTTATAAAACCGTTATAGGAAGACAATTTCTTGTAGTTTTTGTCTTGTATTTTGTGTCTGCGGGGGCTAAAAATTTAAACAAAAAGCTTTTCAAGATGACTGACATAAGTTGTCAATAACTGTTAAGGTGGCTTTAAGATGAAGGATCCTTGAGGCTTGACCAAGCTGTGAATCCCAGGTACAGGTTCCTTCTAAAACATAATTTACCAGAAACTCTCCTGAACTCCATTCTGCTTTGTCCACAAAGGTTAGTGACGGGATTAAAAGTGGCAGCTGAAGGGGAACATCTTTCTAGTATCACACACCTGCTAACACGGGACGGGGGCAGTCCAGCAGCTGACGGTGCTGACCAAGTACTTTTCCTACGTTAAAATTTCAAACTTTAACAATATGACTACTGAAATATAAAAAAGTGTAATATTGAAAAACATTTAATACAATCTGAGATTTCTGATGTGTGACATTCAGCTTGGGCCTCGAGGATATGAACAGGACCATCTGACACTGGGTTCAAACACGTATTCAGTGGCCTTCCAACAACGGACAGGGTGACGTACCCATAAAATGCTTGAAAATGGGACTTCCTTGGACCACCAGCCCAAGGTTAAGAATCCACCTGCCAGTGCAGGGGACCCAGGTTTGACCCCTGGTCCAGAAGATTCCACATGCCGCGGGGCAACTGAACCCATGAGCCACACTACTGAAGCCCATGCCCTCTAGAGTCTATGCTCCCCAACAAGAGAAGCCGCCGTAATGAGACGTCCTCGCTCACCACAACCACAGAAAGCCTGTCTAGCAATGAAGACTCAGTACAGCCATAAATAAATAAATAAATAAATAAAAATTTAAATTTAAAAAAAAAAAAAATTTTTTTTTTAATGAGAAGTCAAACTCAAGGAAGTCTTCCATACTCGTCAGGGAACAATGCTTCTTCCACCTTCTTGTGAGTCTACAATCTGTATTAAGACCCTGTTTGTGAACAGACAGCAAGCTTTAAGGCAAAAATCCTCACCTATTTCGTAACTCTTATGAGGCAAGATGAGGCAGACAGTGACAATACAGCAAAGGGCAACCAGGGAGGCACCAGCTGAGTCCCACCAGCCGTCTGTGCACAAAGACAGCAGACAGAACGCCTTCCCATCTTCCTTATGCCCTTCCTGCAGACAGAAAGCTGCTGCACTGCGCACTCCTGCCTCCAAACTCAACATCCTGCTCAGGGACCACTCAGGCCACACTCCTAGCCACAGATATGCTAGATCCCTGTATTTAGGAAAGATACATTCTAGGACTCGAAGACTCCTCCAGCTCTTAGAAACCACAATTGCATACATCTCATGCCCAGAAAACTGATTAAGACAAGTAACAGATAAAGCCATGTTAAGATGTAAATGCTAACTCATTAGCTCAGGGGTCCTCAGCCTAGTTCGTACACTAGAATCACCTGGAGAGGCTATGAAATCCTGAAGCCCAGGCCTCACTCCAGAGCAGGTCAAGGGGCAGGGTCCAGACAGGGCATCTGGTTTGTTTTTATAGACCCATGTGGGTTTTTAAGGCACAGCCAGGGTTGAGAACCTCTGTGCTAGTTAAATAGCTTGCTCAAAACACTCAGGATTCAATTTTATTTAGTAGTTAAAACCAATTTTTGCTGTTAGACAGAACTGATTTGAGTTGCAGGTAAAGCAAGTACCCCAGCTATACAACCTTAGGAAAATTACATAACATTTCAGAGCCTAATTCCTTATCTGCAAAATGAAGACATACCAAAAGTATGGCTGTGAAGAGGAAAATAAATAACCATAGGATGCACTTAACACCATGCCTGGCACTGAATAAGCCATTAATAACTTACCGATAATTTGACTAATTACTTCACGGCACAGAAGGTCCACTTACTGGCAAATAGCTAAAATCATCAACGTTACATCCTGAATGCAAAGAAACCTCCTTGCACCAGTGCAACCACAGACAAGATAAATGATTCTCCCCTCCCTTCCCCACAGCCGCTGCACTGAGTTTACACCTTACCTGTTCTGGGGACAATTGGTACTTCAGTTTTCTGTGCTGTCAACCTGGTGTCTTTCATGGTCACTGGAGAGAAAAACACACATCTGTAAATCACCATCTCACGCTGCAGTGAGATCCCGGACGCCATCAGAGGGGTGTTGGGGTTCACTGGCTTCCCGCTCCACCCCATCCCTGACAGATGGCCATCTGGTTTCCACTGGAATGGTGCACAGGCCTCTCCCCATCTACATTTCCGAACAGCTGGCTGCAGGAAAATTCTTTCTATTGCGCTGAACTTGGAAAGTCTGCCTTTTGCTAACTGTCTTCATTAGAGCCATAACTGAGTGGGCAGTAAGTGCGCGGGCAGGACAGGCTCTAGAATTAGAGCTCGGAGTAGAAAAACCCAGGCCCCGCCACTGAGCAGCCATGCAACTCTGGCTGGCTGACTGCATGTCTCTAACGTCTAACCTTAAATCCTGTCCTCTGTACGGAGAGAAGAGCCGCAGCGCCTGCCTCCTAAGGCTGTGTGGGGCAGAGTAACTACCCGAGGTGCCCCACGAGTAAGAACAGCACCAGGCATGAAGCACGTCCTGGTCCCCATAAGCCCCCCGCCCCCACGACCCTGCCCCACTAGCCTCACCTTCTCTCAGCTGACCTATGTGCTCCCCACTTCAGGACCAGGTACGAGTTGTCCCTGTGCCCGAGAGACCCGACCTCTGCCTGCTCCCAAGCTCAGTTCACCCTCAAATTCTCTGCTTGAACAGGCGCTTCCTCAGAGAAGCCTTCACTTTCCTCCACTCACGCCCAGACCAGGTGAGGCCCAGCATGTGCTCTCTGTAGCCTGTGTTTCTCGGTGTCACTGACCACGACCCAATTAAATAAGTGCAATGAGTTACTGAGCGTGTCCCCATCAACAGCACAGGAGTTCAGGCAAGGAAAGACAGGGGCTTCTTCAGCACTGTATCTCCTGCAGCTGCCACAGAGTCTGAGACTTGTTGACAGAATGACTAGGAGTCAGAACATTTCTTAAATAAATGTACAAAGCTGAACTCAGCCTTCAAAACAGCACCACCTTAACCTAATCCCTCTGCATGACAAACATATTTGAGAACAGCTAGCATTTTTCTATTTTCTTCTCCTGCTCCCCTTTCTAAATTATATTAAATATCCATGTTTAACATGAATATATATACATTCCAGTTTGCTTTTTAAAATGTGGATCCTTCAAACTACATTTAGGTACAGCCTGATTAGACTGTGAGCTCCATGGGGACTGGGACCACCTGTTGGGTCCACTGGTGGACACCCAGGGCCTATTTAGCATCCAGCACCCAATGGGCAAATATACTCTGTGTGGGTCAACAAAAAGTTCACCAGCTTCTTTGATAGCCATTCCAGGGTGGGACGTAGACATGGCAGCTGAACCTCATATACAACATAGGCCTAGTTACACTCAACATGAAAGAGCCTAGAAGCAAGCCCTTCAATATATGATCCAGGCCAAAGCTGAACTAGTGTGTCGGGCAGCTCTCTCACAGTTAAAACTTCATGCTCAGATGATGGGGTAATTATCTTTCCTTGTGGAACACATTCTAGGCATTTAATACCAGCAGTCCTCAGCAGCATACTCCAAGTGTGTGTGCAGAGCTGGGCAGAGGCTGGCTTTCCGAGGAGGCCAAGCAAACCATTCAGACAGGGAGTGCTTGCCCAGCCACAGTCACTCCACCAGAAGGGCTGCAGTTAAAACCGTGGAGTCTCTAATCTTGAGGATGTTAGAATCAGCTGTGAGTCCAGTGAGTCATGCAGACTCCTCTTGCAATTAATCGCAGTTGGATGTTTTACCTGAAAAGGAGCATCTAAGGCAAGGGTAAAATCAGGAGGTAATACCAGATGCGATCTCGTAGCCTGTCCAGCCAGGATCACCGTCACAGATAAAGAAATTGGCACAGAAAGTCAGAGCGGTTTTTGTCCAATGCTCGACATTAATACTTAACGTCTTTACCACCATGCTAAAAGATGGTAATGGTAATAAGTGTTGGCCAGTCAAAGGCTACCTGCCATTATTTATATTTGAAGTGTTTACTTGTTCACTTATATTTAAATCCTGCCCCATGGAGGTACTAGGGAAAATCACGTGACCTGTGAACTTCCTGCTTAGAAGTGAGGAATGGAGAAGACCCTCCTCAAAAATGTGTCCCCCTGAGGGGTTCGGATGGAAACACCTGTCAGGGCATAACAGGGCCAATGCAATGTTCTTACCTTCAGAAGCCAAATTAAAAAGGAAACATGCCCTCAGACCTAGACCCTTCCTCTTTGATGTCTGACCCCAAAGCGGTATTCTCACCTGAAAGCAACATGGTGATTGCCCTTCTACAAGGGTGGGTTCCAGGAAGAAGATGAGAGCTCTGTGCTTCAGTGTTTTGAGATTAAGCAGGAGCACAGGCCAACTTGTTTTCACATTTCACCTTCATCTCATTCTTTAGGTGTTTCCAGAGGGATGGCCTCTATACACGGGGCCACACATGGACTCCAGCTAGCCCAGTCGTGGAGGTGTCACCAGCACGGTGACTGTTTCACGCATCTCTGCCCCAGCATATCTGCATTACAAGCTGAGAGCGCTAAGAGCTGTGTGCACCTTCATGAAACACTCGTGGCAGGCACCCAAATGCCTTCAGAGAGCATTTTATCTGAAAATATCAGCTGAATATTCAGACTTTTGGAAAATCAAGTGTTGTGTGTGACCTTCTCACCCCTGGGACTCTTCAGAACCACAAACCCCACATACAATATGTAACTATGTATCACATCGCCTAAGATAATCTTGTACAACTTGTCCATGATGTAAAAACAACTACAGGCATAATAAAGGTAGGCAGTCTTTTCACTGTAACTTGTTTTCTATACTGAGGTTTTTATCTAAGAAAGTTGGGAGACAATTCAGACACAGGTTGAGGCAGAGATGGACTATGTCATTATCAAGTATAGCACAAAGAGAAGAGCAACATTACACCGATAACAAACAGTAATAAAATGGCAATAATATACTTTACACAGTCAGGCCTGGCTCTGGCTCCGTACCGCTCAGGTGATTTCTTACAGGAATATTCTACCAAGTGAATAAAGTTGTCTTCAGCACAAATGCATCTAAAAAAGGTAAGATATGAGCTCCAATTCCTCTTCCTACTTCTGCACAGAAGGAAATATCACTGAAGTGTGTGAAAGTGAAACAGCTGAGAGCAAAACCTGGCAACATGTATAGTCATGTGTGATTTAAATGGTCTCAGCAGTGTGGTCCCTCTCAAGGTTGTATAAACAGAGGAGGAGCTCCAGGTTCTCCATTCAGAATGTTAGCCATCAGGGACCCGAAAGCACAATCTGCGGGAGCATATACCCTATTTCATAGGTGGGTCCTCTAGCATCTTGTCTGCAGGGAGAGACACTGATTTTGGTTAGGTGTACGCTTTCTATAATATAAGGTACTTCCCTGGTGGCTCAGTGGTAAAGAATCTGCCTACAATGCAGGAGAAGCAGGTTCAATTCCTGAGTCAGGAAGATCCCCTGGAGAAGGAAATGGCAACCCACTCCAGTATTCTTGCCTGGAGAATCCCATGGACAGAAGGAGCCCGGCAGGCTACAGTCCATGGGGTTCCAAACTGTCGGTCTTGAGTCAGTGACTAAAACAACAGCAACCACCACCTCATCTATAAACTATGTTTCTTATGTTTTAACTTTCTATTAGCATGAACACAATTATTTACCAAGAAAATAAACCAAGTGTCATGTTTCAAAATACAGAGCTTCTCTTAAATCTGAGCAAACCAAGTTTTCTTTAGGTTTCAAGTTCAAGGACTAAAATAGAAAACTCCTAGGAAATAAGGGCACAAGCTTTGATAGTCTAGGACTAACACCTGTCGGTCTCAAAAGTGGTCCTCACACCAGCAACACCCATCACTTAGGGCTTTAAGCCTGGTCTGAGACCTCTGAATCTGGAAGTGGGGTCTTCCAGGTGATTCTGAACCACTAATCTAGGAAGGAGGGGGAAGGCAAGAAATATTAAAAATATATATATACTTTTGAGGTTCAAAAGGAAAAAAAAAAAAAGATAGTGGATAAACCTTGGAAAAAAGCCCAATGGAATTCTGCCAGGTGATAAAGGTACACAGGAACTGAATCCTGAGCCTGACAAGAATTTAGCAAGTTACACACCTGAGTTCTCCACTTACAACTTCTTTTAACGTGACACCTAAGGTTGATTTCCCAGTGACGTGTAAAGAACCTTTCAATATAAAAGTTTTAACAAAATAATTTATAGTGCAAGCAATACATAGTCCATCTTTAAAAGACTTAGGCCTTTCCTATCTGTGGGTTGCTTTTGTTTCTGAAAGCCCGAGTCCATTTTTAAGAGCAGTAAACTATTGGAATGATCAACCGGCCTTCAGGCTGGGTCTATAAAGTTCCTATTCAAACTTTCTTATCTGTGTGAATTTTGTTGGAGCTGATGGGACAGAAAAGGGTATTTGGTCCACAGCTTCCCACAAACTCTCAGAGGGGAACTGAGGCCCCCAAAATCTTAAGAAACACTGACCTTTCAACTAGTTTATGAGCTCAGCAGTTCAGACCATTTATCAAGTGAAAGATTAAATGTGTGGGTTCTGGAGTCAACCAACAGGATTCAAATCCTAGCTCAACTCACTGAATAAGTTACTGAAGCCTCCAATTTCTCAGCTCCCTGTCGTGTCCCTGAAAGGTTTCAAGAAGAGCTAACAGGATCACAAATGTCAAAACCTTTAGCACACTGTTTGGCACTGTGCCAATAAATACAAACTTTATTATAACAATATTACTACTACACAAAATGTACTGCTAGGTACATAAGGCTTAGAAGTCAACATTTACTAACATATTTGAAACACTGATGAAGTCATTCTGTAATTTAAAACGGATACACTTCATGTTTCTCGCTGTGCTTGTGTGCTCTGTACTCAGAGCAGCACAGGTCTTAACCACTGCAGACAGTAAGGTCACGACATCTGTTCTTTCTCACCGCGGCCCAGTGTGCCCTCCATCACCAACAGGAGAGTAAAATTATCCCTTGTCACTCAGATACTTCATGGGCTCTACTGCCATCATCTTTCCTTTAGAAGGTGACCTGTGAATTCTAGGCCAGTAACTACTATGTCTTGTTTTGTATCAAAACAAGGTTTTTAAGGCACTTTACTCATTAGATGACAATCTGAATTCATTCAACCTTTAAAAGTGTTGTTACCTTTTGCTACTTCCCTGTATAGAAAAAAAGTTAGGACTACACAAAAGAAGTAAGAAGAAAGAAGCAAGGTCCTGGGATTATACATGTTTTATATACAGGAAAGTTTTTGTTTTTGTTTTTTTTTATTCTCCCCCCTCCCAAAAATAGACACTAGATATTAAATTACTAATGTTTAGGAACTACAGGCTTAAAAAGCAAAGCAGATATATGTATACCTATGGTTGATTCATGTTGAAGTTTGACAGAAAACAACAAAATTCTGTAAAGCAATTATCCTTCAATAAAAAAATAATTTTTTAAAAAAAGCAAAGCAGAAAAGGAATAATCTAAAATTGTTGATGGTAATTTTAGACCAATTTAAATGGGCTGAAATCTTCCAGACCAATGGAAAAAAACAGGTTTTTTTTTCATATACAAACTATATGAAACACTGAAAGGAAAAAACTTAGTGTTTAAGTATATGCCAATTATAAATATTTATTTTTAAAGCAAAAAGCGAAAGGTAGAGGTTTAAATGCTATTGAGTACACTTTTCCTTCATGCTTGCAGCTACTTAATTGATAAAACTAATACCAATAAAACTAATCTCTCAAAGAGAGATTTATAATATGAGGCACTTACAAGGAATAGCTTTTTCTAAAATGTGATAGGAAAGGATAAAAACTCAACAGGTCAAGCTAAAAGTCGCTGGTTTGCTCAGTTATTATAAAGCCATTTAACACCTGATTCGATCAACAGAGACCGTCTAACCTCCCCCAAGGACTGGAGTCTATGAGACTTTCAGAAAAGCGTGAAATGGTCGATGTATTCTTGTATGTGGCTCATCTGCAGTCAAGAATATCTAATTAATTCCAGGAAACGTTAATTTTAGTCCACCAAGGCCCTAGAACCCAGAAAAGAATGGTACCTGCACCTTAATAAACTTTAAAAGACACCTGTAAGATCAAGTCAGCTGTACCTCAAAGCCCCAAACTCACCCACCACTATATACACCAGAGGTTAGGAGCTATTTTAAGAAATGCCTCTGCAGTGAATTATAAATTAAAAGAAAAATAGCCAAACTGATAACTTCAGCCCCTGGTCCTCAACCTCTGGTGCCATCAGAATCACCTGTAACTTCTTCCAAAATATATATCCAAGGTGTCCTCAGCGACATATGCAAACTACCTGTGCATGAAGGTTTGACAGACACTACTGTTAAAGAGATTCCTCATTTCCAACAATTTCATTATTCTACAGACAGGAATATATTTGATCTGTCCTCGTCAAGACTGTTTAGTTTCACTTCACAAATGAGAACAGAAGGCATCATGTTACACCCGCAGACTGGGATGTCTTCCCTCTTAAGAATCCAATCAGGCAGAGTACAACTGAGTCACAGGATTTGAGACACTCCAATTTAACGGAAAACAAGTAAGAATGTGGGTAGCTGCCTAGGAATCTGTCTAACTAGGAATTTAGGAACAAACCAAAGTCTATGACACCAGGAAATGCATGAAGCAGAGAAAGCTTACATCATTTGCCCTTTCATGCACCTGATGTAAGAGTGTTTGGCGTAAAATATTAACTTTAGTAAGAGGATATTTCCCATTTACATCTTCTATAAACACCCCTTAAGTTTACACCCGGTGGTTAGAGGAAGATTCTGCCGCTCCCCAGGGCCATAGCAAAGGATGTTTCACTGTTTCTGAGGCGCCTCATTTGCTTCATGCAGGACCGTTCAAGTTTGCATTTCCCCATACGACCTTAAATCAGTTTCCACATTTGCATATTCCAGGTTTACTCGGGAATGTTCAACTTAAGAATCACAGGTGGTTGCTCAGTAAATCAAGGGCTCCCACAAGGTTGGGTTTTATAATGCTTCTCGAAATTTACAGCCCCGTTTTGTCAACAAGTGCAAATTCAGATGACTCCAAGTTGATCCCTAAATTATAAATCCAAGCATCTCAGAAGAATATTATTCTATTTTAGTACTTTTACCAGCTTAGGCTGTGTCAAGTGAAGTGCTATTTCTATGCTTTCTATAAAAAATCCGGCAAGGATTTTAGCATGGCTTCTTTCTGCAGTAAACGCATTGGTTTTATAAAAACATCGAATACTTTCCAGCCTAATTTAGACTATCGTGTTTATAGTCACAACACTGCCATCCCAAACAAAAGCTAAAGTATGTGAGCAAGTGGGCCCCTCTTCAAAATTAAGCACGCACACACAGGCACTTATGCACAAACCCTGGCCAACTGATTAACTCTAATCACCTGATCAGAAAGAATGACAAGTCAGATCTCATCTATTAACAGATAAACGAGAATCATGTTAAGTACAAAGACAGGAGCACAGTCTTGGAATCAGACTCCAGTTCCAATCCTGGCTCACAGAATCCTAGAGGTGTGACCTTGGGGCACGGTACCCTAATCTCTCTGGGCCTCAGTTTCTTCATCTGAGAAATGGGAGGGATTCCTAGTGGCTGCCTCTCCCCTTTGTGGCGAGGGCTAAAGGAGGTGACGACTGCGGAGCCCTTCCACAGTGCGTGCTCCGTCAACAAGCTGCTGGTGTCAGGAGGACCGCGCCCCCTCCAAAGCCCCCACCCCCACCCCTCCAAATCCAGAACGCCAGAAGCAAAACTCTGTACTAGGAAACACAAAGAAACAGCTTTAAATCTCAAAGGGCTCCGTGACTGCCGGTTCTTCATCCTCCAGTTCCTCAAATGAATGAATGAGCGTCTAGGAGTGGCTCTGCAAATAGCTGTCTCTTAAGAATCACCTCTGTCGGCTGGAGGTAACTGTCTTTCACCATCAATTAAACACCCAGAAGCACACCTGGAGCGACGCACACCCGCTCCTGCAAATTTCAGCGGAGACACCGAGTCCGGGCAGGTCCCCGATGCCCACAGGCAGACTCCATTCATTCCCCGCCCCCACCCCCACCCCCTGACCCTTCTCATCAAGCCCTGGCACCAGCCCCCACCCCCCAATCCAGACCTGCCTCTCCCGCGGAGGGTCTCTCCTCGGCTCTCCGCACCCTGCGGGAACCTGTCACCCCACCGAGCAAAGGGCTGGCAAAGCGGCCCACCTCACCCCCTGCCCTCGACACCGCGGCCCGGGGGGGTGCAGCGGTCCCCTCCGCCGCCGAGGAGGGGCCAAGGGCAGGCCGGGGCCGCCTCTCTTCCCCCAGAAACCCGTCAGGCCCCGTCGGAGATAGCGAGTAATAAGAGGGAGGGGAAGGCTCTCCAAACCCCCCCTTCCCGGGGTCCCTTCCCCGACAAGTGAGCCCCTTGCCCCAGCCCCACAGGGCTTCCCAGACTGGGGTCATGGTGCCGGGACCTCCCCGAGAAGACCCCCGCGAAAAGGAAGGGGCGACACCCCCGTACTCACCCACCGTCTCCTCCCCCTCAGCTGTTTACCTCACAGTTCCTCCAGCCTACAGGGCGCCGCCATCTTGGACGTACAGCACCTCCCCCCCGTCGTGAAATGACCACTGCCGCTGCAGCCTCCGCCACGAAAAAGAGTCCCCAGCCGCACCTCGCCTCGCCCTCGAACCCGACGACCGTTGACCGTGGCCGCCTGCCCCTTTGGAAAGAAGGGGCCGTTCTGCTCATTACTGGTTGTGCTAACCGTCGAGAAAAAGCCAAAAGGAATTGTAAGGTAGGGGGGTTACGGGGGGTGGGGAGGCGGGGACGGGCGGAAGGATTCCGAAAGGGAGCTGCTGAGAGATCTTGTGACTCCGAAGGAGGCAAAAAGAAGAGCCGGCGCGGCGGGGAGGAGCCACGCGAGAGAGCGAGGGGCGGGGAGGCGGTCACGTGACCCGGGCCGGGCGGGAGGGGCTGTGCAAGAGGCGTAAACAAGTTGGCCGGGCTGGGTGTGGTTGGGGCGCCTTCTGCATTCCCGAGGCTCGCACACCCGGATACTCGCCAACTGAGGGTCTCCCTGTGCCTGACCGCAGAGCTTCCATCTTGTTTCCCAAGGAGCCAATGGGACCCCCGTAGGCGAAGGGCTTGCGGAGAATCACACTGACTTCTGCCCCTCAGATGGCTAGCGTTTCAGACACCCGGTCACGACATCAGTGGAAAACCACCTTCATCAGAGCTGGCCACTTTTAAAGCCCAACCCTTTCATTCAATCGTTGCCCTGCCCCCTTCCTAGCTGTGTAAACCTGGACAAGTTTTCAAGTCCTTTGAGCCTCAGTTTCTTCCTCTGTGAAATGGGCGTGATAACACGAGTGGAGTGAGGATTCAGGGACATAAAGTATGGAGGGTGTTTAAGCACCGTGACCCACGCAGGATAAATGCTCACAAGATGATGGTCCTCGAAGGCAGGTTGTGGTGAGCGCTGTGACTGATCCGGAGCAGGGTGAGAGAGGCCGCAGTCTGAGGTATCTGAAAGGCTTTCTGAAGGGGTGCCCATCAAGCTAGGCCTTAAAGGAAAGGTGGGTTTTATGAAATAGAAGTGGGAGAGGCAGTTGGGAAGGAAAGAACTAAAAGAAGCTAGCACCTGGAGACAACGCTGGTTGAGTTATGGAAATAACAAGTTTTGTCATGGGAACCGTTTGGGTCACAAGGCAAGGCAGCGTATGGCTCAAGGGGCCTACTGTGAGAGTGGCCAGGGTTCCAGGAGGCCCAGTGTGGTCCCAGATAGGACTGCTGTTAGCCTGTAGGGTCAGAGAGGCCCCGAGCATTAGAAGAAGGCCTTTCCTCTGGGCCAACAGTCCATGCGAGAGAGCCCAGGCCGTGTTTCGGCCCTTAGCCACCCACACCCACTTCTCCGGGGGGCCTGGAGCAGTGCACAGCCTTTACCACCATCCTGGCTTATGGGGCAGGTGGGCATTGACTTGGGAATTCCACCAGCCTAATGCTGCCTGGAGACAGCTGGGGAAGCCAAGAGGTTGTTGCTCAAACAGACCAGAGTGTGAACACAGGTTTCTGCTATCATGCTAATGAACTGAGCCTTAGTTTCTTTGTCTGCAACATAGGGGTTTTAATATTAATCATGATGCCTACAGAATAGGGATTTGGGGTGGATTCAATGAGACCTTGAGATGTAACCAGCATAGAACCTATTTCAATAAATGTTAGTTTTGTTAGTATTTCTCAATGCTCTCACAACTGGCATCCAGTCACTGCCTGCGGTCAGTCCACCCGTTGCTAACTTCTGTGTAGTCACCCAGCATAGTCAGCGTGGGGCCCAGAGATGGAAGGGCTGGAGGAGAAGAGGGGAGTGCCCAGGTTCCCGTAGTCCACAAACCAAATGACAGGAACAGATTCCTGCCTTGGCATTAGCACTGTGGCACACTGTGAATCCATCAGGGATCAGGAGGGATGGAGTCGGGGGACGGGCATGACTCCAGAGCTCCAGCCCAGGAATCCCCTTTCCCTACCCTCCTCTTCCTTGGCTCAGTGACCTCATCCTGCTGGAATGGTATCCTCCATGGAAGAGAGCAGTGATACACGAGCCTCATCAGCTTCTGGCCCTCAAGGGGACCATAACTGCACTGTTACTGTTTATACAATATCTGGAAGAAGAATGGTAATAGTTCTCTCAATATGGACCGCTAGGGGCTTGTGAGAAGAGGCTAGGAGGAGAGGCAGAGGCATCCCTGCCCCTGCTCAGGGGCTGGCTCCATATTTTCTGCTTTTCTGGGATTGATTTTGTCAGTGACTTGTTGTTCAGTCACTAAGTCATGTCCGACTCTTTGTGACCCCTTGGACTGCAGCACACAAGCCTTCCTTGTCCTTCACTATCACCCGGAGTTCGCTCAAACTCATGTCCATCGAGTCGGTGATGCCCCCCAACCATCTCATCCTCTGTCGTCCCCTTCTCCTCCTGCAGTCAATCTTTCCCAGCATCAGTGTCTTTTCCAATGAGTCAGTTCTTCGTATCAGGTGGCCAAAGCATTGGAGCTTCAGCTTTAGCATCAATCCTTCCAATGAATATCCAGGACTGATTTCCTTTAGGATGGACTGGTTTGATCTCCTTGGTGTCCAAGGGACTCTCAAGAGTCTTCTCCAACACCACAGTTCAGAAGCATCAGTTCTTCAGCGCTCAGACAGATGTTAATCAGACCACTGTCTTCCACGTACCTCCCTGGAGCCTCTCCACAGCACGAGCTCCTGGCCAGGCTTTCTCCAACCATCATGTCCATACTCAGTGACAGAACAGAAGGGATGAGCTCTCGGAGGCAGGTGGCACTGACTTGCTGTGTGCGAGGCAAACCTGTGCATTTGCCTGGGCAGCATCTCCCCCTCCCCTTCCTGGGACCACAGCATCAACCTCAGGCAGCTGGACCCATCTGGCCAATCCCAGATCCCAAGCACCCAGCCAAAGGGATTGGCACAGTTGGACATGTGACCCAAATTGGGCCAATCAGGGTGCTTCCTTGAGCCTTTATACATGGATGCTTAAAGAGCTGTTGTCTTTCCTCTGGGGTCGTTGAACTAGGATAAAGCTGTGGCGCTCCCCTTCTCCCTCTGCTACCTCAGGCTCCTGAACGCTCTAGCCAAAAGATGGAAAAGATACAGAGAAAGAGAGAGATGAAAAGAGAAATGTTGGTTGCTCTCCCCTCAATTTATGAAATCCCTGAGGCCAGCTTTACCCTGGGCTTCTGAGTTCCATGAAGCGAAAACTGTTTTCGGCGGATGCTAGTTTCAGCTGGATTTCCGTCCTTCCCAAAAGGCCTTCCAGATGCAATAAGGTTTGAAGGCCTTTGGAAGGACCCCACTAGTCAAAATTACATCCTTTTCAGTGTCACAGGTTCATCTGTTTGAGGGGTCTTGTTGCTTCAGCTTTCTGCATGGCAGCCCCCTGCTTTCAGTTCAGTTCAGTCTCTCAGTCATGTCTGACTCTTTGCAACCCCATGAATCGCAGCATGCCAGGCCTCCCTGTCCATCACCAACTCCCAGAGTTCACTCAAACTCATGTGCATCGAGTTGGTGATGCCATCCAGCCATCTCATCCTGTCATCCCCTTCTCCACCTGCCCCCAATCCCACCCAGCATCAGAGTCTTTTCCAATGAGTCAACTCTTCGCATGAGGTGGCCAAAGTATTGAAGTTTCAGCTTTAGCATCAGTCCTTCCAATGAACACCCAGGACTGATCACCTTTAGAATGGACTGGTTGGATCTCTTTGCAGTCCAAAGGACTCTCAAAAGTCTTCTCCACACCACAGTTCAAAAGCATCAATTCTTCGACGCTGAGCTTTCTTCACAGTCCAACTCTCACATCCATATGTGACCACTGGAAAAACCATAGCCTTGACTAGACGGACCTTTGTTGACAAAGTAATGTCTCTGCATTTTAATATGCTATCTAGGTTGGTCATAACTTTCCTCCCAAGGAGTAAGCGTCTTTTAATTTCATGGCTGACGTCACTACCTGCAGTGATTTTGGAGCCCCCCAAAATAAAGTCTGACACTGTTTCCACTGTTTCCCCATCTATTTCCCATGAAGTGATGGGACCAGATGCCATGGTCTTAGTTTTCTGAATGTTGAGCTTTAAGCCAACTTTTTCACTCTCCACTTTCACTTTCATCAAGAAGCTTTTTAGTTCCTCTTCACTTTCTGCCATAAGAGTGGTGTCATCTACATATCTGAGGTTCTTGATATTTCTCCCGGCAATCTTGATTCCAGCTTGTGCTTCTTCCAGCCCAGAGTTTCTCATGATGTACTCTGCATAGAAGTTAAATAAGCAAGGTGACAATATACAGCCTTGACGTACTCCTTTTCCTATTTGGAACCAGTGTGTTGTTCCATGTCCGGTTCTAACTGTTGCTTCCTGACCTGCATACAGGTTTCTCAAGAGACAGGTCAGGTGGTCTGGTATTCCCATTTCTTGAAGAATTTTCCACAGTTTATTGTGATCCACCCAGTCAAAGGCTTTGGCATAGTCAATAAAGCAGAAATAGATGTTTTTCTGGGGGTCACTAGTCTCCTGGAGGATGGAGTCCAAGTTTCAGAGAGTAGCCCTGAGGGTCCCTCGCAGCCCTGGCCTCTCCAGATCTTGTCATTGTCCCCTTTCTGTCTATCACTGTCAGAATGGACACATATATGTATATAAATGTATGCATATATTTTTAACTCGTGTAAATGAAGCAGATGGCAATCTGCTTCTTACTTTTTGCCCCCCTCAGTGTTGTTTTGAAGCCCATGCACGTTGCTTTAAATAAATCCAACCAGTAGCTTCTGTTGACAGTTATTCAGTGATATGGATCTACCCCAGTCTACTCTCAATTGTCCCATGGAATGACACCCAAAGCCCACCAGAAAAAAACCTGTGATAAACCTCAGTGTACCTGTTCCCTTGAGGCTTCCCAGGTCGAGCTAGTGGTAAAGAACCTGCCTGCCAGTGCTGGAAACCTAAGAGGTGTGGGTTCAATCCCTGGGTCGGGAAGATCTCCTGGAGGAGGGCATGGATCAGCCGGCTCCAGTGTTCTTGCCTGGGGAATCCCACGGACAGAGGAGCCTGGTGGCCTGTGGTCCACAGGGTCTCCAGGAGTTGGACATGACTGAAGCGACTTAGCACACACACACGCACCTGTTCCCTTATGGGTCCAGCTGAGAACTTCTTTGGGATACATAACTAGGAGTAAAACTGGTGGGTCATAGAGTACGCATGGACTTACTCTTTTTTGTTGTTTTTAGAGAAAAAATTAGCTTTACAGAGGTATAGAAAGAAAGTGAAGTTGCTCAGTCGTGTCCGACTCTTTGCGACCCCATGGAGCCTGCACCAGGCTCCTCTGTCCATGGGATTTTCTGGGCAAGAGTACTGGAGTGGGTGCCCTTTGACACGCAAAAGATTAACGTTAGATCTTGATGACTTCGAACATGGCGTACACCTGTGGCACCATCACCAGAGCCAAGGTAGCGACTGTATCCATCACCCCCAGAGATCTTACAGACAAGATGCAGCTTCCCCGGCTCACAGCCTCACTAGAGAAACGCCCACGTTCCTGCCAGCAGTCTTCAGCTGTGAAGTATAGTAGGCCTATCGTGGTGATACGTTCTCTTTTTAACTTACCTCTCTCTACTAATGAGGTGGAGCATTTCTTTATATTCTTGTTAGTCTTGTAGGTTTTATCCTCTACAAATGGCCAATTCTTATCTTCTGACTATGGGCTTCCCTGGTGGCTCAGAGGTTAAAGCATCTACCTGCAATGCAGGAGACCCGGGTTTGATCCCTGGGTCAGGAAGATCTCCTGGAGAAGGAAATGGCAACCCACTCCAGTACTCTTGCCTGGAGAATCCCATGGAGGGAGGAGCCTGGTAGGCTACAGTCTATGGGGTCGCAAAGAGTCGGAAACGACTGAGTGACAAACTAAACTATCTTCTGACTATTTTTCCTCTAGTAGAGTTAGTCTCTTTTCCTTGTTGATTTGCAGAATTGCAACGCACAGAAATGTGTCCTTCATTGACTACAGATATTTCCAGTGTCTTCCCCTGTTTGTTATCGTCATATTAACTATTACTGTATTGTACTTCATTGAAAAACAGATGCTAATTTTGGTGTTATCGACCCCTCCTCCTCCTCATCGTCCTCTGTCTTTTTTGACTTATGATCTGGGTTTTTGAGGTTTTGTTCAAGGATGCCTTTTCCAACACTTACTCATAAAGGACAGGTGGCGTGGGGGCCGTACTGTGCAGTGCATGCACCAGGCCACCTGGGAGGACAGAGGGGATGGGCAGAGCAGAGACCCAGGCTCCGCAGCCCTGCTGTGTGGCCTGGGCCAGTCCTCAAGCTTCCTTTTCTATACCTAGACAATAGGGACGCCACCAATGCCTTAAATACCCAGCTCAGAGGGTCGCTAGGACTGTCCAGTGAGAGACTTGTGTAAACGCTCATCAGAGCACGTGCCAAAGTGTGGGCACCAGTGAATGTTGGCATTATCGTTCCCTCCACTGCACGAGCTGCTTGCATGAGCTCCACTGTCTGCGGCTGCTGTGACAAAGTACCACAGACAGGCTGGCTTTAAATAACACAAGCGTAAGGAATTCCCTGGTGGTCCAGTGTTTAGGACTTGGTGTTCTCACTGCTGGGGCCCCGAGTTCAATCCCTGGTCGGGGAACTAAGATCCCACAAGCCGTGTGGCATGGCCAAACAACAACAGTTTATTCTCCCTTTGTTCTGGAGACCAGAAATCTGAAACCAAAGCGTCAGCAGGGCTGACTTCTGAGGGCTCTGATGGAGAGTGTTCCATACCTCTCTCCTGCCTCCTGGGGGCTGCCCGCCATGTTTGATGATGTCCCTTGGCTTGGAGCTATATCCCTTCACTCTCTACCTCCATCCTCACCTGTCCTCTCTCCCTGTGTGTTTTCACAGGTGCAGATTCAGTCACTGGGTAAAGAGGTGACACGCTCCTCTGTGTGTGTCCTTTCCTCTCTTTTTTTTAAAGATTTATTTATTCTTGTATTTTATTTTTGGCTACACTGGGTCCTCATTACAGTGGCTTCTCTCGTTGCACGAACTCTCAGCGTACAAGCTTCAGTAGTTGTGATACGCCAGCTTAGCTGCCCTGTGGCATGTGGGATCTTAGTTCCCTAACTGGGGATTGAATCCATGTCCCCTGCATTGGCAGGCAGATTCTTAACCACTGGACCCCCAGGGACTCCCTCCTTTTCTCTTTTTATAAGAACACCAGTCATTGGCTTTGGGGCCCACAATAATTCAATATGACTTCATCTGAACTGAATTACATCTATAAAGACTCGACTTCCAAATAAGGTCAGAGGCTGAGTTCTGGGTGGATGTGAATTTGAGGAGGGCACTAGTCAATCCCCTGCACTTGCTTTTAGGCTGCACAGAGCCCAGCAGATGAGACGGAAGGGGGCCCATGGTGTTGTGACTCAGAGTCAGGTCCACCCTGCAGAACGAGTGCCCTTGGAGTGATGAGGGCAACCTGTGGGTGAGGTTGGGACTTGGACTTTGCTTCCAGTTTAATCAGGAATCTGACTAATGGTGTTGAGGCAGGTGGGCTTTACAGGAGAAAGACCCAGTTTTCAAGAAGGCATCGAAGTTAGACCACCTAAGGCTCATTGGCTGATCAGTAGTCAGATTTAAGATATACATGGAATGGGAGATGAGAAAGGCAGGACATGTAGGGCCCTGAGCTTAAAAAAAAAAAATAAAAGCCTGAACTGTGTGTGTGGGCAAAGAGGGTCCTCTGAAGGTTTGACAGTTGAGGAAAGGAGAGGAGAAAGTTGTCTGCTGAATATTGGAAAAGGCTCCATCTTGGCTTTGACACCTGCGGATGGAAGTTTTCAAATCCTGGGCTCCCTGTCTCCTGGGCAGGCCACCTCCTCACCCAGACCCCTGACCAGGTCTCTGTATCCCCCTTGTAGTACAATGTGGAGGACCACATTACACGGGGTTCTCCATGTCCAGGAGGAGTCTTTTAGTCACCATGAAACCCTCCCTTTCCCCTGTCCCCCAGAGGAGAAGCATCCACAGCTAGAGGTTTTATTTCAGCTGGGCCTCTCCTGAAGACTATGCCAGGACTCCTTGGAAAAGATAAATCTGGATCCCTGCTTCACACCCTACTCCAGAAAAAACTCCAAAGGGGTCAAAGCGCTTAAGTGTTGAAAGTGAAGCCATGAAAGTGCTAAAGAAAACAACGCAGGTGAGTTTCCTGTCATGCAGCAGGCAAAACCTTTCTGGAAGTGGCTAGAAAGAAGCAAGAGGAGAGAGGCTGATAAATCAGCCAGCCTCCAAAACAAAGCGAAAACAAAACCAAACCCCTTGGGTATGGCAGAAAAGGAAACAAGCAAAGACAGAAAACAGCTGAGAGGAAGTATTTGCAGCTTATTTCACAAACAAGCCTCCTGATACAGAGATATCTCTTTAAAATCTTTTTATAACCCACTTATTTCATGGAAAAAGAGGGCAAAAGACATGAAAAGAAAGCTCACTCCAGAAGAAGTGCAACTGATTTCAGGTTTCTGGCCTCCGAAACAGAATGTTTAAGAACTCTGCTGTTTAAGCCGCCCGGTTGTGGTCATTTGCTAAAGCAGCTCTCAGAAACTAACACACTGACCAGAAGAAGGAGTTTCTGGATTGTAGTGTAAAACGTTTAAAAAATACAAACCCACGAGCTCATAGTGATAACTCAAATTTAAGAAGAAAAAAGGAGAGAAGAGTTAAAGGATCCAGCTATGCCAACACCTTACTATAGTAACCAGCAATTAAAAAGAAAAGACACTTACACTCTAATGTTTGGAAGAACTCTGGCTCATCCAGAGTTAGTGAGGGAAAGCTCTTCTTTACTGAGGAAAAAAAAAAAAAAGCCAGATAATAAACGCAAAAGGAATGATAGAAGGATCACTATTTCCAAACAACAATGAAACTGTTGATTCAAGCAAGAACCATCAGTGGAGACCAAACCCATTAGGAGAAGGCTGTGGGAGCAGGATTTCTGTATGATGAGAAGGTCTTACTCTTTTGAGCCCTCGTTCAGGAAACCCCCTGGAGGAGGGCACAGCAACCCCTTTAGTATTCTTGCCTGGAGAATCCCATGGATGAAGGAGCCTGGTGGGCTCCAGTCCTCAGGGTCGAAAAGAGCTGGACACACTGAAGTGACTTATGCACACATGCACAGATTTTTCTCAACTCATCTTTGTGATGGAGAGAGCTGGCTCTCACCTCTTTAACCCAGGGACCAAACAACATCATGAAAGTGGGACAGTCTGACATTAGGTACCTCCAATGCCATGGAGCCCACATTACCTGAGAAGTATCCTTGCCTAAAACATCTCACCTGAGTTAAGTCAAATCTTGGCCCTAACTTCCACTATACATGGGAGGGAGGAACAGGTCAAACAGCACCTCCAGGAAACAGACAAAGCTAGAAAGCAGGCCCTTCTACCAAACTGGCCTGAGCTCTTTTAGGGGGAAAAGAAAAATCAATGTCAAAAGAAAGGGATGAGGGCACTGTTCTAGTAATATCATAAAGGAGACTAATGTGTGTGCACAGGCACGCTCAGTTGTGTCTGACTCTCTGTGACCCCATGGACTGTAACCCACCAGGCTCCTCTGTCCATGGGGATTCTTCAGGCAAGGGTCCTGGAGTGGGGTGCCGTTTCCTCCTCCAGGGGGTCAGTCCTGAGTCTTCTTCATCAGCAGGTGGACTCTCTATTGCTGAGCCTCCAGGGAAAGCTCAAAACGAGGCTAAGCTAAGCTAAGTCACTTCAGTCGTGTCCGACTCTGTGCGACGCCATAGACGGCAGCCCACCAGGCTCCCCCGTCCCTGGGATTCTCCAGGCAAGAACACTGGATTGGGTTGCCATTTCCTTCTCCAGTGCATGAAAGTGAAAAGTGAAAATGAAATTACTCAGACGTGTCTGACTCTTAGCGACCCCCATGGACTGCAGCCCACCAGGCTCCTCCGTCCACGGGATTTTCCAGGCAAGAGGACTGGAGTGGGGTGCCATTGCCTTCTCAGAAAAGGAGGCTAAAGAAGCAGGCAAATACAATGCTTGAAACTGGTTCTAAAAGAGCAACTCTAGAAGAAAATTGGGGGAAATTGGGGGTAAACTTGAGTATGAACTGAATATTCAGTGATGCTGGGAAATTATTTTTTTCTTAGGTGTGATCATGACAGTTGTGATGATGTAAGAATACCTGTTTTTAGGAGATATGTGCTCAAGTATTAATGGGCAAAGTGTCATGTTGTCTGCAATATAACTTAAAAATGTTTTATCAAAAGAAAGCACATTTCTATACACTCACAAATGCATACAGAAAGATAAAGCACACTTTGCAAATGATTATTGTTGAATAACAGAAGCGGATATATAGGTGTTCATTAGACATGTTACATTCACTTTCCTTGGAAATGTTTCATAATAAAGTAATCTTGCAAAAATATTGAAAGATCAAAAAATAATTGGACTTCGTGGCAAAGGGAAATCAGAGGTCCTCATCGCGAGATGGTGGGATTCTCTGGGCTTCACCCTCACTCTGTGTCTGTGAAAAATAAAGGTTTGAGCAGGATGGTTTGAACCGTGTTGCTGGAGAAAACTCGTGAGAGTTCCTTGGACAGCAAGGAGATCAAACCAGTCAATCCTAAAGAAAATCAACCCTGAATATTCATTGGAAGGACTGATGGTGAAGCTCCAATTCTCTTGACCATCTAATGCAAAGAGCCAGCTTGTTCGAAAAGACCCTGATGCTAGGAAGGACTGAGGGCAGAAGGAGAAGGGGACGACAGAGGATGAGATGGTTGGATGGCATCATTGACTCAATGGACATGAGTTTGAACAAATTCAGGGAAACGGTGAAGAACAGGGAAGCCTGGTGTGCTGCAGTCCGTGGGGTTGCAAAGAGTTGGACACGACCGAGTGAATGAACAACAACAACAACAACAAAAAACTACACATAATGTAAAATTTACATTTTAACCATTTTCAAGTGTATATAGTTCAGTGGCGTTAAGCACGGTCACACTGTTCTGCAACCAACCATCACCATCTGTCTTCAGGACTCTCTACTGTAAAATAGAGACTCTGCACCTGTTTAGCAGCTCATCTCCCTGCCCCAGCCCCTAGCAGTCAGTATTCTGCTTTCTGTCGCTGTGGTTTTGATACTTTGCGCTTTTGAAGAAGGTATCTGATACCTTCTTCAGATACCTTGTGTAAGTGGAATAAAGTGTTTGTCCTGTGATTGGTTTATTAAGCTTAACAGGGTGTCTTCAAGGTTCATACATGTTGTGTTACAGCACGTGTCAGAATTCTCTTCCTTGGTTTATTTGTTGTGGCATGCAGCGTCTTTCGGTGCGGTGCGTGGATTCTCTAGTTGGGAAGCATGGGCTCCAGACTGCATGGGCTTCAGTAGCTGTGGGTTGCGGGCTTAGTTGCTCTGCAGTATGTGGAATCTTAATTCCCTGAGCAGGGATCGAACCTGCTTCCCCTGCATTGCAAGGTGGACTCTTTACCACTGAACCACCAGGGAAGTCCCCAGAATTCTCTTCCATTTTAAGGCTAAATAATATTCCATTGTGCAGATATACTGTATTTTGTTTACTTATTCATTTGTTGATAGACACTGGGCGCCTCCTCTGCTAGGCTGTTATGAATACGACTGCTGGAAAGATGGGTTTACAGGTGTCTCTTTGAGACCCTGCCTTGACGCTTCAGGTACATATCCAGGAGTGGAATGGCTGGATCTGGGCGGGGTGGCTTATAAAGGATTCTTTCCTACTTTCCAAATGAGCTTACCATACGTGTCCTTTTAAACTGCAAACCGGTCAGCTTGCAGAAATGTGTACTCAGACCACCTTCCAAGGATGTACCAACTCTAGTCAAAAGACCGCTAGGTCCTTGCTCTCTTCCCAGCCTCTGCATCCTTCAGAGGAGGAGACCTCTCTACATGCTCTTGGGATGACAAGAAGCATCAGGAATGAAAAAACGCTCACTCTTCAGGGGACAATGATACAACGGTAATTTGAAAACCTCTGAAGGTACATGCAAAATAGATGTAATTTGAGTGCAAATCCTGGCGGCTAGAAAACAGCGCCCCCTGCAGGACACTCCCGGTGCCGCTCGGTATTGAGATAGAACGCTCCTGCCCAGATGGGTTTGCATGTCCAGTTCTCTGCAGAGATGTGTTCGTCGTCCTGAATGTTTTTCCTCGGCTCTCACTTATTTGTGGGTGCCTCTGAAGCTTTGTTTCCTTGGTCTGGACGCTGAAGCTATGCCCCAGGCCCAGAGACCCCTGACCCACATAGGATGTGGGGAAAGATAAGAGTCTCTCCCGTCTCAGTAGCCATAGAAAACTCCTCTGTTTGCTGATCCAGGCTCCAAGGCCATTGCCTGCTGGGGCTGCTGCCTGGTTGGGGTGGGGGGTGGGGCCTTGACCAGGGAGGTGAGGATCCGTGGGGTGATTTTCCCGCTCCTTAGGCTGGTTAATGACCCCACACACAACTTCACACACACACACACATATTCAGCTACATACACACTGCTTGTTGGGAATAATACAAACTTGTGTCAAATAATACACACAAGCTTAAGATACTGTCGTGTGCTTGTTGTGGAGCTGGACTGGAGTAGGGGTGGGGTCCTTGCCCTGATGGGGTCTGGCGGGTGCCACACACACACTTATCACCTGTGGACTGGACTCTGGTGCCAGCTGTCCCTGGGGCTGCCCTTCCCACCATTCGGTCAGTAATCCCTAGGGACCGACTGCTCCCTGAGACTGAAGGACATAAGGCTTGCGAGGGCCCTGCAGCCTCTCTGGCCTGGGTAAACATCCACGGGACTTTCATTCCTGCCTCCACGCCCACAGCCTCCTGTGAGTGTCCAGAGAATACAAACGCGGAAGTCACCAGGGTTCACAGGGCAGTAACCAGATGTCATGAGTCTCATTAATAATCAACCTACCGTGTAAATGAGCACAGCCCACCTGCTAGGAGTCGGGCCGACACGCCTTGTTCGCTCGTTTGCCCCCAGCAGCTCGGGCTTCCGGCCTGTCCTATGAGAGGGGGAAGGGCAGAGCTCTTGAGTCTGCTGTTGAGGATTTCTGCTGAGGTGTGCCACCTCCCCATTTAAAGCTCTGTAGCATGTGTAGAACGTTTTGCAGCTGCCTGCAGCTCCGAGGGAAGCTTTATCTTAGCTCCATTTTAGAGACAGCAGTTCTGAGGCTCGGGGAGGCCAGTGGCTGCCTGTGGTCTGCAGCTGGTGAATGTCAAGACCAAGTGCAACCCAGACCACAGCGTGTCCTCAGACCACGACGGTGCCCCCATTGCACCCACCTGGCTGGAGAATCAGACATTACCTGCTCTATTAGCTGCCACTGGGGTCTCACACTTTATAAAAGCCTATACAAGTTATGGGGGACTTCCCTGGCAGTCCAGTGGCCAAGTCTGAGCTACCAATGCGGGGGCCCCAGGCCCAATCCCTGGCAGGGAAACTAGATCCCACATGTTGCAACCAAGAGTTGGCATGCAGCAGTGAAGATTTTCACAAGCCATGACCAGACATCCTGCATGCCTCAACTAAGACCTGGCACAGCCAAATAAATAAAATATTAAAAATAATAAATAAAACATATGAGTTTTCTAGGTGGGAGGCAATAAACAAGGGTCTCCATTAGGAAGGGCTGTGGAAAGAGTTAGGAGTCCTGCCCCTGCTTCTTGGGAACTGTGTGACCTTGGCAAGTGTCTCTCCAGGCCTCGGTTTCCCCTCCTGAAGCCTCAGGTGGTTGAACTGGGGATGTACAGTCACTCTCTACCTCTCCAGTCCTCCCCAGCCTCCTGCCAGAGGGCTCCATGCAGTCACTGTAGGGGAGAAGGAGCCGAGAAGGATCAAGAAGCTGCTTGATCATCTGGTTATTTCCTAAACCTAGAAACAGGGTCCCCTGATTCACGCTCCTGCTGGCAATGCTGGGAGGCATTAGGCAGGAGCGCTGGTCCCTGCAGGCTCTTCCCTTGTAGTCTCAGCTTCCGCACCCGCGTCTCAACACCCCTCTTTCCTATCATGGGCCTCTAGGCAAACCAGCCATCTTGTGACGTGAAGACACCCCAGAAGCTCACCCAGTGGTCCTCCTCCAGGCTGTCGCCCGTTCCCATCGAAAGAGTCTTGGAGGCGAGAGGATGGGAGGGTTGAGCTCACGGACTGAGGGAGAGACTGCCTGTGCGGTGCCCAAGAGCAAAGGACCAATAAAGATTCGTTTGAAAAACATTATATCCACGTATGTTTTTAATGGGCTTCCCAGGTGGCGCTGGTGGTAAAGAAAAAGTGAAAGTCGCTCAGTCATGTCCGACTCTTTGTGACCCCATGGACTATGTAGCTTGCCAGGCTCCTCTGTCCATGGAATTCTCCAAGCCAGAATACTGGAATGAGTTGCAGTTCCCTTCTCCAGGGGATCTTCCCAACTCAGGGCTCGAACCCAGGTCTCCTGCCTTGCAGGTAGATTCTTCACCGTCTGAGCCACCGGGGAAGCACCTGCGTGCATTTCAGTGCAGGCTATGTAAGAGACATGGGTTCGACCCCTGGGTCAGCAAGATCCTCTGGAGGAGGGCACGGCAACCCACCCCGGTATTCTTGCGTGGAGAAGCCCCATGGGCAGAGGAGCCTGGCGGGCTACAGTCCCTCGGGTTGCGAAGAGTTGGACACGACTGAAGCAACTCAGGACGCATGCACACCCGTGTTTAATAGATGAGGGGCGAGGGAGACTGGAGCAGGGAGGAAGGAGCAGGGAGAGAAGGGAGGAGGGAAAGAGTGGGAAAGGAGGGGGGAGATGGAGCACACGTTGGGGTGGAGGTGCGTGTGTTAGTTTCCTCTTTCTACTCTGATCATATTTTGTTTTTGTGATTGAAGCTCTAATTAGGTAGATGGATAGATAAGTGGGTAGATAGGTAAATAGATAGTGGTGGTTTAGTTGATGAGTCGTATCCGACTCTTGCAACGCCATGGACTGTAGCCCACCAGGCTCCTCTATCCATGGGAATTCCCAGTCAAGAATACTGGAGGGGGTGGCCATTTCCTTCTCCAAGGGATCTTCCCAATCCAGGGACTAAACCCGTGTCTTCTGCATCGCATGCGGATTCTTAACCAACTGAGCCACCAGTCAAGCCCAGGTCAGTTCAGTTCAGTCGCTCAGTTGTGTCCAACATTTTGTGACCCCATGGGCTGCAGGATGCCAGGCTTCCCTGTTATCACCAACTCTCGGAGTTTACTCAAACTCATGTCCATCGAGTCAGTGATGCCATCCAACCATCTCCTCCTCTGTGGTCCCCTTTTCCTCCTGCCTTCTATCTTTCCCAGCATCACTCTTTCCAGTGAGTCAGTTCTTTGCATCAGGTGGCCAAAGTATTGGAGTTTCAGCTTCAGCATCAGTCCTTCCAGTGAATAGTCAGGACTGATTTCCTTTAGGACTGACTGGTTGGATCTCCTTGCAGTCCAGGTAGATAAATAAATATTAATAAATAGCCAGTTTTCAAGCTGATTTGTTAGAGGTAAAGGGGGCAGGAGCGCCACCGTGTGGCGACTCTGTGCACTGCTGCCTCCCGTGACGCTCGCGCGCCTGGTTGGTGCGGTTGTGGGCACTGTGGGGCTCCCTGCACCCCAGCTGCCTGCAGCTCCTGTGCTTGGACAGAGCCCTCAGTCTCCCTGGATAACTGAGTCACCACAGGACTGCGATGGGTGCTTTTCCAGCGCCAGGAGGCAGGTCGAGGAGGATGGGGGTGGGGAGACAGCCTCTGGACGCCCCATACCCACCCGCATGGCTAAGACCACTTGGTCCATCCTCAGGTTGCAGGAGCAGGTGGGTTCAGCTCCTGTTTGCTGCATTCTGTGGCCGTCGTAACCCGAGGCCATGAAGGTACCCAAGGTCACATAGCTAATGCCAGCTGGTGCCAGGACCACAGCCAGAACCCTGCCACGCGCCCCCCACCTCCCCCCGCAGAGCCCAGGTGAGCCTTGCCAAGGTCAGTGTGTGTCTGTTGTCAGCTGAGACAGGAGTCCACAGGGTCCCTACCCTCAGATCACTGCTGGTCTCATTAAGAAACAACTCAGGGGCTTCCCTGGTGGTTCAGGGGTGTAGAATCTGCCTGCCGGTGCAGGAGACATGAGTTTGATCGCGGATCTGGAAAGATTCCACGTGTCCCGGACCAACTAAGGCCCTGCACGACCACTAGTGAGCCTGCGCTCTGGAGCCCAGGAGCCGCAGCTATTGAAGGCCACCTGCCCCAGAGCCGAAGCCCCTGCAGTGAGAACCCCGCGCACCCCAACTAGAGAACGGCCCCCTCTCTAGGCGACTAGGGAAAAGCCCGGGAAGCAACGAAGACTCAGCACAACGATAAGAATCTGCTGAGTGCCCATGATGATGGACAGAGACAAGAATCCAAGGGTTGTCACGGCTGGGCCAAGTCCTTTATTCCACAGGTGACCCCAGAGATTGTTGGGGAATCCGGAAGGCTTCCTGAAGGAGCAGAGTGAAGAGAAAGGGGGAACAGGAAGCGCAAAGGCAGGAGTTGGAATTTGGTCCGGTGGACACAGAATATCAGTAAACAGATATTGGTAAACTGATATGGCACGCCTGTGGTCACCAAGCCAGCTGCCACTGCAGCCGTCACCCAAGGGTGCCCCCTAGGGGATTCAGGATGGAGAAAAACAGGATCCTGGCCCAAGAGAGTTAGGATGCATATCAAAGGAATAGTTTCATTAAACCCAGACTCTTGCTTCTTCCCATAGGTAGAAAAGCACTAAATTCATTAACTTGAGATGTCTGGACTTTCTTTAATTAGCAGTCATCTTTTGACGTTCAACTGCCTGGGTGTTTTTTGTTTCTTTTTGCAAAAACTCTTATGTATCCTGGTTTCTCTTTGAAACAATCCCTCAGAGCTGAGAGGCTGTCTCCCAGGCTTGCGTCTTCCAAATAAAACATAATTCTCAACTTTTAGATTGTGGGTTTGTTTTTTTTTTCTTCACTCAACAATCTCCAGCAGAAAAGGATACAACATATTCAGGTGACCGGGATGGTTAGAAAGTAGAGGCTTCTCCAACACCTTGCTGGCCTTATTCTGTTGTGGTTGTTCAGTTACTAAGTCATCTGTGACTCTGCGATCCCATGGACTGCAGCATGCCAGGCTTCCCTGTCCTCCACTGTCTAGCTGAGTTTGCTCAGATTCATGTCCATTGAGTTGGTGATGCTGTCTAGCCATGTCATCCTCTGCTGCCCCCTTCTCCTTTTGCCTTCAATCTCTGTGTCCTTATTCAATCTGTATGGTCTTCTTCTGTGTCCTTGCCAAAGCCCTGTTCCCACTCTGGAGTGGTTTTAGCAGAAAGTTGGTCAGCCCTGGCCAATGAGAGACCCATATCCCTCCTTCTGCCATAGTGAATGGCACAGAGATGGGCCAATTAGAGTCAGCCCCTGGCCTCTTACTGAAACTATTGAGAAAGCATCTATCTTTCCACTGGAGTTTCTAAGCTTATAGACTGCAACTAGTAATGTTGGGGATCTCAGCCCCAGCATACAGCAAAGCTGAGAGATGGCAAGTAAGATAGTCATGCACTGATTGATCCATCCCTGCATGCTATAAATACGCCATCAGTGTCTACCGTACACTGGTCTAAGCACTGGAAATTCAGCTGTGAGCCAGGCAAATGCAACCCCTGCTCTTGTGCTCACATTCCTTGTGGGCAGTCAGGCCCCAAAATAAAAAGGAAAGAAATCCGCAAGATATTTTCAGAAAATTATGAATGTCAAGAAGAGCAAGTCCGATGAAGCGAAAGTGCCTGGGATGGGAAGGTCCTGCTTTAGTTGGTGTTCAAGCAGGTCTGGCCACAGAGGTGACATTTCAGCCATGACCTGGATGACAAGGAGCCAGCCGTGGGAAGCTCTGGGGTTAGGCCATCCAGCAGAGAGGACAACAAATACAAATGTCCTGATGCTGAATCCAGACAGTATCATTTGAGCATCTGGATCCAACCATACCTGAAGTAGACACTTTTCAGTGACATGAAAGAAATTGTTTTGTTGTTGTTCTTAAACCAGTTTAAATCAAGTTTCTGCAACTTGCATCTGAAAAAAGTGTTGTGAATATACTGAATGGTCAGTTCTGAAGCTGAGGGTTTTTTTGTTCTGTTAGGTAAAGGAAAATCATTGAAGCTTCTTCAACCGGAGAGGAATCTTCCTCATCTTGCCACTACTTATTCACTAGGCTCATTTCTCTCTCTCTCTCTTTAAAATTTGGCTGCACTAGGTCTTCGTTGCGGCGTTCAGGCTTTCTCTAGCTGTGGGTGCAAGGGCTTTGCTGCCCCTGGCTTGAGGAATCTGGGATCTTAGTTCAATGACCAAGGACTGAACACATTTCCTGTATTAGGGGGCTTCCTGGCTAGCTCAAACGGTAAAGAATCTGCCCACAGTGTGGGGGATCTCAGCTCGATCCCTTGGTCGGGAAGATCCCCTTGGAGAATGGCATGGCAACCCACTCCAGTATTCTCGCCTGGAGAATCCCATGGACAGAGGAGCCTGTGGGCTACAGTCCATGGGGTCGCAGAGTCAGACACGACTGAGCGATTAACACTTTGGCTTCATTTCTCCTGTATTGGAAGGCAGATGCTTTTTTTTTTTTCAATACTTATTTAGGAAAGCAATGCAAACCTAGACAGCATATTAAAAAGCAAAGATATCACTTTGCTGACAAAGGTCTGTATAGTCAAAGCTATGTTTTTTCCAGTAGTCATGAATGGATGTGAGAGTTGGACCATAAAGAAGGTTGAGTGCTGAAGAATTGATGCTTTTGAACTATGGTGTTGGAGAAGACTCTTGTGAGTCCCTTGGACTGCAAGGAGATCCAACCAGTCAATCCTAGAGGAAATCAATCCTGACTATTCATCGAAAGGACTGGTGCTGAAGCTGAAGCTCCAATACATTGGCCACCTGATATGAAGAGTCGACTCATTGGAAAAGACCTTGCTTGATGCAGAGAAAGATTGAAGGCAGGAGGAGAAGGGGGCAACAGAGGATGAGATGGTTAGATAATATCACCATGTCCATGACTCAATGGACATGAGTTTGAGCAAACTATGGGAGATAGTGAAGGATAGTGACGTCTGGCATGCTGCAGTCCTTGGGGTTGCAAAGAGTTGGACATGACTGAGCGACTGAACGGCAACAACTTATGCATTTATTTGGCTCCAAGGGGTCTCGGTTGCAGCACGTGAGATCTTCGGTCTTTGCTGCGGCAGGTGGCATCTTTATTGCACTATGTGGGATCTAGTTCCCTGACCAGGGACTGAACCCAGGTCCCCTCCAGTGGGAGCTCAGAGTCTTAGCCCCTGGACCACTAGGGAAGTCCCTCTAGGCTCATCTCTCGAATGTCCTATCCTTCCTCCCCCTCCCTTCAGTTGCCTCCTCCACTCACGCTGGACTTGGCTGCTGTCATTTGTCTGAAGGTCCTGGCTTCCAACTCTTGTACATCCTTCCCTACCCAACTAACTCAGTCTGGTGTCAATTTTAGATGTCACTTCTTTCATTAACTCTCCAAGTCTGGGTCCATTTCCCCATGCCACAAGAAAATTTAGGCGGTATTTAAACAAAATAACTTCAGTGGAGGAGGGAAAAAGACCAGTTGCTTCTTAATGAGACCAGCAGCGATCTGAGGGTAGGGACCCTGTGGACTCCTGTCTCAGCCGACAACATACACACACTGACCTTGGCAAGGCTCACCTGGGCTCTGCAGGGGGGGGGGGGCGGGCAGGGTTCTGGCTGTGGTCCTGGCACCAGCTGGCATTAACTGTGTGACCTTGGGTACCTTCATGGCCTCGAGTTATCACGGCCACAGAATGCAGCAAACAGGAGCTGAGCCCACCTGCTCCTGCAACCTGAGGATGGACCAGGTGGTCTTAGCCATGCGGGTGGGTATGGGGCATCCAGAGGCTGTCTCCCCCACCCCCATCCTCCTCGACCTGCCTCCTGGCGCTGGAAAAGCACCCATCGCAGTCCTGTGGTGACTCAGTTATCCAGGGAGACTGGGGGCTCTGTCCAAGCACAGGAGCTGCAGGCAGCTGGGGTGCAGGGAGCCCCACAGTGCCTGCCACTCAGGCGCAGCAGTGGTGCGCACCCACAACCGCACATCCAGGCGCCCGAGCGTCCTGCGTCGCATGGGGATTCTTTACCAGTTGAGCCACCAGTCAAGCCCAGGTCAGTTCAGTTCAGTCGCTCCATTGTGTCTGACTTTTTGTGACCCCATGGGCTGCAGCACACAATTTGCTTACATGCAAACCATGTTTCTATCACAGCACTTATAACCCCAAATTACAAATTTCGGCGTATTCTGTCCCACCTGATAGACAAAGGAGAAACTCACTGGGGCTCCTGTGTGGTTCTTGTTTGAAACCCTGGCATGTGGTACCTAATAGGTACTCACTAAACGTGTATTAGCTAAAGGATGTGATGGACAGAGTGTCCGTGTCTCCCCCAAATTCCTGTGTCAATGAATGAAGGTGACGGTGTTTGGATGTGGGGACTTTGGAAGGTAAATGGGTTTATGAGTCAGGTAAATGAGGTCACGAAGTTGGGACCCCCAGGATGGGATTAGTGTCCTCAAAAGAAGAGGAAGAGGGGCCAGGGCTCGCCCTCTCTCTGCCACGTGAGGACTCAGTGAGAAGGTGGCTGTCTACAAGCCAGGAAGCCTGTCCTCAGCAGAGACTGGATCTGCTGGCACTTTGACCTTGGACTCCCCAGCCTCTGTGAGAAATAAACGTTATTTGAGTCACCCAGTCTGTGGGCTTTTATTCTGGAAGCTTTGGCTGGCGGGAGGGGAGAGGAGAAGGAGGCAGCTGATCTGTGAAAGGTACCAACAGAACTGGAGTGACTGAATGGTGGGTGAGTGGGTACAAGGGTGCTGGTGTGACCCAGCCCTGGGAGAGGCTCAGTGAGGGCATTTCATCTCCAGGGCTGTCTACCGAAGGGAGTGGTGGTGTCTCTGCGGACAGTCCTGGACGAGACCCGGAGGCCGGGGCCTCAGCCGCAGGAGCCTGTGTGAGGAGGCTGCCGGGCTCTCCCAGCTTCAGCTGATGAGCTCAGGCTCTAAAGTCCTGAAGTCTTGCTCTCCCACAGAGGGGGCCCCAGGAGGCTCTGGGCTTCCCAGGTGGCGTAGTGCTAAAGATTCCACCTATAAGTATTCTCTTAAACCTAAAGACCAAATTTTGGCTGAAGAGAAACATAAGGATCCAGGACGGTGACTGCAGCCATGAAATTAAAAGACGCTTGCTCCTTGGAAGGAAAGCTATGACAAACCTAGATAGCATATTAAAAAGCAGAGACATCACTTAGTCTGTCTCAAAGGTTGGAGAAGGGAATGGCAACCCACTCCAATATTCTTGCCTGGAGAGTCCCATGGACGGAGGAGCCTGGAGGGCTGCCGTCCATGGGGTCACGCAGAGTTGGACACGACTGAAACGGCTAAGCAGCAGCCACCGATACAGGAAACACAAGAGACGCAGGTTCAATCCCTGGGTCGGGAAGATCCCCAGGAGGAGGAAGTGGCAACCCACTCCACTATTCTTGCCTGGAAAGTCCCAGGGACAGAGGAGCCAGGCAGGCTATAGTCTATGGGGTCGGAAAAGAGTCGGACATGAAAAAGAGTCGGACACAACTGAGTGTATACACACACACACACACACACACGGGTGGCTCTAGGGAAGGCTTGCCTTTGCTTGCAGGCTGGGATCCTGGTCTAAGAAGGGAATCCCTGAGTTGGTTACTCAAGGGGGAGAAGGACCCCACGTGGGATTACATCTCAGAACAACAGCTAGCTGCACATGCCTGATACAATGCTTTACACTAGAAAATACCCCATGCAACTAAATGGCCCAAATGGAGGAAGCAGAGGGTAAGTCATGAAAACCTGTGAAATCATGAAACATGTTAATAAAAGCCACAAGAACATTCAGGTGGTATTTAAACAAGATAACATTCAGTGGGGGAAGGAAAAAGTCCAGCTAATTAATAGTAGCACAAGGTGAGCATGTGTGTATCATGAAATAAATTAAGGGACAAGTCCTTGAATTATTTAATAATGTTTTATTTCTAATGTAATCATTTTTCTAAAAAAAATGTTTTTGAGGGGAGCACACCGTGCGGCTTGTAAGATCTCAGTTCCCTGGGCCCTTGGCCATGAAAGCAGAGCCCTAACCACCGCACTACCAGGGGATTCCCCGTCTTGTCTTTTGCTTTTCTTCATGTCCTTGAACTATTTGTCCAATTTTCTGCATAACGACAAACAGTTCCAGGTGACTGTGGGCAAAATACGGGATGCAGAGAAAATTCCAGGCATTGCCACTACTCTCTCTCCGCCAACAAGAGTGACCCGTGGCTTGTGGACCCTCAGACCTGGGAGCCAGGCACTGACCCGGGGCCGAGGGCTGGCGCTCGCTGCCCGCCAGCCCTGCGCAGTGAGACCTCTCGTCCGGACCCCGCCCCTCTTTCTCTCCAACTCGGACCTTGGCCTCCAGTTGGGTCGGGGCTTCCTGTCGCCAAACTTGTTTTCTTTAGGAGGGAAACACAATCTGTCCAGCGTGGCTGGCTGGCAGAGCATGCAAATTAGCCTAACAGTGCTCTATTCTGTGAGTTCTCCCCGTATGCAAAACCTCCTGAAACAAACCAGCCATCCTGTAAGCCGGAGGAGGAGGAGGAGGCTTGAGGGGCTGAGGTGGAGGGAGGAGGTCAGGGGGGTCAGGGGTGGGCCCCTGTGCCAGTGAAGTCGCTCAGTCGGGTCCGACTCTTTGCGACCCCATGGGATTCTCCAGGCCAGAGTGCTGGGTTGCCTTTTCCTTCTCCAGGGCATCTTCCCGACCCAGGGATCGAACCCACGTCTCCCCCCAGGGAAGCTCAAAGGAACGTCTGTGCCAAAGGGGCTGGAATGTCCCCCACAGGCCTTCCCAGCCTTCCCGCGGGGGCCGGGACGCCTGGAGGCCAACCCCGGCCCGTGCCCGCCTCGGCCACCAGGTGGCAGCACACGCGGGCCCTGGGACCGGAGCGCAGCCCGCCCGGTGCGCCCGGCGGCTGAGGGTCCCAGCGATGCGGGAAGCGCCCACGCTCAGTACCACGCCCGCTGCTCCTCACTCAATCTAGGGTCAAGGCTGGGGAAGCGTGAATTTTGACTTTTTTTTTTCTTTACGGCGACTTCTGCGAGGACAAGAGGGGGCCCCTCTAAAAGCAGTCTGCAGCAGCGCGAGCCAGGGGCTTCCTAGGAGAGCGCTGGGGAAGCTGAGTCCACAGAGGGGCAGAGGAAGGGAGGATGGAAAGGAAGGAAGGGAGGATGGAAAGGAAGGAGAAGAAAGAGAAGAAGTAAAAAGGGGAAGAAAGAGAAAGAAGGAAAGAAAGAGACCAACTCAATGCGTTCTCTAAGCAAGATCAGGTTTTTAAGTAAATGTTGTATTTCAACTTCACTTTTTAAATTTTTAAGGATTTAGCCATCACTGTTAAAATCCACAAGTTGTTAAAAATTTCTGTAGAGAGAGTGCAGCTCCCGGAGTGAAGGGTTAGGGAAGAGAATGGGGAGTCCTGGAGAGCTTTGATAAGCAAATAGAGCTCCGCGCCCTGGCGCTCTCTCCATTGGCTGTTCCCTCGCCGCCAGATTTTGACACAAATAATCAGATTGAAAATCAGGGAGGGGAACAGAAGAGGAAAACACATACACACACACACACAGAGGGTGGGAAAAAAAAAAAAAAAGGAGAAGTATCTATTTGTGCCGAGAGTCACGAATTGACCGGGCGGTGCTGATCCGCAGAGAGACGCAGCCAGGTTCTTCCCGCAGACCGGCTCTGGACAGGTGAGTGCGGAGAAGCCCCTGCCTCTCCTTTTGAAATTTGCATATCTCACTTAGATTGTTTCCAAGTAGGCTACCTAGTCCCTTTGGTAGTCCTCGGAAGACTAAGGTGGGCTGGAAAAAAAATCTCTTTTGTGGAATGTGGCTTCCAGCTCTCGAGCCCAGAGGAGAAGAGGTGGCAAAGAAGCAGTCTTAGCTGAGATGCCTCCAGCCCGCGCACCTGGTGGGAATTACCTTCCTCCAACTGCGCGTGAGCACCGCGGATGTTTTTGTTGTTAGCTTGTTTGGCGCAGTTTCCCTGACCAGGGATAGAACCCGAACCGATCGGTGGAAGCTCAGCGTCTTAACTGCTGGACCACCAGGGAAGTCCCATGAGCACCCTTTGAAGATGTGATTTTAGGATGACGGAGGTCGCCTGCCTGCACAGTGTCATACCCACCCTCAGCTCTCCCAGGGACCCGGACAGGCCAGGCGAGTCACACGTGGAGGTGCCCCGCGCTGGCCACCACCTGTGCGCTTGGACTGGGTCTGTCCCCAGGACAATCTGAGCCTTTCTTGGCTGTGAAATGTGAGAGTGTGGGGTTGAGGACTCTGAACGGAGTCCTAGCTTCAGCATCCAGAGTCCCAGGCAACTTTCACCAAAGATCCCGGGAGAAGGTTCACTTGGAGAGGGAGGCTCGTCTCATCGGAGCCCCTCAGGGGAGGGGGAGGTTGCCATCTCCACCGTATCCCCAGCTTCCGGGAACAAGACACGGGGAGAGATGGTGCCTCAGCCTCTTCTACCTAATTCTGATGGAAAAGCCAAGACACAATCTGCGTGGGGAGAGGCGCTCGCTCTAAACTGGGGCTTGTTAAGGGGGCAGTGCACAGAATCACTGTGGGTATATATGCCTGTATACATTTTTTCTGGGAAGAACATCCACGGTGTTCATGAGATACCGTGGTGGGGAGGGGTGCACAAATTAACCTGGAAGCCGGGCAAGTTGAACCTGCCCACGTGGGCTCACCCCTTACACGTTTCTTAGTGGACAATGGGTAGAAGATTTCAGGGACTTCCCCAGCAGTGGTTAAGACTCCAAGCTTCAGTGCATGGGCACACTGGTTCAACCCCTGGTCGGGGAACCCAGATCTCACATGCTGTGCAGCATGGCTCCATCGCCCCCAAAGCAACTATACTCCAATGAAATTTCATTAAAGAGAAAAAGATTTCAGTCTTAGTGAAGGAGCAAGTTTCTGGTCCTCAGAGGTGGTTCGGAAAGGATTCTTTGCATAAGACGTGTGAGGTTTCTTCCAACTCAGATTTGGGGGGCAGAAGTGGTTCCCTGGAGGTCCAGTGGTTAGCACTCCATGCTTCCATTACAGGGGGCACGGGTTCGATCACATCCCTGGTTGGAGAACTAAGATCTGGCAAGTTAAGCAGCCAATAAAAAAAAGCTTTGGAGGTCAGAATATCAGTTTCTCAGCAAAAAGTTCTTGGGGACCACCAGAGAGCTCTACCTGGTTAGGTTTGACTGATGGAGCCACTCAAAACCAGGGCAGAGCATTCCCTCCAGGCTGTCAGGACAGTGGGGTGGGGTAGGGGGTTCAACTGGAGAGTCTTAGGAGTCAGATCGCCAGCCCCCCCGCAACCCAACCCGGGAAAACCAGCCTGATCATATGCGATGCTTCACTGTGACACAACCTCTCAACCCTTTTCAGAAACGAGAGAAAACTTTACCCCTCCTCTGTCTTAAAGGAGTTTTTGTTCCTTTGTTTCAAGGAATTCAAATCCATGGAGCTGCTTAGTCTCTCGTTTAGAAGTGCTGGGGAAATGTTTTGTTCAGTCCCTGTGGTTTTTATTGAGGTAAACGACACAGAACCTGAAGCTGGCCGTTTGCGCCCTCTTTGAACCGGCCGGCTCAGGGGCGTTCAGCGCATTCATCTGGCAGAGCTACCATCACCACTGGCCATTTACAGCACGTTTTTCATCTTGCAAAAAACCGAAACTCTGTCCCCACTGCAGTTACTCCCTGTTTTTCCCTCCCCCCAGCCTCTGGCCCCCACCCTGCTACCTTCTGTCTCTGAACTGGACTACTCTAAGTAACTCACATGAGCAGAATCATACAGTATTTGTCCTTCCGTGTCTGACTTAATTTCAAGTAGTATGATGACCTCATTGTTCATCTATGCTGTAGCATGGGTCAGTATCCCCTTTCTTTTGGAGACTGAATAATATTCCTTTTCTATGTCTAGACTGCATTTCATTTATCCATTCATCCATGAACCGGCATCTGGGTTGCTTCCGCCTTTTTTGGCTGTTGTGAATAACGCTGCTATGAACCTGGGGGTACAGATATCTGTTCAAATCCCTGCTTGCAATTCTTTGGGGGTATATACCCAGAGGTGGATTCATCCATTCTTTTTTTTTTTTTCTTTAATTTGGCTGTGTTGGGTCTTAGTTGCAGCATGTGGGATCTAGTTCCCGGACCAGGGATCAAACCCGGGCCTCCTGCATTGGGAGCTCGCAGTCTTAGCTACTGGAACACCAGGGATCCTTTTTGACATTACATTCTCTGAACTTACAAAGAGGCTTTTGAGATCCTTCCAGATTTCCCGTAGAACTAATGGCCACTCTCTGCTGGGGCCCCAAGAGGGACCAGGACTCATGCCCCTGCCTCCTACATGGAACGACTGGCTTGTTTGTCTGTTTGTGTTTCCCCTTGAGTCATGTCTTCAGACATAAAGGAAGTCCAGGGGTCCCTCCTAGCAGACGCTGAGAAACAACGGAGGCTTTCTCAACCCTCCCGAAAAGGGAACCCAAGTGATGAATTTCTTAGTCAAGGTGGGTCAGTCCCGCGCTCAGAGACAACGAACCCCAGCATGGGATTTCAGAGCGAAAGGGAAGTTTAGAAATCTCTTAATCCAGCCGTCCTTTTGAGAGATAGGAAAACCAAGCCCCAGGTTGGCGGCAGACGAGGTCAAGTTCAAGGTCACAGAACTTGCGACTGATTTGGTCGCACAGGAGATGCCCTGTTGGGTGGAAACCCCAGGCCAGCTGCTCCGGATCCATGTGGAAGTCGGGGTGCAGGGCTGCCCCACTTCAGAAGCACTGGCTGAGATTCTGACTGGGGCTGGGGCGGGGGGGGACCCTCTATCAGGACTGGGGCTTTCTGAAGGGATATTAACAACGAGGCTCTTTCCGGAGGCTGCGATACCATCAAGGCCTCTGTTTTATGAAGAAATCTTGGTCTTTCACAATCTCTGCTCTTAGTTCTTTCTCAGAACAGGTTCGTGTGAATCAAAACGGTGTGGTTGTTAATTAACTATAGTATAGGTGATTGGTTCCTGTTTTTTTTTTTTTTTTTTAAACTCAGCTCACAGGGGCCAAAAGGAAGTTCTCTGGGTGCATTTGGCCCCCACAGAGAGCTTGATGGCTCAGCTGGAGGGTTGGCTGTGCCATGTCACTTTGCCAGGCTTAGCAGAGAGAATGTTCTAGGGAGGGAGGGGTGGGGGGGGAGTGGGGGTGTCACTAGAGTAGGCCTCGAGGAACCTTCCCCCACCCAGGGACCCCCTTGCTCCCTTATTTAAGTGCCCCCAAACCCCAAAAGTGCCATTGTGTTGTCACCTGAATTCCCATCAGCTGATCTCGAGGGTCTCCTCAGGTTGAGCCCAAGTGGTCCTGGAAGCTTCCTAAAAGAAGTCTGTTCTCTTGCCAGCCTCTCCACCCCAAACTCCTCATGAACCCAGGTGGGGCCAGCTGGGTTCCTAAAAAGACCAAAGATAGAGACTTTGACTTCCCCCACTCCCCACTCTTGCCCCTCCAGGGAGGCTTCCCCTCCCTGCTCCAGGCGGGTGATCTTCAGTGTTGGAAGGATCGCACGCAGTCCAGCAGAGCTCGGGGCCAGGAGTCCAGGTCCTGCAGGGCAGGGGCGATGGGCCCAGCCCCGCTGCGAGGCCCTGGACAAGCCACGTGGCTCAGTCAGCCTTGGGTGTCCCCCTGTGACCCGAGACGACGATCACTCCCTCCCTCGCCTGGCGGAGGTCAGAGCCGATGACCTCACGCTGTCCGGGTCTCCTCCTTAGCTGGTCAGCTCAGGTCCCTCTGTCCTGAACCAGTGACCACCCTGTGGTCTGATGGTCAAGAGCATGGAGGCCTGGGAGGTGGACCTCCAAGTCCAGCTCCGCCTCGCTCTGGGACCCTGAGCCAGTCTCTAAGCCTCAACTCTTTCTCTGTAAAATGGGGTCATAGCTACTCAGCTCACAGGCCAGGCTTATCGGAGCTGAGGCTGCAAGAAGTATTCCCCTGTATTCTAGCTCAACGGAGCTAACAGCTACCTCTGGTTCTAGTTGATCGACTAATAAAATGCTATGTTTTTTTTAAAAAAACCATCTTTTGATTGAAAGACAGACCACGGTCTTGGAGGCTTCCCCCAGAACAAAAGGCTAGGGGAACCCAGCCCCCCCGGCCTGTCCCCAGAGTGTGGAGGTCTCTTCCCACTCTGCCCAGGGTCTGGCCTCATATGGGGGCAGAAGAGGGGGGTGCTCCCGAACCCAAGAGTTAGAAGGGGGAAGGAAGAGGGGGTGTGGAGAGCCCTGAGTCGGGGGAGACAGGGAGGCAGGAGGAAAAAGACTGTCACTGGAAGATAAGGCAGCCGTGGCTGCCCCACAGCCTGGGGAAGATGGCAGGCCAGCCCAGCCTTTGAGGTCAAAATCTGACAGCTGGACAGGACCCCGGAGGGCTTCAGGTCCCACCCCCTCATTTCAGGGCCCAGAGGGGAGGGGCTTGGAGCATGTCCCGGCTCCCAATCAGGGCTCATGCCCGTCCATGCCTGCTGGCTTCAGCCCAAGCACCGGGGATGCCACCTGACCCACCAGGACCACGCGGCTCCTGCCCCCACCAAGCCTCTGTTCCGTGGGCCGAGGCCCTCCAGGCACCACGCCGGGCCCCTTATACGCTTAGAATAATTAAAGGTCCTTTTTCAGCACAGCAGCCCCAGGAGGTTGGTTTGTCATCCCCATTCAGCAGATCTGGACACTGAGGCTTCCGTCAAGGTGGGGCTGGGCCTGAGCCTGGCCCCCAGGGCGGAGCGGCCGCAGCCCCGACTACCGGGGCTGGGCACAGTTGGTGCCTGGGCACAGTTGGTGCCTGCTCTGGATCATCCCCTTGGGGAAGGGGTGATGGGGACGGCTCTCTAGGCAGGGCTCCAAGCGCCCTCTAATCTGCCGGCTCCCAGCCCCCCACCCCAGGCCACGGCCTTATCACCCAGAGCCTTGCAGCTGTTCGGAGCTCCCTGCGAGCTGTTTCCCGCGCTCTTTTTCCCGCGCTTGGCCCTATCACGCCCGCAGTCTTGCCCAGCGTGACTCCTCTTCCAGGCCCACGCAGAGCTGCTGTCAGACCGGCAGTGACTGAGTAATTCCTCCCAACTTCTGCCTGGGGGTGGGGCGCACGGAGGACCACCTGACGATGCTCTGTCTTCCAGGAGCCCTCAGGAGACCCTCATGGCTGGGATCGGGGAGGTGAAACATGTGGGGGGCAGGGGCCGGAGCTGCTCTGTGCCCCAGAGGGCTCTGCACCCGAAGCCAGGAGGACCGGACAGGCAGGCTGGCCTGGCTCTGCCCCTGCCCCAGCCGCTGACCTGCGGGCTGAGTGCTGGGCCTGGGCTCCCAGCGCTCAGTCCCTGGGATTGGTGGACACTGACCTCTTCTTCCGTGTGCCCAAAATGACCTCAGGCCTCCAGCATCGGGCCTTGAGCCCCGCATACAACTCCAGCCATCCCCTCCACCCACAGGGAGAGAGAAAAGGCCCCTCCTTCCCTGGGGAGCAGGCTCTGGGCTGGGCCATGGACAAGGGCGGCATCAGCTCTCGACTTACATGATCGTGCGGGTTTTGCGATGGATGTGGCCTCCCCCGTTGCAGCCCACCTGCCAGGCTCCCCTCTGATAGGCACTGAGTGCATACAGTGGGCTTGCCAGGAACCCGGAGGCCTCACCTTACAGAAAAGATAACAGGTCCAGAAAGGTTATGGGATTCCAGCCCACGAGCATCTGACTCCCAAACCTGAGCTCAGACGGCAAGTTTCCACGGTCTCTGAATGCAGACTCCAGTGGGATGTGGAAGCAGTTTTCTGGGCGCAGGGTCCAAAGTGGGTCACAAACGGAGGTGCCCCTAGCCTTCATTCTCTGTTCCCAGCACAACTCGGTATGCGGCAGGAGCAATCTGATCTGGGATCTTCTAGAAGGGAGTGTATTGGCTTCCCAGCAAGAGAGCAGTGAGGGACGTTAGGCTTTGTTGCTGCTCTGACGAAACACCAGGACTTTCCTGGTGGTTCAGTGACTAAGACTCAGCACTCCCAATTCAGGGGGCCTGCGTTCGATCTCTGGTCAGGGAACTGTGTCCGGAATGCCACAACTAAAGAGCAAAGATCCCGCAAGCTGCAGCTGAGGCCTGGTGCAGCCCACTGATGTGAAGTCACGTCTCTCAGTCATGTCTGACTGTTTGTGACCCCATGGACTGTAGCCTACCACACTCCTCCATCCATGGGATTTTCCAAGCAAGAGTACTGGAGTGGGTTGCCATTGCCTTCTCCAGGGGATCTTCCCGACCCAGGGATTGAACCCAGGTCTCCCACGTTATAGGCAGACACTCTACTATCTGAGCCTCCAGGGAAGTAACTAAATCAATACAAATAAATATTAAAGCAAAACTCACAAACCAGGTTCCAACACACAGGAGTAGATTATTTCATGGTTCTGGGGTCTAGAAATCCAAAGTCAATGTCGGCAAAATCAGCTCCTTCTGGAGGTTCTGAGGGATGGTCCATTTCAGACCTCTCTCCTAGCTTCCGGTGGTGGCCAGCCATCCTTGGCTTGGAGCTTCATCCCTCCAACCTCTGCCTCCGTCTCCACGTGGCCGTCTTCCTGTGCATGTCTGGGTCGTATGTCCAAATTTCCTTCTTCTTAGAAGGACGTGAGTCATATTGAATCTAGGGTTTCACCGAACCCAGTGTGACCTCAGCTTCACTTGATTGCATCTACAAAGACCCTATCTTCAAGCAAGGTCACAGTCACAGGTTCCAGGAGGACACGAACTTTAAGGGGCTTCCCTGCTGGCTCAGCGGTAAAGAGCCCACCTGCCAATGAAGGAGACACGGGTTCGATCCCTGGGTTGGGAAGATCCCCTGGAGGAGGAAGTGGAAATGCACTCCCGTATTCTTGCCTGGGAAATCCCATGGACAGGATCCTGAGTGGCGACCACGGGGTTGCAAAGAGTCGGACACGATTTAGTGACTGAACATGCAGGCACACTCATCCAACCCAAGTCAACGGGTTCTGATTTTAGGAGGAGGCCCTGAAACATAAAGGAGCATTTTCCCCTTGTCCCACCTAACCCTTCTTACCCTCTCTCCTGGCAGGCGTGGGGCGCCACTGACAATGCCACGCTCCTTCCTGGTGAAGAGCAAGAAGGCTCACACCTACCACCAGCCCCGCGCCCGGGAGGATGAGCTGCTCTGGCCGCCGGCCCTTGGCCCTGGTGAGTCAGAGCCCAGGCTGGTTGGAGGCTGCACCCGCTGGCCTCCCTGCCCCACAAGAGGGGGAGGCAGGAGCACACCATCCGGAAGTAGCCACTCTTCCGAGTCTGGAATCAGGAGGAGCTCAGTAAATACTGGTTGAATGAATGAATGGATGGATGGATGGCTGCACCATCTCTTCTCACCCTGAGGGGGTGATGAGCGCATCCTGATTGGATCTGGTCCTCAGCAGCTGACACGTGATTTGTGATCGGAGGGCTGATCCAGAGCTGAAGTTGGGTGCTTGGAAAAATGGAGCTCTCCAGGGGGTGGGGGGCTCCTCCTGGTCTCTGCCCTGCTCCCAGCATCCTGGGTAGAAGCCCCTGCATGTGAGTCTCCAGGAGCAGCCACAGTGGGTCTCTCTGGTGTCCCCCCACCCCCTACTCTCACCAGACCTCTAAGCAAAGCTAAAGTCTGACTGTCTTGTCTCCCCCACAGTGGCCAGGGACCAGGTCCCGAGCATCAGCCCCGTCCTCGGCTCCCTGTTCCCAAACCAGCGCCTGGACTGGACGGACCTCAAACGGGAGCCGCAGCTGGAGCTGGAGCAGAGCTCGATGACCCGGCTGGCCTCAGGCCCAGGTGCCCAGCCCAGAGGCCCCCGCCTCTCCCCAGCGGGCACAAGGGGACTTAGAGGGTGGACAGGCTCGAGGAAGCAGGGTCCCTTGGAGCTGTGGAGTCAGGAAGGGTCGACAGTCCAGGCTCTCTGGCTTCTGCTTGGATCCCTCCAGGACAGTGAGCTTATTCCCGGATGAGAACTCCCGTGTGGTGGGCAGGCCCACACAGTGGGCGAGGTGGGTGCTCTGCAGGGGTTGGGGTGCATTTCCGGACTGAAAACTCGAGGAGTCACAGTGAGCACCCAGACCTTCCCCCTGCAGAGAATAATCTGGGCTGCACACCAAGGCCTCAGCATGGGGTCATGGGGGAGGGGGCGGGGGGGCGGCACCCTGTTCTTAGCGTCACCACTAGGTGAACATCCCACGCTCCACAGAAGGACCTGCTGCGACGTCCCGACCCCAGGATGGAGACTCGCCCTCCTCTGACTCACCCCCCTTCTACAAGCCCAGCTTCTCCTGGGATGCCCTGGCTTCCTCCTATGGCCACAGCTACCGGCAGGCCCCCTCCACCATGCAGTCTGCCTTCCTGGAGCGCCCCGTCAGCCTGTATGGCAGCCCTCTGGTGCCCAGCGCCGAGCCACCTTTGGACTTCAGCCTCCACTATTCCCCGGGCATGGACACATACCACTGTATCAAATGCAGCAAGGTGGGTGGCCGGGCCCTGCTCGCACCCCCTCCCCAGCACCCTGGCAGCCACGAGTGTCTGTAGTTGGGCACCCCTGTGCTTGTGACTCGGGTCCTCTGGTGGGATCAAGAATTCACAGTGTTCGTCTTCATCATCACTCTGAGCCCTGACCGCGTGTTAGGCCCCGTGCTAAGCACTCGATGTGCCTGAGCTCCAGGAGGTGGACGAAGGGCTAAAGTTCAGACAGGTCGAATCACTTGCCCCAGAACACACAGCAAGTAGATATCAGAATCACCATTCCCACCTGGCTCTGCCCAACTCCCGCTTCTTAACCACCAGGCAATTCAGCCTCCAGACGGGGCCAGAATGGGCCTTCCAGACGCACCCTCCCCCCACCCACGTCATTCTATAGCCAGGAAAACCAGACACAGAGAGGCAAAGAGACCTTCCTGGGACACACAGCACGAGCCAGCAGTCAGCAATCCAGTGATCGTGGGATTGCTCCCTCCTCTGTACGTCCAGCTATGGCCAAGCTGGGCGCCCCCTCCCCTCTGCAGCCCTCGGGCCTCACCTTCCACCCCCACCCACAGGTGTTCTCCACCCCCCATGGGCTGGAAGTGCACGCCCGCCGCTCCCACAGTGGGACCCGGCCGTTCGCCTGCGACGTCTGCGGGAAAACCTTCGGCCACTCCGTGAGCCTGGAGCAGCACACGCACGTCCACTCCCAGGTGGGCAGCTGGCCGAGCGCCCGAGCCCTGGTGCTCTCCCCAGGAATCCTAGGGCGCTTGGGGTGGGACTCTCTCCATGCCTCTGAGAGTGACAGGTTGGGACCCCGTATCATCTGCCTCCTCGATCCGGGTGTCCATCACCTGCCCTTAACAGCCCCTGATGGACCAGGCCTGCCCCGCGTACAACTGGAAGAGGCTAGGGGCTCAGGTGGGACTTCAGGTGGGCGTCTGGGATGCTGAGGAACCGCCCCGCCTTCTGGGTGCTCAGGGCAGATTTCTCACCTCTGAGGCCCTTGACTCTTAGAATCCGGGAGTCAGATTTAAATGCTCCTCTCATCCACTTAGCCCTGCCTGATGCCAAGATCCCTTCTTCAGAATCCCATTCCAGGGAAAGTGCCTGAAACTGACCTGAGGGCCTGACCTAGGTAGATCTGAAAGTTCAGGTGGAGAAATAGGCCGGGATGGTGAGACTGTCCCTTCGTGATCACGTCCACAGTCATGCCAGCTGCCGGCTCAGTTCTCAACCTCCAAACGACCCTTTGAGGTCACTACTCACTAGTCCAATGTACAGATGAGGAAACTGAGTCTCAGGGAGGTTAAATGACTTGCCTGAGGTCATGTGGCGAGTAAGAGGCAGAAGCCAGAGTCGGGGCCCCCAGAATTCAGACTCTTAAGCAAACCACAAGGGAGGATTCCCCAGCAGGACACGGCTCAGCCGCCAGGCCTCGGCCGCTCCTGGGAGGGGCAGGAATGGGGAGTCCCTGCGTCTTGCTCCTCGAGGCCACCCCAACGGAGTGTCCTGTTCCTCAGGGGATCCCGGCCGGGTCCAGTCCTGCGCCCAGCTTGGCAGCCCCGGGCCGCGAGGCCCCACCTGACCCCCTGGGGCCTCGTTTCCTCCGGCAGGAGCGCAGCTTCGAGTGCCGGATGTGCGGCAAGGCCTTCAAGCGCTCGTCCACCCTGTCCACGCACCTGCTCATCCACTCAGACACGCGGCCCTACCCCTGCCAGTTCTGCGGCAAGCGCTTCCACCAGAAGTCTGACATGAAGAAACACACCTATATCCACACGGGTGAGGCCTGAGCTCCGCTCTACCCCACCGCCCCCACCCGCCCAGGGCCCCCCAGCCCCTCCAAGCGCCCCCCCAGGGCCCAGGCCGAGCCTCTGAACATCCGCGCCCATCACTGTTCGAAGGCCCAGGCCTTAGGACCAGGCTGGGGGGAGGGCGGGCGGGGTGTCAGGCTGACAGGGGAGGCTGCTCCGCTCCAACGGGAGGGCTGGACGCTGTGCTGCTTAAAGGAAAGAAAATGCACAGAAAAGACACCAGAAGGAGAGAGCGGACTGTCGGCACTGTGACCCGCGGGTAGAAGTGAGAGCGGCAGGTGGATTCCTCTGCCGCCATCGTTCCTTCCCTCACTCATGCCTCCACTCATGCATCCCCACTGTCATTCATTCATCCTCTATCCATCATTTATTCGTTTCCCACTCTATCATTCATTCATCCCGCCAGACACTCATTCACTCATTCCCCCACTCACGCACCCCCACTGTCATTCACTCATTCCCCAGCTCACGTCCACATTCATTCTATTTCCCATCCTATCATTCATCCATCCCTCCAACTACGCACTCGTGCCTCCACTCATTCATTCCTCCCACAGCCGGTCATCCATTCATCTATCATCCATTCACTCCTCCAGCCATCCGCTTTCCGTATCTCCATTCATTCATTCCCCCACTCATTCATTCCTCAGCTGTTAACCAGTGCCTCTTTTGTGCAGAGCCCCAGGCCGGGTGCTGGGCTCCATTGATAAACAAATTGGACCCAGTCCCTACCCCTAAAACTGGAATACAATTCCCTGGAAGGGGTGGGTGGTCAGACTTTTTCTTGCCTCCCTTTTCTAATAATTTTCAAAAGCGAATGTGAGATAAAACATAATAGAGTCCCAGAGAACAAATGCAGGGCACCTGGCCCGGATGATCCTGACCCTGTCTCTGCTGTCCTGCAGGTGAGAAGCCACATAAGTGCCAAGTGTGCGGGAAGGCCTTCAGCCAGAGCTCCAACCTCATCACCCACAGCCGGAAGCACACGGGCTTCAAGCCTTTCAGCTGTGAGCTGTGCGCCAAGGGCTTCCAGCGCAAAGTGGACCTGCGACGGCACCGTGAGAGCCAGCACAACCTCAAGTGAGGCTGCCCGGAGCCCGGCTCTCCGAGACCGTGCCACCTGGGGAGAGGCCAGTCTCACACACCCAGATCCCCAGTCTCCTGGAGGGAGCCCTGGACAGGACTCATCAAACTTGTTTCGAGACTCAAATCGCTGTGTGAGCTCGAGCAAGTCACTTTCCCTCTCTGGACCGACACTTCCCCTGCCGCAAAGTGTGGCAGCTGGTCTTCTCCAAGCCGATGCTGTCTGCAGGTCCAGGAGCTCAGTGCCGCCCCTGTCAGAGCCTGGGAGGCCAGAGTAGCCCCAGGTGGGCCCAGAGAAATCCTCCCCTATATGCTGCCCCCGGGGATCGGGTCAGCTTGGCTTTCAGCAGGCCTCTTTCTGGCCGCCACAGATGGTCAGAGCCATCTCCCGCCTCCGTGGGAGGCCCAGCACCCCTCTGCTTCAGCCAACATGCCTGCTGATCCCCACTTCTGACGGGCACTCCAGCCACAGGGAAACCAGCAGTTACTGCTGTCAGAAGCCTGCTCCTCTCAACAGCTGTAAATAAAAATAAAGACACCCCTTTACTTACATTTGACCAGCGTTTGTTCAGTGCCTGCTGGGTATGAACTAGTGCTTGAGGCTTTGGGGAGGGATGATGCAGTCTTGAAAAGGAGAGAAAGCTCTGTAGTCACTCACAGACATGTTGACAGACCAAGCTGGTAAGTGCCGGGCAGAGCCACAAGAGACCCCTGTGACAAGACGGCAGGCAGGGGCCAGGTGGGTGCAGCTGGCAGCTCTCTCAGTTTCCTGTGACTGCTATGACAAGTCACCGCCAACTAGGTGGCTTCCAACAACACCAAGGGGGACTTCCCTGGTGGTCCAGTGGTTAAGACTCCACGTTTCCAATGCAAAGGGAGCAGGTTCGACCCCTGGGTCGGGAGCTAGGATTCGGCATGCCACACAGTGTGTGGTGCCTAGTCACTCAGTCATGTCCAACTCTTTGCGACCGCGTGGACTGCAGCCCATCGGGCTCCTCTGTCCACAGGGAGTCTGCAGGCAGGAATACTGGAGTGAGTTGCCATGCGCTCCTCCAGGGGATGTTCCCAACCCAGGGATCACAGCGTGGCCAAAAAAATTAAAACAAAAACACAAAGGCATTCTCTTATAGGTGTGGAGGTCAGAAATCCAAAGGGAGTCTCACGAGGGTAGAACTCAGGGTGTCAGGAAGCCGGTTCTTTCCAGAGCCTTCAAAGGACACTCTGTTGCCTCTTTTTTTCCAGCATCTAGAGGCTGCCTATATCCCTCGGCTTGTGGTCACCTCCTCCATCTCCAGACTGCATCTCTCTGACCTCCCATCAGCCCACCTCCTTCCTCTGCTTTTGACCTGCTGGCTTCCCTCTCGTAAGGACCCTTGGGATCATGTTGGGCCCCACCTGGATCACCCGGGAGACCCTTCCCATCGCAAGGTCCTTAATGGAATCACTGCGGTAGGCAGAATAACGGTCCCCAGGGGCTTCCCTCGTGGCTCAGTAGTAAGCAATCTGCCTGCCAGTTCAGGAGACACAGGTTCAATCCCTGGGCCGGGAAGACCTCGTACGTGTTTCAGAGCAACTTGGCCGACCAGCCCCAGCTACTGAAGCCTGTGTGTCCTAGAGTAGGTGCTCTGCAACAAGAGAAGGCATTGCAACGAGAAGTCCCTGCTCTACAACTAGAGAAAAGCTGCACACAGCAAGGAAGACCCAGCATAGCCCATAAATAAACGAATTAATGTTTTAAAATAAGTTTAAAAAAAGAATGCCCCCCCCAGAAAAACAATATCATGTCTCATCCTTGAAACTTGTGACTGTTATCTCATACAGCAGAAGAGACTTAGCAGGTGTGACCCCTCACTAGCCATGAGATTCTCCTTTGTAAAATGATGAATGGATCCTCCCTGTGGGCTGTCGGAGGATCCCCTGAGGCCATGCCTGTACAGCAGTAAGCAGGGCCCAGCACATGGTAAGTGCTGCTAGGCCATGAACATGCCCTCTTGAAGTCCTGACTGTCCTACAAGGCCTGCTCAAGTGCTGCCTCCTCCAGGAAGCCTCCCTTGGTCATTCCAGCCAGGGTTTTTCTCCTGCTTCCAAACACTGAGCTCCTTGGGCTCCTTGGTTATAGCTCAGAACACACCAAACCCGGACTAGTAGTTAGCTGTGGGTAAGCTTCCTCTCTGCTGGAAGGAATTCCCTCTGGGCTGTGGCTTTCAGCACCAAGCCTATGCCTGGCCCGCTGCGATGAACACTTCTGAATGAGTCACTTCCGGGTGCTAAGCTGGGCCCAAGGTTGCTTGACATCTTCTCTGACCCACATGGCCCTCTGCAAAGGAGGTGTCGTTACCCCATGTTACAGAGAGGGTGTAAATGAGGCTCAGAGAGGTCACCTATCTTGCCCAAGGTCACCCAGCGGGCAAGTGCCGAGCTGGGGTCACTGGATCCGCGTCTTCTTTGAGTCTCTGCCTTTCTTCCCAGCCACATCTGTTTGCTGTCCTCCACGCTGAGTCCAGAGGTTTCTGAGGCCCCTGGGGAATGGTAAATCCCTGGGCTCCCAGGCTCTGGGTTTGGCTGGGCAGGACCCCTTGGCATACTTCATTGCAGAGGCCCTTCCTGTTTACTTTAGCAAGAATTCCCCTGCACAAACCCGTCAGGTGTGTGGAGGGTGGGGTGGAGGCTTGGGATTTGCATACGAGGGTGGTCTGGTCTCCTCGGCAGGCTTTCAGATCCTTGTCCTGCTGGTCTTGCTCTTGAAGTCCGAGGAAGACAGCCTCTGGCAGCCGATCCACTGGAGCCCCTGGAGCCCTTGGAGACCCCTGCTCCGGCCCCTCCTCCCGTCCATGGGGACCCTGTGGCCCAGAGAGGGAAGAAAACTTGCCCAAAGCCACACAGCAGAGTCAGGCTCACCTGGAGTGAGCCTGTACCTCCCAGAGGACGGGAACACACACACACACTCACACACACACACACACACACACACGCGGGAACTACTTTGCATGCTCCTTGTTTGCTAAACAAAACCACTCTAATATCAGGATTTCAGCCACTTCTGTGGCAGGGCGGGGCTAGGAAGAGGAGCTCTTTCTTCAAGAAAGACAAGACGTCTTTCTTCCTCTGCTGAGGTTGGGAGAGTGGGGTTGCGTTCATTGACCCCTCCACCCAGTGCCCACAACAGGGTGGTGGGCGGGAGTGGGGGCTGCAGCCTCGGAGCAGGGTGCCAGAACCCCACCTCCACACACACTGCAGAGACGGGGGTCAGCGCATGGGCAGGTATCCGATTGTGAAACCTGCTTCCTGGGAAGAGTCTGCAGGGCATGGGTGGGGCGGGGGAGGGCAGAGCCACCCTGCCGTCCCTTCCCTGCACCCACCCCTCACCCGGCCGCGGGAACCCCAGGGAGGTCCCAGGGAGGATGGGCTACCCACGCGAAGCCACGGCCCTGGAGAAGGCCTTCAGGTCAGCTTCTGCCCACAAGCCGGCAAGTTGTGCTCTGGCCTGTGGGAGCATCTCAGCCTTTGGGATGGCAGGGCTTCACTCAGCACGCTGGGGTCGGGGGGCCCAACCATGTGGGTGCAGTGGGTCCTCCAGCTGCTTCGATTGGAGGGAGTCCAGTTGCTCGTTCTCTGCGTCCTAGCCCACTACCACTCCCCTCATCTGAGATGCCCAGCATGGAGTGCCCATGTGTGAAGGCCCATCCAGCCCCCAGAAGACTGTCTGGGGCTTCCCTTTCCTGCCCGAGGGAAAGGGCCCGGGGGGCAGAGTTGATGGGCCCCATCACAAGGCCTATTGGCTGTGACGTCACACAGAGTCCAGGTTTTCTGACCCTTCGGTCTACGGCCTTCCTACCAGAACAGTGAGACTGATTGCACGATGCCAGGGGACCCTGCTTACAGGAAACATGGAGTCAGTGGCGGCCTCTAAGGTTGTGTGGGAGGTGAGGCGTTGCCCGACTGTGGCACCGACCCGGCTGCTGGGGACTGGAGGGGTGTGGATGGAACAAGTCAGATGTGGTGTCTGTAACTCAACTTGGAGGATCTATTTACTCCGCGGTACATAACAAAACCGGTATTTTAATATTAAAATGAACTGGTCACATCAGGAAGCAGAATGCAACATTTGAATCAGTTTTCTGATGGAATGTCCCACTGGTGTTGGCAGCTTCAGGTGACACCCCCAGCTCCCTGCCAGCCCCAGAAGGACATGCTGGGAGAGGCCAGGCGGCCCTCCATGGAAATCAGTGGTCGGCATGGAAATGCACCTCCCAAAGGCAGTCCGTCCAGGCATTTGCACAGTGGCTGAGCTGACCCCAGCCTGTTAGAAGGGGACCTCCCCACTCCGACTGGCTCCCCAGACCACACCGATCATCCAAGACAGATTATCTTTCCAAAGCTCAGTTCCCATGTCTCTTGGGGTCCTCCCCCTGGTCCAAAGCAATCAATGGCTCAGGTGCCTTGGGAAGACTCCTCTGCGTCTTGGGTCTCTCCTGCTGCCCCCAGTCAGGCAGGGAAGGCCCCCAGGATGGAGAGGGGACACAAGGGACCATCACGGCTGCACCATGCCACTTCCCTGGGATTCTGTACAGGAAGCCAGGTCTTCCCTGTTATTTCCCAAGAGGCCTTTAGGGAATTCCCGAGGCCATTTTCTACCCTCCTGGCCAACAGTGTTCCCTCCCCTGAACCCTGGAAACCCAGTTGAAGTGCACAGATTTTTCTTTTTCTCTTTTTTTTCTTTTGTTGGCTGCACAGCATGTGGGATCTTAGTTTTCCAACCAGAGATTGAACCTGCAGCCCCTGCACTGGAAGCACAGCCTTAACCACTGGACCCCCAGGGAAGTCCCACAAGTGCATAGATTTCCTAACACGTGCTCACCCCAGACCCTCAATTGTACTCCCAGGAATTCACACGAAAGAGAAAGAGTCAAGAAGGGACCACAGGTTAGCTACGGGATCATCTTCTGAAGCCAGCTGGAAATGGAGAAAAAAGACACACTGGAACCATCCTAACCTCCCAGGAAAGATCGGCTAAGCGACCACTGGCACATCCAGACAGGGGTCATCCGAGCAGCCATCACGAAGAGCCAGTGTGCTTTACAAGGACTGACCCGGAAGGGGCCTGAGTGCTGACGTGGAGTGAAACACGCTTGCTTCACGATCGCGTACTGACTCTTTAAAAACAGCACAACGTACGTTTGTGGGTGCTTAGAGAAACAAATCCGAGGAAGGCACAGCCAGCCATTGATAGCGGTTGTTTCTGGGGCCTGGGAAGGAGGGTTGACTTCACCCTCAATGCTATCTATAAAACAAACTCGGATTTGTGTGTGTGTGTGTGTGTATTTTTTTACTAAAAAAAAACTGAAGAGAAAATAGATTTTGCAGAATAAACGCATCAACGTAGGAAGCTGTTCATGATATCTTAAGTGAAAAAGTGGTTTAAAATCAGTATACACCATATGATTCCATTTTGTTAATTACACACGGAAGGAAGTTCGCAAGGATAAAGAGCAGCGTATCAACAGGGCCTGTGTCGGGGGGTGCAAATTTTCTTCTCCTTCTCTTTCAGCATGTATGTTGTATTTTTCCGTCATGGGCGTGCATGATAACACTATCAATGGCGTTACAAAAAGACTCCTTCTGCTCAAACATCATTTCCCTGCCTTTAGGTTGCTGCTGACCCTCCACGGCTCCACGGGGCCGGGTCCTTTCTCCTTCACCAGTGGTGGCCGGCTTGTCCCCAACTCCCAACCCTGAGAGCCGCCTCCTAGCAGACGCTGCGTCCAGTCCTAACCCTTAGCTTAGCAGCCAGCACCCAGGAGGTCCCAGAGAAGCCCAGGATATGCACCCTGTCAGGACCCCTGGCTCCTTTGTGGCAGGTGGGGTGGGACCCCCTAATGGAGAAGCCCCTGGCCTGGGGATGGTGGGCTGGACCCTGGACTCTCAGATCTCCCTCCTAGCCGGGTGCAGGGCTGCCCTCTCCCATCTGCCAGGGGTCCGGCTGGAATTGGTCCCCAGCCAGGAGACAGGCAGGGCCCCAGTTTCCAGCGGCGGGGATAGGGGGCTGCAGGAAGGCAGAAGGAGGGAAATCTGAGACAGGGGCTGCGCTGAGCGGCCGTGCTCAGGTTTTGGCCTGATAAAGTTTATCAAACGGTGCCGGCTGCCAACCGTTGGTGTGGAGCAGGCCCGCGGGCTTTGGTGGGAGGGTGCTCCCAGGCCGATAGCGCCTTCCCGGTGTTATCAGGAGGCCTGGTGTCCCAGGGAGCAGGAGAGAGGGAGAAGCAGAGAGAGAGAGAGGGAGGGAGCCTTCCAACCACTTCACCCAGATGACAAGAGCCAGGGACAAGAGGTCTCAGAGGACCCTGGGGCCCTTGACATCGCGGCTGCATGAGCAGCTGGGAAGGGGCCCCACAGAGGTGTGGGCCAGGGGCTCCGGCTTCTCCCGGGGCCCAGCCTTTTGGGCCACAGAACAGGCTTGCTGCCACTCTGCCCTTCTGCAAGGCTTAAAGAAAAAGTGGCCTGGGCTTCCCTTGGTGGCTCAGCGGTAAAGAGTCTGCCTACCGGGGCAGGAGACACAGGTTCAATCCCTGATGCAGGAAGATGCCACGTGCAACAAAGCAGCTGAGCCCATGAGCCACCACTCCCGAGCCTGCACTCTGGAGCCCAGGAGCCCAAATACTGAGACCACGCGCTGCAGCTGCTGGAGTCTGCACGCTCTCGGGCCTGTGCTCTGCTACGAAAGAAGCCACTGCAGTGAGAAGCCCGAGCATCTCAGCTAGAAAGTAGCCCCCACTCTCCCCAGCTAGAAACTGGCCATGCGCAGCAATGAAGACCCAGCACAGCCAAAAATAAACAAAATTTTTAAAAAGAGAAAAAGTCCCTTTTTTGGGAAGTTTCCATGCCCTAGAAGAGGGAACAGGAGGGCACCTCTCCACACCGCCCCTGTGGTCTCGAGGTGAAGGTCAGGCTCAGTTCACCTTAGGGACCACTCCCGTAAATATCACTGTCTTGGGAGTCACCCTTCAGGGAGTCATCCCCACCTTACAAACGAGGAAACAGAGTCTCAGGGTGAGTGTCGATGAGGATTCAGAGGATGAGGACCCAGGAAGCAGAAGGCAGAAGGAGAAGGCATGAGAGGCTGAAGCCGGGACGCCCGCCCCTGCTTGCACTCCGCAGGGCTAGCCGCTCCAGAGGCAGGGGTGCTGGTCCCAGGCTCAGAGCCACGCGGGGCAGGCCCCCGACCTTGGCCATGGCGGTCAGAGGGAGGGCAGACCCCAAGGTCTGCAGGGTTTTCCTGGGTGGGTGGGAATGGGATGGCATCTTAGTGGGTTTTTATAATTCCCTTTTCTAGACGTTTCGTGCCTTTTCCATGACATCTATAGTAACAATGTCGGGGAGAAAGCTGATTTGTTTGCTTTTAGAAGGAGAGAGTGCAAGGGCCCCAGGAGCCCCCAGCTGGACCCTCGAGCCCAGGAGCACCGCACCTCTGTCCAGCCAGGCCTGCCGGTGTCCACCGCATAGACAGACGGGTCCCCTAGAGCCCTGGAGGACCCCTGGGCCCAGGGCCTTCCCGAGGCCCCAAAGCCGCCCAGTGGGGTGGAAAGCGCTCATTCATCGACTCTTATTTTTTTTTATTTTTATTTTTTCATCGACTCTTATTTACAGAGCTGCTGCCGTGAGCCGGGCTCACTTCTGGGCAGTGAGGATGGGCGGTGGGAGCAGCCAGAGTGTCCACGCTTATGGCACTGAGGGGGGTGTCCTAAGAGGGGAAACAGAGAAAGCCCGAAGAAATACAGAAAGGGGGGCAGGATGTTGGCATGGGGAGCCTGCCGTGTGAAAGGTGGGGAGGAGACAGCCCAGACGGGAGGGGGTGCGGGCTTTGGGTCAGAGGCTGGGGTGTCACTCTGACCCCCTCCTGGCAGTACGGACTTACAGGTACTTCCCTCTGGACCTCAGTTTCTCTCATCCGGACCATGACCCCCGTGGTCTTCAGAAATCTCCATTCAGCCCACAACCTCCAGTCCCAAGACTTCCTTTCATCGACTCTTTTTTGGGCAGCATTTTGCATTTTAGCTAATTAATGTTGAGATAGAGTTGACAGGTCACATTCTCTCAGTTTTACGTGTAATGAGTGATTATTTGATGCTTGTACGTGTCGTGAAACGATCACCACCATAAGTGACTATCCGTCAGCACACAGTTCAAAACGTTCTTCCGCTGATGAGAACTGCTTTTTTACATAGTTTTAGTTTTTGCTGGGCTGGGTCTCCCTTGCTGGGCAGGTTTCCCTCTAGTTGTGGAGGGCGGGCTTCTCACTGCGGTGGCTTCTCTATTGCAGAGCCCTGGCTCGAGGGCTTAGGGCTTGAGGGCTTCCGTGGTTGCAGCTCCCGGACTCTAAAACACAGGCTCAGTAGCTGTGGCACACGGGCTAAGCTGCCCCATGGCATGTGGGACCTCCCCTGATTGGCGATCTCACCCGTGCCTGCTACATTGGCAGGTGGATTCTTTACCACTGAGCCACCAGGAGGGCCTGATGAGAACTTTAAAGATCTACCCTTCTCTCTTTTTTACTGAAGGATAGCTGATTGACCATATTGTGTTAGTTTCAGGTATACAGCAAAGTGATTCAATATATATATATGTATATATATATATTTTTTTTCAGATTCCGTTCCATTATAGATTAGTACAAGATACTGAACATAGCTCCCTGTACTACACTGGGTCCTTCTTGTCTATTTTATGTAAGTAGTGTGTATCTGTTAATCCCAGACTGCCACTGTATCCTCCCCCGCCACCCACTCGTGGACTCTTGAAGGCAGGGTTCAGGTGACAACTGTTGGGGAGAGACCCCAGAGTTTGCACATTCACGGGCCTCCAGTGCGCGGGGGCAGGCAGGTGTCCAGATATGGAGCAGGGTTGGAAAGTAGGGAAGACAGAAAGGGGTGCCCGACACATTTTTGCAGCTTGTCTGCAACACCTGGCAGGACCTCTGCCCTGTCCCCACACTGAGTGTGGGAGTCACTCAGTCGTGTCCAACTCTTTGTGACCCCACCAGGCTCGTCTGTCCGTGGGATTCTCCAGGCCAGAATACTGGAGTGGATAGCCATTCTCTTCTCCAGGGGATCTTCCCGACCTGGGGTTTGAACCCAGGTCTCCTGCACTGCAGGCGGTTTCTTGACCGATTGAGCCACCTTATGCAGAAGTAAATGGAGCTGCGGTCATTGTCTTTACCAACGGCTCTGGGCTTGGAGCACAGGCGTGGGGCTGGACCCTGGGCCCCAGGCCCTCCGGGCCACCGTGGCCTGCACTGACCAGGGCCACACTCATGGGAAGTCCCCGCTGACAGCTGGAACCACAGACGCCAGGCTGAAGCTCAGAGCTATTTCTGCAAAGGGTGACTTGGGACTTCCTCCCGGATCTCTTAAAAATAAAGGGGTTATCGTGGTCTTCAGGTCCTTCCTCCATGCGAGGAACCCTGACATGATTTCTGGGGGAGGCCTGGGCCCCCCAAGCCCCCTCAGCCAAGCGAGGACTTATCTCTGGGCTCAGTTGGGCAGCAGGAAGGGAGAGAAGCGACCACCGCGGCCGCTCTTCCTGCCCCAGAAGCCCCTTTTGGGAGCAGCAGGGGATGTGGCCACTGACTCAGGGGCGTCAATCAGCCTTCTTCCCCGGGGCTGTGGTTGCCCACCGGCCTCTTGGGGGGGGATCAGAAATCAGGGGGGCAGAGAGAGTTCGGGGGAAGCCTCTGGCATGTCCAGCCCAGCCTCTGCCCTGGGCCTTGGGCAAGACCCAGTCTATGTGACCCATGCCTGGTCCTGCAAAGCTGGTGGAACGTTGTCTCCACTACACCCCCAGCCCCTGCAGAGGCTGGGGGACCCACTCCTGGAGGTCAGGCCACCCTGTAGGGAGAGTGAGAAGGCAGAGGCTCTGGGAAGGCAGGCACGGCTTAGGGCGGCCCTCCTCCCCCGGCCAGGGGTCCACTTTGCAGCAGAGAGGAGCCCAGGGCCCAGCCCAACCCCTGTGGGGACACTTTCCCATTTTGCAGTCCCCAGAGTTTTAGTCCCAGTGGAAGGCAACTCCTCTCAGGGTTTTCCAAGAAAGAACCTTAAGGCTCCGTTCAACAATCTGGGCCCTGAGGGGGCAAGATCCAGAAGAGGGGCCACTTAGTGGACTCTGGGAGGCTGAGAGGCCCCCAAACCCATGCTGGGGCAGAGAAGTCTTTCCACAGGAAATGGCCATCCGAGATGAATTTGATCTGTCCGAAGCGGAGAGGGTGGCTCCGAGCCTAGGAGCAGTCGGTGCAAAGGCCCGGGGGAGACCTAAGGCTCCCACCTGTCCCAGCCCCATCCCCAATCTGCTGGGGCCCAGCCAGCGCCCCGCTGGGGCCACAGTAGCCAAAGTGTAAGACAAGGATGAGCTCGAGGGCTCACAGGAGCCATCCTGGGAGCTGGGTACCCAGTCATGTTCACCCCGGCTTGCCGTTGCCAGCTATCACGGGCCCAGCTGGCCAGTCCCGCCTGCAGCCGGCCCTCCTCTGGGAGGAAGGTTCAGGCCACCTAACCTGAACGAGCATCCCCAGGGCAGCTCTGCAGAAGCCAACAATCTTAGCTGGAAACCGTCGCAGGTCGGGGTTTCCTCCCTGCCCAGCTCCCCAGCACCCCTCAGCCCAGCCTCAGACTTATCACTGCCCTCCAGCTGCCTTGGCCCGGGCCCCCTCCAACCACCTCCCCCGGATGATTCAGCAAATCTTCCCTCCCTGGGGGGAAAAACAAGGGTGTAAAAAAAAAAATCACAATGTCAGATTACAAAGCCCCAACTGTAGGGCAGGCCCCTGGCAGGGAGATAAGGGTCCCACTCCGCCCTCAAAGCCCCTCTGGCAGATAAACCTTCTAAAGCAGTGGAGGAGGCTGCCTGCCGCAGGTGTAGGGTGCGGAGGCCTGGCCTGGGGGAAGTCACTGGGCGGTGCATGCCCTCGGGTGGCGAGCCGGGCAAAGAGGAAGCGCCTGGCCACAGAAGCAGAGGAGCTGGTGTTGCCAGCCCCGTCCCCTGCCCCTGCCAGAGAGACAGAAAGAGCGGGGCGGAGGCCTGTGCAGAAAGTGCACCGGGGGCGTGCCCACAGATGCCCTCCGCTGCAAGCACCCCTCTGCAACTCTGCCTGCAACCCTCTCGGTGCAGGGCCACTGAGTGGGGAAGTGAGGATGCCCGTCCTCTGGAGGCCCCCGGGTGCAGGGAGCAGCGGGGCCACTGGAGGGCTGGGCACCTCTTCTGGGCAGGGCTAGGGCAGCCTGGGAGACCTCGCCAGGGGGCGTCCAGGCTTCCAGGTCAGAGTCAGGCCAGCCTGGAGCCCCACCACCACCGACTCCCCGGGTCTGACTCCATCTCTGGAATGTGGGAAGAGGCAGGGGCTGCTGAGGCCATAGGCTTCCTGCTCTGGCGGGGAGCTGGTCAACTGATGATGGGTTTAAGTTAGGGCTGGGGCGGGGCTCTGCCATCCTAGACAAGTCATTTCTCCGCTCTGGGCCCATTGGTAAAATGAGAGCGGTCCCCAAACCCCTGGCAGGGCTGTCCTGGGGCATGAAGGTGCACCTGCCAGGCATGAGCCACTCCAGTCTCCGAGGCTGGGGGAGTCAGCGTCTAGTTGGAAAAGGGGTGGTTTGGGGACAGACACCCACCAGGTCCTTGGCACACAAAGTCAGGGGTCTGACTATCTGGCTGCTTCTCCTTCACCTGGGGCAGCTTTCTGAGCTCATTTCTCTGAAAGAGAGAGGCTGGCCAGACAGAAATAGGTACAAGAGGAGGCTCCAGGGATAAGGTTGGGTGCAAAGGCCTTCTGCCTATTTTAATCCTCCAAGCCGACCTGGAGCTGGTCAAGCCTCTGCCGTGACTTCAAGGAAGTCCTTGCCTTCCTCCAGGGCCTCTGTTTCCCAGGCTACAAAAGTGAGAGAGCTGGTCAAGACGGGGATCGAGCACCCCTACGTGCTGCGTGTTGCAAAATACCAACAGCTCACAGGGGGTGCCTTTGGCCCAAGGTGAGGAACCAGAAGCAAGAAATGCCAGCAGGTCATGGCGGCCAAAAGGGGAAGCGACCCAAGTGTCCGCCGCGAGATGGGGAGAAATAGAATGTGGTCCGTTCACACCGTGGAGTACTTGTCAGCCTGAAAACGGAAGGAGAGTCCGACCCCTGCGGCAGCAGAGATGACCCCTGAGGACCCTGTGAAATAAGCCAGACACATTGGCACCATGCGTTCACTTCTAGAGAGACCTGGCCTGGTCACAGAGAGATCAGAGGGCAGTGGGGGCCAGGGCCGGACGAGGAGGGAAGGAGAGGCCAGGTTTGATGGAGACGGAGGTGCCGTTTTACAAGGTGAGAAGAGCTCTAGGAGTGGATGGTGGCCCAATAATGTGAACAGAATTAACACCCCTGAACCGTGCACATAAACGTGATGGACATGGCAAAAGTGCTGTGTAGTTTTAAAAAATATTTCTTGATTGATTGGCTGTGTTGGGTCTCAGTCGCTGCACACGGGACCTCCATTGGGGCACAAGGCCTCTCGAGTTGCAGTGGCCTAGCTTAGCTGTGGGGTACGGATTTAGTTGCTCTGTGGCAAGTGGGATCTTAGGTCCCCAACCAGGGATCAAACATCGTGTCCCTTGCATTACAAGGCCAATTCCTAACCACTGGATCACCAGGGAAGTACCTGGGTCATGTATATTTTAGCACCGTTAAAAAAAGAGAGAGAAGATGAGAAGAGAAGAAAGCCAGTGGGTAGAGTGTGGCCTTGGTGTTTGCTGAACAAAGGCTTCGGAACCTGAGCCCAGCAGCAAACAGCTCATGGTCTGCGTGGAGAGACAGGCCAGCAGTGTCCACCACTGAGGCCAAGCAGGCCAGGCCTATGCTGGAGCGGGCAGGAAGGGACCCAGGGCTGAGGGGGGAGGCCGCTTCCCTCCAGGACCAAGCGGCTGAGCACCTCCCAGGCAGCTGCACCAGAATCCCAGCGTCTTCTCCTTTTCCTCCCAGAGCAGCTCTGCTGGCCTCGGGGCCTCCCGCAAAGCTGTTCCCTCTGCCTGGAAGGTGGGCCCTCAATTCCTCTCCCTCAATTCTCTTTCTCTAGTTAGTTTCAACCCACAGGCACCCTCCCAGGAGACCTGGCCCCAAGAGATGCCCTCCTCGGACACGGATCATAACTGTCATCAAGTAGCCATTTGTGCCTGTGTCTGAATGCCCAGTAAAGGTCTCCATGCCTCCCCTGCACCCAGCAAATAAAGACGATGGCTGGGTGTGTGGGTGGGTGGGTGGCCAGACCAGCTCATGGGGCTGGCCCTCCCCATCCCAAGGGGCTGGTGCTCGGTGAGGGCCCAGGTTGGAGTTGGCGGGGGTGGTGGGGGGTGGACGGCTATGACTTGGAGTTCGTAACCCCTGGTCAGTCCTGCCTGAGCTGCGAGATTGTGCAGTCGTATGAGATCTGCTTCCAGACATCAGCGATGGCTGCGAGACCCCAGCCCAGAGCTGCAACAGGAAGACAGTACCACTGCCCACCGAGAGGACCAGCCCTCAGCCCAAGACCTGCCCCATACGGAGCACTTCCCCAGTAAATAGCAGCTGTTGGGCATCCCTCTTTAACAACCTCAGAAGCTAAGGCACGTGCCGTTTGCCTGCTCAGTCGCTCAGTGTGTCTGACTCTCTGTGACCCCATGGACTGTAGCCCGCCAGGCTCCTCTGTCCATGGGATTCTCCAGGCAAGAGTCCTGGAGTGCGTTGCCATTTCCTTCTCCTGGGGAATCTTCCCGGCCCAGGGACTGAATCTGCGTCTCCTGCATTGGCAGGTGGATTCTTTACCACGGAGCCACCTGGGAAGCCCTAAACGGAGGCATCCACTTGTCTGGAGCTTGGCTGAATCGTAAGTATGCCTGCCCGGAGAATCCCATGGACAGAGGAGCCTGTATACAGTCCACGGCGTCGCAGAGAGTCAGACAGGACTCAGAGACTTTCACACCACAGCCCAAAGGCTTTTTAAAGGGCAGGTCAGCCCTGCCCTCAAGGCCTTGGATTCATCCCGGTTCCAAGGCCCGCTCTCCTGCCCGGAACCCCCCACACCCCGAGTCCTGGGCACCGAGGAGGCGTCCCTGCGCCGGAAGGCGGGGCGTCCAGAGCCGCAGCCCTCTTCCTTCCCCAGTCCCCTCCTCCTCCCCACTCCCCCCTCCTTCCACTGGCAAGGGCTGAGGCCAAAACCGCTGAATTATGCGGTGTGCCTCGGGTCGTTCATCCTCTGCCAGCGGGCTCCCGGGCAGGGTCCCTGCTGAGTCGGGAGGGGACTGCGCCCCCTGGTGACCGCGCCCGCGGAGGGTGGGGGGCACGCAAGGGCGGGGCGGGGTCGCAAAGGACTCACGCCCCTCGCGGGTCTGCGTTAGCTCCCTGACCATTTCATCTGCCGCGGTCGGTTAGGCGTTGGTCTGCCTGTCTGCGAGAGGCGCTGGAAAACGGTCCAGAGACCCCGCCACCAACTAGCTGTCAATGGGGTTGGGGGTTCGGGGTGAGGGATCAACAGGTGTGCCACGTGCGGAGGCCTCTCCAAAGTGGGGAGCGGACCCCTGAGGACAGGGGTCACCCTGAGAAGACGGGAGGGCGGGGGCAAAGGCAAGGAGGCCCTGGGGTAGGGGCCTGGAGCCTCAGGGTTAAGAACTGGGGCGGGGAGTGGTCGGGAGCAAGATGGGTGTGATTGGGAGAGTCTGGGGAGCAGGACCCCCGGAATCTCTGTTAAAGGGCTTGGGGTCCCCGCCTCCCGTAACCCCATCAATGAGCAGACAAGCCACCTTGATGGAGAAACGCCCCCTGGCTTCTGCGGGGAGGATGGCAGGCACCAAGCCCTGCGAAGGTGTTGAAACCGGGGATACCCAGAGGTGGGGGTGCCCACCGGAATCCCGCCGGAGGATGGCCTGAGGCCCCCAGCCCCCCACCCCGAGGCCCCTGAGACCCCAACACAGTCACAGGGGCAGAGGTCATACAGGGTTGTGGCCCCAGTAGGGGGACCTTTAGTGACGTCTAAGGAAATCACAGAGTTCTATGCCCTTTGACCCAACAGTATCTTACAGACATCTGCCCATGTTTTAATTGACATACAACAGTGATTCATTGCGACCTTGTATTTGCAAAAGGTTGGAAACAACCGAAGTATCCTTCAAAGAGGGCTGGATAAATGAATCACGGTCCCACCATACGGTGGAGCACTGGGCGTCTGTTCAAAGAATGCGGAAGTGCCATGTGAATTGATAGGGACAATTTCCCAAGATATACTGTCCCATGAAAAAGGCGGATATGGGAGGGAGTGTGTAGTAAACCCATGTGTCATCAATTCATTTAGAGTTGACTACGTTTTGCCTCTGCCACAGGCAGGATCTTAGTTCCCTGACCAGGGATCAAACCTGTGCCCCCTGTAGAGGAAGTAAGGAGTCCTAACCACCAGACCGCCAGGGAAGTCCGTAGAGTTCACTTTAAAAGATCGAGGATTCCTATTACAGCCTCTAGGGAGCCAGCAGAAGCATGTTCAGCTGTCCATTAAAGGGAGAATAGATGAACAAAACCCCTTTGTGGGTTAGTGGTTCACTTTTTAAGGGGGGGGGTGAAGAATATACAATTTTACTTTTAACTATGTAGGTTAACTCTAGAGAGATAAATAAGAAACTGATAATATTGGTCACCTCCAGAGAAAAGATGAGTCCTGTATCTGGGGAAAGGAGTGGGAAGGAGGTCTTTTTTACCAAAAGGCTTTGGTGTCGTTGAGATTTTGAACCACCTGTATTTAGCTACACATCCTCCTGAGAGAAAAATGTAAGTGGACGTGGGACACTTGTTAGGAGGCTGTCGTGATGATCAAGTTGACAGGTGAAGTGAGCTGGGCTGATAGATGGACTGCATTTGTTTATCCATTCATCTGGCCCAGGACACTTGGGTAGCTTCTGCCATTTGGCTATTGTGAGTGACGCTGCTATGAACCGGGGTCTACAGATAGGTCTTTGGGGCCCAGGAGTGGAATTGCTGGACCGTGTGGGCATTCTGTTTTTAATTTTGAGGAATTGCCACACTGTTTTCCACAGGGCACCTCGTTTATTTTATTTATTCCTGTTTGGCTGTGCTGGGACTTCACTGCCGCACACACACACGGGCTTTTCTCTAGTTGTGGTGCCTGGCTTCTCATTGTAGGGCTTCCCCTGCTGCAGGGCAGGGGCTCTAGGCACACAGCCTTCAGTAGTCGTGGCTCCTGGGCTCTGGAGCACAGGCTTGGTAGCTGTGGCTCAGGGGCTTAGAGGCTCCGTGGTATGGGGGATCTTCCCGGCCAACGGGTACAATCTGTGTCCCCTGCAGAGGCAGGCGGATTCTCCACCACTGAGGCACCAGGCAAAGCCACTCAGGGCTGCTCCATTTTACCTTCCTCTACTGGGTGGAGGAGTTTGCCGCAGACCACTTTCCGGTTCTGACTGCTGTTTTGCCTCTGGCCCTGGACCTTCACATCACACCACTAGCAAACTGTCACAGAAGGTGGTAAGAGTGCATCTCTGGAAACCGTTCCTACCTAGGGTGGCCATCAATAACTCAGCGATCACAGAAGGGACCACATTCTCAAAAACCTAAAAACAGAAATACCACATGACCCAGCAATTCCACTCCTGGGTACATATCCGAAAAAATCAAAAACACTAATTCGAAAAGATATATACGCCCCAATGTTCGCAGAATCATTATAATTGCCAAGGTAATGGAAGCAACCTAAGTGTCCATCAACAGATGCATCGACAAAGAAAATGTGATATATACATTTACACACACACATATACAGATACATATAATGGAATACTACTCAGCCATAAAAAGAATGGCATTTTGCCATTTGCAGCAACGTGGATGGACTTGGAGGGCATTATGCTAAGTGAAATAAATCAGAGAAAGACAAATACCGTATGATATCACTTACATGTGGAATCAAAAAAATACAACAAACTAGTGACTATAACAGAGAAGCAGACTCACAGATTGAGAGAGCAAACGAGTGGCCGCCGGTGCGGAGAGGGAAGGGGGGAGCCAGTCCTGGGGGAGCAGATTAAGGGTACAAACTACTATGAACCAAATAAGCCACAAGGATATACTGTGCAACACAAGGAATATAGCCAATATTATATAATAGCTATAACTGAAGGATGACCTTTAAAAGTCGTGAATCACTATCGTACACATAAAACGTACATATTTTATACCAGCTATGCTTCAATAACCCTGGAGGAGGAAATGGCAACCTACTCCAGTACTCTTGCCTGGAGAATCCCATAGACAAAGGAGCCTGGCAGACTACAGTCCATGGGGTCACAAAGAGCCAGACATGACTGAGCACACACGTGTATTTCAATAAAATAAAATATATAGATAGATCATTTAAAAAAAACATAAGTGAGAGAGAGTCAGACACACAGAGAGGCGAATTATTTGAAGACACAGACACAGAGGGAAGATGGCCTGATGACCTTGGAGGCAGAGACTGGAGTGACGTATCTATATACAACCAAGGAATGCCAAAGACGGCCGGCCACATCAGAGGCCAAGGAAAAGGAATGGAACGGATTACTCCACCTCCGGAGCCTTCAGAGAGAGGGCAGCCCTACCAATACCTGGATCTTGGACTTTTAGCCCCAGGCCCATAGGAGAACAATTTTCTAGTATTTTAAGCCAAAACAAAACAAAATAAAAGTGACTGCAAACCAAGTACATATATTCCACTCAGTCCACATGGAATATACTCCCAATGTGACTTCTCCTTAATCAAGCTTCTCCTAATACCAGTGACCACTTCAGTGCCTCACAACACAAAGGAAATTGTGACCCGGAGGCAGGTTAGATGGAGAGAGACAGCAGCCTTAACCAACTGCAGTTAAAATACCTTACCTTTTCCATTCTTATAAAGACACCTGCCCATGTGAATACAATGACAAAGCACCTCCCAAGAGCCTTGAAGAAAAGCACCTGCAATGAAGGGGGCCTGACGCTTAAAGTCTGTTAGCTCCATTGAAATTTGCCTCTGCCTGGCACATTTTTGAAAATATTTAACTTGGCCATATAGACTCTGTTTGCGATCAGTATTTGATGTTCAGCCCTGGAGGTGGATGCTTTTGAATTGTGGTGTTGGAGAAGACTCTTGGGAGTCCCTGGGACTGCAAGATCAAACCAGTCCATCCTAAAGGAAATCAGTCCTGAATGTTCATTGGAAGGACTGATGTTGAAGCTGAAGCTCCAATACTTTGGCCACATGATGCAAAGAGCTGACTCACTGGAAAAGACCCCGATGCAGGGAAAGATTGAAGGTGGGAGAAGAAGGGGACGCGACAGAGGATGAGACGGCTGGATGGCGTCACTGACTCGATGGACATGAGTTTGAGTGAGCTCCGGGAGATGGTGGTGGACAGGGAGGCCTGGCAGTGCTGCAGTCCATGGGGTGGCAAAGAGTCGGACACGACTGATAGACTGAACAACAACCTGTACGTACTTAGTTTCATTTGCTTTGGAATCAGTTGACTAGGCAGACGAACGTCCTCTGGAACAGGGTGTCCCACTTGGAAGTAAAAAGAAAACCTCTCCCCACGTCTTCATCATTGATGCCGCATGAGTGGCACCGTGTTGGAGGATTCCGGGACCTGTGGCCACGCCTCCCGGGGGGTCAGACCTGATGGGGAAGGTCTGACATCGCCCCCGCCCCGCCTCCTGCCCAGAGCAGGCCTCTTATTAGGCTCTGCCCCCGGTTCCCCCAATCAGGTGGCCTTCCTTTGCGGCGACTTCTCCCTTTCTTCTAGGGTGTCATGGACGTTGAGGACCACCAGGTGGCAGTGTCTGCTCACGGGGCGCTCTGTCTCCACCTCGTGGCCGAAAGTGAGCATTACGCCTTCTCCCCTGTCCTGAGGGTGCAGTGAGAATCCAGTTCCAGTTGGCAAAGGTTAGCCCTGAGATTTCTTTGGAAGGAATGATGCTAAAGCTGAAACTCCAGTACTTTGGCCACCTCATGCAAATAGTTGACTCACTGGAAAATACTTTGATGCTGGGAGGGATTGGGGGCAGGAGGAGAAGGGGACGACAGGATGAGATGGCTGGATGGCATCACTGACTCGATGGACGTGAATCTGAGTGAACTCCGGGAGTTGGTGATGGACAGGGAGGCCTGGAGTGCTGCGATTCATGGGGTCGCAAAGAGTTGGACACGACTGAGCGAACTGAACTGAACTGAACTGAACTGAACTGAGCCCCTCCCTCTGTGCTCTGTGGGCTGACCCAGCGGCCCAGGAAGGAATGTTCGGATTCTGGGGCCTAAAGGAAACATTTTTCAAAGCCCTTCTTGCTCTCAGTCGATTGCGTTCTTCTTCTTGTTGAGTCGCTCAGTCGTGTCCGACTCTTTGGGACCCCATGGATTGCAGCCCTCCAGGCTTCCCTGTCCATCACCAACTCCCAGAGTTTACTCAAACTTATGTCCATTGAGTCGATGATGCTATCCAACCATCTCGTTCTCTTCTCCTCCCACCTTCAACCTTTCCCAGCATCAGGGTCTTTTCAAATGAATCAGCTCTCTGCATCAGGTGGCCCAAGTATTGGAGCTTCAGCTTCAACATCAGTCCTTCCAATGAATATTCAGGATTGATTTCCTTTATGATGGACTGGTTGGATCTCCTTGTAGTCCAAGGGACTCTCAAGAGTCTTCTCCAACACCACAGTTTAAAAGCATCAATTCTTCAGCGCTCAGCTTTCTTTATAGTCCAACTCTCACATGCACACCCGACTACTGGAAGTGTCATTGTGACTTGCTCCCAATGCTATGAGGCTTCATGGAAAGCCCCAGCTGTTTCTTTAACAGGGTTCCCAAACCTTCCTGGCCTCTCTCTCGTCTCCCAGCCCTGCCTCCCTACCCCTCCTCTGCCTCTGACCTCTCCACCTTGGATCCCAGGTAGGACCACAGCCTTGCCCTTAGGAAGCTGCTGCTTTGGGGGAGGAGCAATAAAAAAGAGGGCTGCCCTGGTAACTCGGTGGTAAAGAATCCGCTTGCCAATTCAAGAGACGTGAGTTTGATCCTTTATCTGGGAAGATCCCACAGGGCCATGAGCCACAACTACTGAGCCTGTGCTCTAGAGCCCAGCAGCTGCAACAGAAGACGCCGCCGCAGTGAGAGGCCCACGCACCACAACCAGGGAGCAGCCTCCACTGACCGCATCTGCGGAAAAGCCCGCTCTGCAAGGAAGATGCAGCGCAGCCAAAAACAGATGAATACAATTATGTTAAAAAAGAAAAGGAAGGAAACAACACCGCAGGCTCTGCGACAGGATGAGCTTGTGTGGAACAGGCTCCGAGCATGACCCCGAACTCTCCAGGCAAGGGGAACTCTGAGCCGAGCCCTAAGGATGCTGAGGAGTCAGCCAGGCGGCGGACGGAGAACGGGTTGGGGGGTCACTGGAGACAGGGCGAGGTTTCATTCTAGAGCCATCACCTTTGCTTCCGTGAAAGAACAGGTGAGCAGAGACAAAGGCCGGGGGTCACTGGATGGGGACTAGGGGGTGGAGGGCCTCAGGAGATTCCCTAAGGCGGCGGGTAGTCTATGTTTCTATGCTTTGTTTTTGGCTGTGCTGGGGTCTTCGTCGCTGCAGGCGCTTTTCTCTAGTTGCCGTGTGCAGGCTCCTCTTGTCGTGGTCATGGGTTCTGGGCGCACGGGCATCAGTAGTCACGGCGCACGGACTCAGCAGTTGCAGCTCAAAGGCTCTGGAATGAGGGCTCAGGAGCTGTGGCCCACGGGCTTCGCTGCTCAGCGGCCTGTGGGATCTTCCCAGATGCGGGATCAAACCCGCGTCCCCTGCGTCGGCAGGCGGATTCTTCACCACTGAGGCCCCAGGGAAACCCTGGCTGTGGATGGTTTAGAATCAGCTTTGCAGGGTCACCAACTCAATTCCTTCAATATCCAAAGATAAGTGTGCCATATTAAGCAAATAAAAATATACCTACCTAACTGGAGTTTCAGATAAATTATGAAAAAATGGTTATGTAAGTATATATAACCATAAATATATATAAGTATACTTATAAGTATACTTAAACCATAAGTATGTCCCCAATATTATGTGAAATTCTAATTTACCTGTGTATCCAATATTTCATCTGTCAACTCGACTGTCAATGACAGACTTCAGGACTGACTCGTGTGTATCAAACTCACAGGAGACTGATAGAAACACTCTTGTTTGTTAATTTATAATGGTGGAAAGGGCTAAAAATAGACGTCTCTTATTCAGACTCTTCTTTCTGGCAAATTAAACCAACCAATGCTCACTGCTTGGGGAACATGGAATGAAGACAAAGGACATGGGAAGTCTGAAAGGACATTTCATCTCACGGTGAAACCGTTAGGTGTCGTTTCCAGGGTTCCCAAGAGCTGTGGCACCAGAGGCCTTTATGTTTCAGCCCAGAAAGGAATTCAGCGAGAGGCCGAGCGCTAGATAAGAAGGATTTATTAGGACACTTGTAAGGTTCACAAGTGGCAGGCAAGTACTGCGCTGTCTCTGATACTCAGTGCGTTACACTTTTATAATCAGAGGAAGAGAGGGGAGGAGAAGACCTTTTTTGTCTTTCTTGAGTAGACGCCATGTCTCTATCCGCCTCGAACCCGCCCTCCAGCTGTCAGTGGGCGGAATTCGAGGAAGGGGCGGGGACCCGCCTACGAGTGGTTTGTTATTGGCGGAAAGGAAACCGGAAGGAGGGGGCGGAACCCGGCTTCCTCTCGACTCCTCATTGGCTAAAAGACTGGGCGGGGCCCTCGGGTTGTCATTGGTTAAAGTCTCATTGGGCGAATCTTACATGTCCTCCGGGTCCCTCGCGGGTTGGTTGATGAGATTGGCCTCTACCCCGCCCCTCGGGCGCCTCAGCTTATTATTTTACACACAGAGCGAGGGGGTTCGCGCGGTCGTTTGCCGGCCAGCCTCGGGCATTCTCAGCGCCGTCCTGCTCGAAGCCTTCGAGCCTGACGGAATCAGGGATATAGACTACACGCGAGCGGGGAGGGGACCCCGGAACGATTCCTTCCCGGAACCATTGAGACGGGGCTTCCAGAAGCGTGTGGAGGGGACGTTCTCCCCTCACACTCCCGGTGGGCCTGACTGGACTGGCAGGGATGGCGGCGGCGGCGGCGGTAGACGCTCGGCCGGGCGCCGCCATCCCGGTGGAGCTGCAGCGCGAGAAGCGCATGGTGTGTGTGGAGTACCCGGGCGTGGTGCGCGACGTGTCCAAGATGCTGCGGACCCTGGGCGGCGAGGAAGGCGTCTCCCGGGTGAGGAGCGGGGAGTCCCCTGGGGAACACTGAGTCGCGGGACTGCGGCGAGACCAGCCCGGGAGGGATCTGAGGTTGCCTTGGCAACGGAGCTCCAGTCGGTTCTGGAGCGGCCAGGGGGCGGGGGTCTGATTTTGGGGCTGCCGGGCGTAGATTGATTTCCCCTAGGATCTGAGGAAAGAGGGGCTTCCTTGGTGGCCCAGTGGCAAAGAATCCGCCTGCAGAGCAGGAGACGCGCCTTTCGAAGATCTCTGGAGAAGGAAGTGGCAACCCACTCCAGTGTTCTTGCCTGGAAAGTCCCTGGAACAGAGGAGCCCGGAGGGCTGCAGTCCATGGGGGTCGCACCGACTCTTTGGAGTCGGACCGAACGAGCGACACAACAACAGACCTACATGACGAGGGGAAGAAGGATTATGTTACTAGAGTTAAAGAGTAGTAATGTATGTGTGTTAGGCACACAGTCGTGTCTGACTCTTTGCGACCCCACGGACTGTAGCCCGCCAGGCTTCTCTTCTGTCCATGGAATTCTCCAGGCAAGAATACTGGAGTGGATTGCCATTCCCTTCTCCAGAGAACTTTCCAACCCAGGGATTGAACCCTGGTCTCCTGCAGATTTGTTCTGCACCAGCTATATTTCTAGGTTCTTTACCTACATTCGCATCGCATCAGAACCCTGCCAGGTAGGGACTGTGGTTGTCCAGATTTTACAGGAAAACTGAAAAACAGCTTGTTCAAGTTCACCCAGCAAACAGTGGAGCTGGGATGAATTCTTTACCTGGTGCAAAGCTGTATGTCAGTGACTTAAATGCACCAGATCTTGAAGTGTCTCTGTTTTAGAGAGTCCTTCCCTGACTGCCCTTACTAAAGTGGCTGCTAGCAGTTCATCTGCTAATTCCAATCTGAAGTTGTGTTTTAGAGTCTTTATTGTCTGTCTTGGACCGTTGGTTCTGAGATGATCAGCTCTTGTGGGTCCTGGTCTCTCTTGATCACTCTTATAATCTGAACATCCCTAATTGTGCCTGCTTCCAAAGTATTGTTTGAATGCATGATTGAATCTTCACAACCATCTAGTGAGTTCAGTTCAGTTCAGTCGCTCAGTCATGTCCGACTCTTTGTGAACCACACAGTCAAACCCTTTGGCAGTCAATAAAACAGAAGTAGATGTTTTTCTGGAACTCGCTTTTTTGATGATCCACCGAATGGTGGCAATTTGATCTCTGGTTTCTCTGCCATGTCTAAATCCAGCTTGAACATCTGGAAGTTCACGGTTCATGTACTGTTGAAGCCTGGCTTGGAGAATTTTGAGCATTACTTTACTAGCATGTGAAATGAGTGCAATTGTGTGGTAGTTTGAGCATTCTTTGGCATGGCCTTTCTTAGGAATTGGAATGAAAACCGACCTTTTCCAGTCCTGTAGCCACTGCTGAGTTTTCCAAATTTGCTGGCATATTGAGTGCAGCACTTTCATAGCATCATCTTTCAGGATTTGAAATAGCTCAACTGGAATGCCATCACCTCCACTACCTTTGTTCGTAGTGATGCTTCCTAAGGCCCACTTGACTTCACATTCCAGGATGTCTGGCTCTAGGTGAGTGATCATACCATCATGATTATCTGGGTCGTGAAGATCTTTTTTGTATAGTTCTTCTATGTATTCTTGCTTCTGTTAGGTCCATACCATTTCTGTCCTTTATGGTGCCTGTCTTTGCATGAAATGTTCCCTTGGTATCTTTAATTTTCTTGAAGAGATCTCTAGTCTTTCCCATTCTATTGTTTTCCTCTATTTCTTTGCATTGATCACTGAGGAAGGCTTTCTTATCTCTCCTTGCTATACTTTAGAACTCTGCATTCAAATGGGTGTTTCTTTCCTTTTCCCCTCTCTTCTTTTCACAGCTATTTGTAAGGCCTTCTCAGACAGCCACTTTGCTTTTTTGTATTTCTTTTTCTTGGGGATGGTCTTGATCCCTGTCTCCTTTACAATGTCACAAACCTCTGTCCATACTTCTTCAAGGCACTCTATCAGATCTAATCCCTTGAATCTGTTTTTCACTTCCACTGTATAATTGTAAGGGATTTGATTTAGGATTTGATTTAGGTCATACCTGAATGGTCTAGTGGTTTTCCCTACTTTCTTCATTTTAAGTCTGAATTTGGCAATAAGGAGCTCATGATCTGAGCCACAGTCAGCTCCTGGTTTTGTTTTTGCTGACTGTATAGAGAGATCTTCTCCATCTTTGGCTGCAAAGAATATAATCAATCTGATTTCAGTGTTGACCATCTGGTGATGTCCATGTGTAGAGTCTTCTCTTGTGTTGTTGGAAGAGGGTGTTTGCTATGACCAGTGCCTTCTCTTGGCAACTCTATTAGCCTTTGCCTTGCTTCATTCTGTGCTCCAAGGCCAAATTTGCCTGTTACTCCAGGTATTTCTTGACTTCCTACTTTTGCATTCCAGTCCCCTATCATGAGAAGGACATCTTTTTTGGTTGTTAGTTCTAAAAGGTCTTGTAGGTCTTCATAGAACCGTTCAACTTCAGCTTTACAGGTTGAGGCATAGACTTGGATTACTGTGATACTGGATGGTTTGCCTTGGAAATGAACAGAGATCCTTCTATCGTTTCTGAGATTGCATCCAAGTACTGCATTTCGGATTCTTTTGTTGACTATGATGGTTACTCCATTTCTTCTAAGGGATTCTTGCCCACAGTAGTAGATATAACAGTCGTCTGAGTTAAATTCATCCATTCCAGTCCATTCTAGTTCTCTGATTCCTAAAATGTCGACGTTTAGTCTTGTCATCTCCTGTTTGACCACTTCCAATTTGCCTTGATTCATGGACCTAACATTCCAGGTTCCTGTGCAGTATTGCTCTACAGCTTTGGACTTTGCTTCCATCACCAGTCACATCTACATCTGGGTGTTGTTTTTGCTTTGGCTCCATCTCTTCATTCTTTATGGAGTTATTTCTCCACTGATCTCCAATAGCATATTGGGCACCTACCGACCTGTGGAATTTATCTTTCAGTGGAATTTGTCTTTTTGCCTTTTCATACTGTTCATACTGCGGTGTTGGAGAAGACTCTTGAGAGTCCCTTGGACTGCAAGGAGATGCAACCAGTCTGTCCTAAAGGAGATTGGTCCTGACTTTTCATTGGAAGGAATGATGTTGAAGCTGAAACTCCAGTACTGTGGCCACCTGATGCGAAGAGCTGACTCATTTGAAAAGACCCTGATGCTAGGAAAGATTTGAAGGCAGGAGGAGAAGGGGGCAACAGAGGATGAGATGGTTGGATGGCGTCACCAACTCAATGGACATGAGTTTGGGTAAACTCTTGGAGTTGGTGATGGACAGGGAGGCTTGGCATGCTGTGGTCCATGGGGTTGCAAAGAGTCGGACATAACTGAGCAACTGAACTGAACTGCTCATGGGGTTCTCAAGGCAAGAATACTGAAGTGCTTTGCCATTTCTTCTCCAGTGGACTACATTTCGTCAGAACTCTCCACAAAGACCTGTCCATCTTGGGTGGCCTACGCACCATGGGTTATAGTTTCATTGAGTTAGACAAGGCTGTGGTCCATGTGATCAGATTGGTTAGTTTTCTGTGATTGTGATTTTCATTCTGTCTGCCCTCTCATGGAGAAGGATAAGAGGCTTATGGAAGCTTCCTGATGGGAGAGACTGTCTGAGGGGGAAACTGGCTCTTGTTCTGATGGGCGGGGCCATGCTCAGTTCAGTGCAGTTCAGTCACTCAGTCATGTCCAACTCTTTGCGACCCCATGAACTGCAGCACGCCAGGCCTCCCTATCCATCACCATCTCCCAGAGTTCACTCAGACTCAGGTCCATCGAGTCCGTGATGCCATCCAGCCATCTCATCCTCGGTCGTCCCCTCCTGCCCCCAATCCCTTCCAGCATGAGAGTCTTTTCCAGTGAGTCAACTCTTCGCATCAGGTGGCCAAAGTACTGGAGCTTAAGCTTTAGCATCATTCCTTCCAAAGAAATCCCAGGGTTGATCTCCTTTAGAATGGACTGGTTGGATCTCCTTGCAGTCCAAGGGACTCTCAAGAGTCTTCTCCAACACCACAGTTCAAAAGCATGAATTCTTCGGCACTCAGCCTTCTTCACAGTCCAACTCTCACATCCATACATGACCACAGGAAAAACCATAGCCCTGACTAGACGGACCTTAGTCAGCAAAGTAATGTCTCTGCTTTTCAATATGCTATCTAGGTTGGTCATAACTTTTTTCCAAGGAGTAAGCGTCTTTTAATTTCATGGCTGCAATCACCATCTGCAGTGATATCGGAGCCAAAAAAAATAGTCTGACACTGTTTCTACTGTTTCCCCATCTATTTCCCATGAAGTGATGGGACCGGATGCCATGATCTTCGTTTTCTGAATGTTGAGCTTTAAGCCAACTTTTTCCGCTCTCCTCCTTCACTTTCATCAAGAGGCTTTTTAGTTCCTCTTCACTTTCTGCCATAAGGGTGGTGTCATCTGCATATCTGAGGTGATTGATATTTCTCCCGGCAATCTTGATTCCAGCTTGTGCTTCTTCCAGCTCAGCATTTCTCATGATGTACTCTGCATAGAAGTTAAATAAGCAGGGTGACAAGATACAGCCTTGACGTACTCCTTTTCCTATTTGGAACCAGTCTGTTGTTCCATGTCCAGTTCTAACTGTTGCTTCCTGACCTGCATACACATTTTTCAAGAGGCAGGTTAGGTGGTCTGGTATTCCCATCTCTTTCAGAATTTTCCACAGTTTATTGTGATCCACACAGTCAGAGGCTTTGGCACAGTCAATAAAGCAGAAATAGATGTTTTTCTGGAACTCTCTTGGTTTTTCCATGATCCAGCAGATGTTGGCAATTTGATCTCTGGTTCCTCTGCCTTTTCTAAAACCAGCTTGAACATCAGGGAGTTCACGGTTCACGTATTGCTGAAGCCTGGCTTGGAGAATTTTGAGCATTACTTTACTAGCATGTGAGATGAGTGCAATTGTGCGGTAGTTTGAGCATTCTTTGGCATGGCCTTTCTTTGGGATTGGAATGAAAACTGACCTTTTCCAGTCCTGTGGCCACTGCTGAGTTTTCCAAATTTGCTGGCATATTGAGTGCAGCACTTTCATAGCATCATCTTTCAGGATTTGAAACAGCTCCACTGGAATTCCAGCACCTCCACTAGCTTTGTTTGTAGTGATGCTTTTTAAGGCCCACTAATAGAGTTTTGCCAAGAAAATGCACTGGTCATAGCAAACACCCTCTTCCAACAACACAAGAGAAGACTCTACACATGGACATCACCAGATGGTCAACACCGAAATCAGATTGATTATATTCTTTGCAGCCAAAGATGGAGAAGCTCTATACAGTCAGCAAAAACAAGACAGGAGCTGACTGTGGCTCAGATCATGAACTCCTTATTGCCAAATTCAGACTGAAATTGAAGAAAGTAGGGAAAACCACTAGACCATTCAGGTATGACCTAAATCAAATCCCTTATGATTATACAGTCGAAGTGAGAAATAGATTTAAGGGCCTAGATCTGATAGATAGAGTGCCTGATGAACTATGGATGGAGGTTCGTGACATTGTACAGGAGACAGGGATCAAGATCATCCCCATGGAAAAGAAATGCAAAAAAGCAAAATGGCTGTCTGGGGAGGCCTTACAAATAGCTGTGAAAAGAAGAGAGGCGAAAAGCAAAGGAGAAAAGGAAAGATATAAGCATCTGAATGCAGAGTTCCAAAGAATAGCAAGAAGAGATAAGAAAGGCTTCTTCAGCGATCAGTGCAAAGAAATACAGGAAAAGAACAGAGTGGGAAAGACTAGAGATCTCTTCAAGAAAATTAGAGATACCAAGGGAACATTTCATGAAAAGATGGGCTCGATAAAGGACAGAAATGGTATGGACCTCACAGAAGCAGAAGATATTAAGAAGAGGTGGCAAGAATACACAGAAGAACTGTACAAAAAAGATCTTCATGACCCAGATAATCATGATGGTGTGATCACTCATCTAGAGCCATACATCTTGGAATGTGAAGTCAAGTGGGCCCATGCTCAGTAAATCTTTAATCCAGTTTTCTGTTGATGGGCAGGGCTGTGTTCCCCCCCTGTTGTTGACCCGAGGCCAAACTGTGGTGGAGGTGATGAAGATGATGGTGACCTGCTTCCAAAGGTCCCGTGCACGCACTGCCACACTCAGTGCCCCGACCCTGCAGCAGGCCGCCACCAATCCACGCCTCCCCCAGAGACTCCTGGACACTCCCGGGCAAGTCTGGGTTGGTCTCTCGTGGGGTCATGGCTGCTTTCTCCTGGGTGCTGGTGCACAAGGTTCTGTCTGTGCCCTCCCAGAGTCTGTTTGCCAGTCCTGGGTAAGTTCTCGTGGCTCTATGGTGGGGTTAATGGTGACCTCCTCCCAGAGGGCTTATGCCACACGCAGGTCTGCTGCACCCAGAGCCCCTCCCCCTGCGGCAGGCCACTGCTGACCCGGATCTCCTCAGGAGACACCCAGACACAGTTCTGTGAGTTAGGTACCTTTATTATGCCCATTTTTTTTTGGTAAAGACACAGGAAGAAAAGTTAGGTCAAACAAGCCCCTACATAGTACAGAGGGAATTTAAACATATACATGCCTCCCTCTGAAGTCTGAACTCTTAATTCTGTTTCCTCATCCTTTATGAATATTGAGAAACCTTGAACCTGTCATTGAGCACAGGAGGGTCGTAGAGGCCCAGTCATTCACGTCTTGTTCTTTTACCCTGACTTACTGACTTTACTGTGGCTTTGACAGGATCTGCACTGCTGCTAACCCCAGGGATGTTTATACCCAGGTACAGGGTGAGCCCTTTGGGGAAAAGACTGGTCATTCGTTCATTCCATTCCTGTTTCTTGTGCACCGACTGTGAGCCAGGCCCACATCTAGGGTCATTTCCGGCACAGCAGTCTAATAGACCTGTTCCCTGGTGATAGGAGCTCTTTTTAACCTTCTTTCCCTAGACGCTTCCTGAATGCCTGCTAAGGGCCAGGTTGTGTCCTGGGTGTTGGGGCGCCAGCAGGTAGATGACCTTGGCCTAGGGGATGTTGCTGGTGCTTTCACGTGCACACAGCTGGCACTGTTCCTTCTGAGCCCGTGTGGGACAGGCTCCTGTATGGATGACACAGGTAGTGTGTTTGCCGTGACTTAGGAGCCAGGCTAAGCGCCTTGTGTATATGTTCTCTTAGTCATCATGAGAATCTAATCCGTGGGTCCTCCTATTACCATTTCAAGGAGAGGGAGCCAAGGCCTGGAAAGGAGGAGTCACACGAGTCAGGGCCAAGCCCTTGGTACTGATTTCATCTCCTTCGGACCTTGAAACATTTGTAAATGAGGCTGAATACTAGGACCTTTTGGGGTGGGTAATTCCTAACCCTAGACCAGTCATGCGGCTCCCACCCAGACTCTCCATGGCAGACGCGGGGGTAACACCACCACGAACTGCTGCCGGAAGAATGGCAGTTCCCTGCACTGACCAGACTTTGCTTAACTGGCAGTTATTGTCTCCAACTTTGCTGCTTTATAACCTTTTAGAAGAAAGAAAGTGTTAGTCGCACAGTCGTGTCCAAATCTTTGCAACCCCATGGATAGTAGCCCACCAGACTTCTCAGTCCATGAGATGCTCCAGGCAAGAATACTGGAGTGGGTAGTGTTAGGTAAAAGACGACCAGGTACACCAAAAAATCTCTGACAGGCTTTAATGGCGAAGCGCTCCCGGGCGGGGTTCCCGGACCCGAACGGGGCAGGTCGAGGATATCCGCGGCGCCTGGGCCGCGTTGGAAGTTTGTTTATATACGCACGCTGCGAGGGATGGCTGGGCTAGAGGAAGGGGGTTTGGATAGGTTGCTAGTTCGCGGCGTCGCTAGCTGATAGGTTTCTCTATGCGGCTGGGGCGGGGCGGCTTATGCAGCTGAGGTTCATGCAGCTGGGGTGGGGCGGCTTTAGCTGGCCGAGTGTGCTGTCCTTGGTCCCTGGCATCTGGGAGGCTCCCTCTGTTAGGGACTCCCCCCCCCCCCCCCCCGCGGGGGGGGGGGGGAGGGGGCGGCTCGTCATGGCAACCGGCGAAGTGTGCTGTCATTGGTCCCTGGGATCCGGGAGGATCCTCCGTTAGGGACTTTCTCGCTGGCGGGAGGGAGAGGAGGGGCGGCCCATCATGGCCCCCGGGGTCCGACCTTACAGGTAGCCATTCCCTTCTCTAGGGGATCTTCCCGACTCAGGAATGAACCCGTCTCCCACATTGCGGGCAGACTCTTTACCATCTGAGCCACCAGGGAAGCTTTAGAAAGGAAGAGGCTGTCCTCATGTTCTCTACCAGATAAAAGCTGAGATTCTTGGGTTTGGAAAATGAGTCTTTGGAAATTAAAAGCCTAGAACACAAAACAGAAAAAGCCTCCTGGGTCCCCAGCGGGCCTTCACTGAGGGAGGAGCTGCCACTGCTCAGCTGACCTCCGCGTCACTCTCTCCTTTGGCCTCACCGCAGATCTACGCAGATGCCACCAAGAGGCTGGAGCTTTACTTCCGGCCCAAGGACCCCTACTGCCACCCTGTGTGTGCCAACCGCTTCAGTACCAACAGCCTGCTGCTCCGGATCAAGCGGAAGACCAGGCGACAGAGTGGGGCACTGGGGCCTGAGGCTCGCCCTCAGGTCACGTACGACATAGAGAGCCTTGGAGTCGTCTCCACCGTCTTCAAATTTCAAGGTAACTGCGAAATGCATTCTTCCTGCACTGGGTCATTTCCGGGCCTGTGTCCCTCGTGCCTGCAGGGGCTGCGTGGATCATCCGCCTGTGAAGGGGGCCGGGCTGTGCCCAGGCGTGAGGGGAGGGCAGAGCGTGGGCCCTGTCCAGGGGGCAGGGTGCCCTCACTCCAGCCGGCAGCTCCCTGTCGCCCTGGGCTCTTGGCCGCTGGAGTTCTCTGAGACATCTCATGTTTAAAGCCATTTTGCAGGGCCAGAGGAAGAAGTCCACAGGCCTCCAATTTTCACCCCCACCCCCTCCCTCGTATTTTGGGACTGTGAGTCTTTACCGCTGCTGGTCTTGTCTCCCGTCTGAATCCTTCCCAGATCAACTCAACCCCTTGGAACCTCATGTCCTTTGACCTCTCAGCCAACTAGATGTCTCCTGCGGGGTCCTCACAGGGGTGAGGCGTGGGGTAGGGAGGGGAGTCATGCCTGCCTGAGCCTCCCTGGGTCTGCTTGTCTGACAGTGGGGTCCCTGAGCCCCGTGCCCCCCCCCCCCATGGGGATTCAGGAGATGGTGCTCTTAGAGAGCCGATCCATGCACACGGGAAGCACTTGGCAGATAACTAAGTCTGGAGCGTGTCTAGAAGCCGCTGCAGGTCTAAGGCAGAAACTGAAAAAATGAAAGGCTGGAAATGAAGAATAAAAAGTATGCGAAGACTGAAACAGGCCTTGGGATCCCCACACGGTGGGTGTTTTGAATGTCCATCGCTGGTGGAATGTGTCTTCACCAGAGAGGGCTGTCCTTCCTGGGACGGGGCTCTCCCTGTGATGCGTTTTCCGCTAACTGAGCTGGCAGTTCCCTGCTCAGTGTGTGTCCTGGACTGGCAGCATCAGCCTCACCTGGAGCATGTCTCAGCACGCGCACGGTGCAGCTCACACATTCCCAACCTGGACTCCATCCTCAGTGTCATGTAACCCCCCCCACACACACACAAATAACGTTTCTCCAGGTGACTCGGAGCACCTGGGGCCGAGGTCCCAGAAGTGACTCAAGGGGGGTGGTTTCAGCTCCTGCCACTCTTGCCCGGCAGCTTCTCCCGAGAGGCCCCCTCAGTGCCCCCAAGCAGATGTGGGCCTTGTGTGGCAGCTGCCAGCGCCTGTGCGGTGTTAAAGGGCGTCCACCGCCTGTCCGCCTCTCTCCCCAGGGATGTCTGACTTCCAGTACCTGGCGGTGCACACAGAGGCGGACGGCAGGCAGGTGTCCATGTATGACAAGGTGCTCATGCTCAAGCCCCAGAAGGAGAGCTTCTTCCACCAGGACCTGCCACTCTACATCCCCCCACCCATCTTCTCCAGGCTGGACACGCCGGTGGACTACTACTACCGCCCAGAGACACAGCACCGGTGAGTGCCCCCTCGGCCGCCGCCCCGCAGCATCGGGGTGGGGGGGCCCTGTGCTCAGAAGGCTGGACTCTGCCCCCCATGGGTCAGGGGGCCAGGGCAGCCGGCTCTGCTCAGGCCCATGGCCCCAGTGCCTCCAAAAGCAGAGCAGCTGGTGACCAGGGGAGTCAGGAGCCGGCCCTGGTCCCTGCTTCCCACCCAGAGCCTTGCTTAGAGCTGTCCCCACACCATGGAATGTCGCTCAAGATGTTGCCTCAGGACTGGAGAGCCCATTGCCGAAAGTGTGTATGTGAAAGTGTGGAGAGACAGACACCTCCTAACCGGGGGCACTGAGAACGACGTTGGTTGACTTTTTTGGAGAGCGATCTGGCAGGATTTATTACAGTTTTGTTTTAAGTTTGGCCATACCACGTGGCTTAGGGGATCTTAGTTCCCTGACCAGGGATCGAACCCATGTTCCCTGTAGTGGAAGTACGGAGTCCTAACCACTGGACCACCAGGGAATTCCCCTGCTATGGTGTTAAATGTTCTTTCCAGTCGACCAAGTGGTTCCTCCTGTAGGAATTTATCCCATAGTGGTTCCCACCTCAGTGCTCAAAGACACACTGATGAGAGCGTTTCCTGGCTGGTTGTGGGCAGGAAGCTGGGAGAAACTGGTATAGTGGAGAGCCTGGGCCGGCGGGGGCCTGTGTTCAGGTTCTGGGCCTGTGATCCCAGAAGAGCCCCGACCTCCTGCTCCAGCCTGTCCACCTAGTAGCACCAGTGACAGTCCCCGTGCCTCTGCATCAGTAGAGAGCTGCATGCTTGAAGCCCCTGGGAATACTCAGCACAGTGAGTGCCGGCAGAGTGTGGTACAGTGGATAAGCGGGTGGGGACCAGTCCGTGAACAGGTGCCATGCAGTTACTTAAATGATGGCCTGTCTGTGCCAGGGAAGACCACACCGCCTGTACCAGAGCCCGGCTCCATGGGCCGATGTGGCTCATGTCCAGAGAACCTCACTAGAGCAGACTGCACGCTATAAAAATAAACTGAGCGATGACAGGAGCCTGGGAAAACCGGGAAGATTGGGCCCAGACAGTCATCTCTGGAGGGGCGGAAGGACGAGAACCTTCTTTTCCCTCCTCAAATATTTGCATCAACGAGCACTGTCCACCTGGCAGGGCCCAGGCCTCCCCTTGGAGCCGGGGTTGGAGGGGGCATGACAGGTGGCTCTCTGTGGGCCCAGCTGGGGAGCCGGCAGGGCACGTGGGGTGAGTAAGTGGGCGGCGGGGGCCAGTGGGCAGGCGTGTGTCTTAAAGGAGACAAGTGGGGACTGGGCTGTTGTGGACCGTGAGTGGGGCATAGGGAGGACTCTTGGGGGTGTGACCTTTGAAACAGGTGAAGGGCAGGTGAAGGTCCGGGGAGGGAGGCCGTACCAGACCCGGGTGCTGCTGCTGGCACGTGCAGAGGACTGGTCTAGGGGATTGTCCCTGAAGCCGAGAGACTGGTGGCTGAGGGTCCTGCAGACCCCACGGAGGAGCTTAGATTCTGCCCTGAAGAGAGAGGGGAATTGTTCTCTTCCTTTAAAAAAATGCATTCTGAGGTGTTCCGAAAGGAGAGGGGGCTGTCTGGACCCCCCACCCACATCACCAGCTTCAGCCATTAGCAGCCTTCCGCTGCTGGCTTCCTCTCCCCTCCGCCACCCCGGCATCACAGCGCGCCCTCCAGAAACAAGTCGGTGTGCATCTGTGCCGGGAAGATCTAAGGCAGCCACAGCACCGGCCGCAGAACGAGCGAACGCAACAGTGTCCTTACGTCATCCCGGCCCAGGATGTCTGCCCCGTTGTCTCCAAGGTGACTTAAGAGCCAGGGGCCGTCGCCGACTCTCAGGCCTGTTGAGCCCATCATCCCACCCCCTCACCCTTTTTTCTGATCACAGGAGTAAACTGTGCTTGTTAGAAAAGACCAAACCTTATAGATGTGTTTAACTAAAAAGAATCAAGTCCATCCCCTCCCGCCAAAAACTCTAGCCTGTGCAGTGACAGAGTTTTCTGTGCGTATATTATACTAGATACAAGAGTTTTAATTTTTAAAATGTGCATATTTCTAAAATGTTTTAATTATTTTCCTCCCACAAACATTTTACTCCTAAGTCAGAAACAGACACAAATATGTCCAGGAAGAAACGAGAGCGCACCCTCCCCTCCCCCCACACTGCTGGCCCTGGCACTGGCTGGTGGTACTGCAGTCACTCCTCTGTCCCTGCGCCTCTGGGAGGGGGCCTGGGGTGGGAAGCCAGCTGCCCTGGGACCCACAGGCCCTGTTTTTCTCCTATGTGGTTTATTGATTTTCCGGCACATGGAAAGAGCCTGCCTGTTCTCCCACGGCTGCAATCGATTTTTCTGCTCTGCTGACCTTCCTGGGTACCGAGGACTGGCCGAGGAGGCCTGGCGTCCGCCTCACTGGCCTGCCCTGGTCCAGGGAGGTTCAACTTCCTAGATGACCTGTGGACCCTCCTCCTTGAGGCAGTTGAGGTGGGGGGAGCCAGCAGAGACAGCCAGGCAGGGCCCCCCTCCCTGCAGCTGCCGCTGGGCCCGGAGGGGCCGCCAGGGGCTCTCCTGCTCGGGTGTCTGGGGCTTCAGGGATATGTCTTTAAAACTGGACAAATTCGGGGGGTTTCAGATGGAGTCACGCTTTTGAAAAAAGCCTCAGCTTCGATCCCGTCTTTATAATTCTGTTTCCCAATGTGAAAAATCACTTTGTTGTTCTTTGTAAATATGCAGATGGTGTGTACTCCTGGAAAATGAAGGTGAAATGGAAACAGATTTAAAAGGGAATAATCCCCTGTGTGACATCCAGGATGTACTTTGAAAAGTACTTCAAAATAATAGAGTAGGTTGGGGTGGAGCCTGGATGGTGTGGAAGTGGCCATGTGATGGCAGTTGTGGGAGCTGATGGGGGTCCCTGGGGCTGCTCCCCTGCTTCAGCGAGGCCGGACGCTCTCTCCCACCACCGAGGGGGGCACTCGGAGCCTCCTGGGAAGTGTTGGCCCCTGTGTTCCGTGCTCATAAAGGTTGCTGGCAACAGAGTGCTTTTTCTAATTTGTTTCTAGTTGAAGCATAATTGCTTTACAATATTGTATTGGTTTCTGCTATAAAAACGGAGCCCTTTTTTAAAAACTTATTTTTGTTCTTGGCTGCGCCACGTGGTTTGCGGGATCTTGGTTCCCCGACCACAGATGGAGCCTGGGTCGCCTGCAGTGGAAGCGGAGTCCGTCAGCCCCTGTGCCCTGTGATGAGGCCGCTCGGCGGCACCCACCCTCCCTTCACGGCAGTCTCGGTGAGATGCTTCCACGTCAGGGGCTCAGGCTCCGTCACAGGCGGCCAGATAGTGGTCGGTGCCGTCACCACCCGCCCCCCAGGCCCCTGCCCAGCCTCCCTGGGCTGGAATCCCAGCTCTGTCGCCTCGAGCTCTGGCTCAAGCAGGTCTCCAACCCCCGTGGCCTCAGGGACTTGTGGAAGTTGGGTCCTTGTTATGGGAAGATGGAAGGACCGTTTCGAGCATTAGATGAGTGATCTGTGATATCAGTAAGCACAGGAGGCAGAGGATCCGTGGTTCCTGTGTAGCTGCACCTCGGCTGATTCCCCTGCTACGCCTGACAGACGCTGGGCTGTTCCTAGCTTCTTGCTTGCTGGACAGTGCTGTGACAACTCGATGCGGCTGTGAGGTCACCAGCCTCTGGGACGTTGGGCCCAGCTTCAGAGCCTCCCTGAGCTCTCCAACTCGCTGCCCCTTCGCCCCCAGCCGGCACCGAGGTCCTCCCCTTTCCCAGCTTCCAGGGGAAGCACCCAGACGTGGGCCGCCAGTGTCCAGCCGGGCCCACGCCTGTCGCGCTGCCCTCAGCCCTCTCTCTGCCCCCAGGGAAGGCTACAACAATCCTGCCGTCTCGGGCGAGAACCTGATTGGCCTGAGCAGGGCCCGGCGCCCCCACAACGCCATCTTTGTCAACTTTGAGGGGGACGAGGTGCCCGAGCGGCCGATGGAGGCCGCAGTCCAGACATGGAAGAAGGTCTGCACCAACCCCGTGGACCACAAAGTGGAGGAGGAGCTGAGGAAGGTGTGCCCTGCCCCTTGGCCATCCCCTGTTCACCTGCTGGACCCCATGCTTGTCTCAGACTTGTTTATTAACTCGCGGGAACCATCACCTCCAGATGCCATGTCTAAAGCTCTGCCAGTGCACGCCCTGCCTTCCCAAGGCTGAAAGTGTTCTTCATCCTCCTCAGAGGTTCCCAGGGGGTCAGCACGGTCCAAGGGTGACTGCAGCCTGGAGCTCCGGGGTCCCAGAAACTTCCTTCCTCCAGTCGTTGGCCAGGGCACACATCAGCTGGGGCACCTGCTGTGTGCCAGGCCCAGCCCTTCCTCCCCGTTAGAGTCGGCTGGCCAGGCGACCCTGGGAGGAAGAAGCCTTCTGCCTGGCCCGAGTCACTGGGTCAGGGGACATGAGGCCACTCTTCTGCGCGCAGCCCAGCCTCCCCGTGGCTTGGAGCCACTCCTGCCCTGGCCCCACTCTGGCCTTTGGTCCTCTGCCTCCCCCGTTACCCTTTGACGGTGCCCCTCGTGGTCCTTCCAGGACACCCAGGCCCAGCCGCACTGGCACGTGCTGGGTGCACAGGCCACTTCCAAGGGAGGGACGAGCAAGCACGCGGCAGCTCCCCAGGGCTGCCCCTCCCCAGGGCTGCCCCTCCTCGGGCCGCACCCTGCGGGGGGCCCTGGGGCTGGTGGGCAAGCTGCCTGCCCTCCTCTCAGCCTCCGCTTTGACCCTCCAGCTGTTTGACATCCGTCCTATCTGGTCACGCAACGCCCTCAAGGCCAACATCAGTGTCCACCCCGACAAGCTCAAGATCTTGCTGCCCTTCGTGGCCTATTACATGGTAAGGGTCTGCCTGCTGCCCCCCTGGGTTCCCGCCAGGGTTGTCCTGATCCCAGCACCCGCTGGATGGCTCGTTAAACCGCCCCTGCGGAGGCCCTCCTCAGCCTCCGCGGTCACATGTCAGCCACATTGGGGTGACTGGGGGATTCAAGACTGATTACGTAACTTGCAAATAAAGGGACTGCACCTTTTTTAACAGCCTTGAGCTGAGAGCTTTCTAGGACCAAGGGCTAGGGTAAGTGCTGTGTGCACAGCCTCTTCTCTGCTGGCGCACCAGCAGGGGTGTTGCTCTGGTGAGGATGCTAGGCTCGGCCTGGGGGCTCAACGTGCCAGCGTCCTGCAGCCAGCATGTGGCAGAGCTCCTGGGGGCCCTGACCACGGTGCCACCTGCATTCACTCATTCTCCCCGGGTCGAGTGGGCTTCAGTGCACAGCAGACATACCTCAGACTGAGTCCAAGAGGGCATGGAGATGGGGGTGTCATTGTCAAGATTCCCCAAGGGGCCACGAGGAGGCATTCCTGCCGGCCAGGGGTTGAATGTGGGGCCCTGGGGGGGCAGGCAGATGATGTGACTGATGGCAGGTGGGGTGGGGGACCTAGGCCCAGCCTCACGGCGCTGCCTTTCAGCCTGGGCGCTCTGGACACGGGGCCTCAGAGCCTCCCGCCCGTCAGGACAGTTGTGATGGTTCTCAGGCTCTTCCTCTGCCAGGCGCTATGCCAAGGGCGCCAGGGTCCCTGTCTCCTTCTGTCGTTGCTGCTCAGTCGCGTCCGACTGTTTGCAGTCCCATGGCCCACAGCACGCCAGGCTTCCCTGTACTTCACCATCCCCCAGAGCTTGCTCAGACTCGTGTCCATTGAGTCAGTGATGCCCTCCAACCATCTCATCCTCTGTCTTCCCCTTCTCCTGCCTTCAGTCTTTCCCAGCATCAGGGTCTTTTCCAGTGAGTCGGCTTTTCGCATCAGGTGGACAAAGTATTTGAGCTTCAGCTTTAATACTCTTGTAATCCTTCCCAAAATGCCCTCTGATAGGAAGACCAAGGTTTGGAAGGGTCAGGTGACCCATCCCAGGAGACAGAGCCACATGTGCAAGCTTGCGGGGCAGGGGCTGCAGAGCCCCACCCGGGCCTGCGTCTCAGGGGAGCTGAGAATCAGCCTGAACCTCACTTCGTACCTCCACCCTTTCTGTCTCCAGATAACAGGCCCCTGGAGAAGCCTGTGGATTCGATTTGGATATGACCCCCGAAAACGCCCAGAGGCCAAGATCTATCAAGTGCTTGACTTCCGAATCCGATGTGGAATGAAATATGGTAAACAATTACTAAAACCTTTGCTTTCCTTCCCCTTCCTAGCTTTGCATTTGCAGCATTCTCTTGGGTAATGAGAATAGATCCTCACGGAGAGGATAAATGCCTTCCGCCCTCAGCGGGCTTGTCGGAGGCAGGCTAGCGCAGACCCAAGGACCCAAGCTCCCGTCCTGGCCCCGTGGTGCCGCTCTAGTGGTCCTTCTGTTCTTCCACAGTTACTTGCGGCTCCTGCCGTGCAGGCCAGGCATCCGGTCAGTGTCCGTCCCCCGCCTGCGGTGAGTCCCCCGCACACCAAGCAGCGAGACACGGCAGCTCCTGTCTGTCCAGCTCGGGGCCCTGTGCCCTCTCTCAGGAGCCGCCCCTGGGAGCCCTGGTGCACCCGTGGTGCAGGCCGCGCTGTCAGGGGCTCTGCACCCCCTAGCCTGACGCGCCCGCCCTCTCCGGCAGGTTACGCCCCCAGCGACATGCCCGTCAAGGCCAAGCGCAGCACCTACAACTACAGCCTCCCCATCACCGTCAAAAAGACCAGTAAGGGCCTCGGGCTCCCTTGCAGAGCAGGCGCCGGGAAAGAGGGGCATCCAGACTGTGGGAGGGCAGGGGCCTCCCGAAGGGTCACTCCAGGGCCCTGCTGGCCAGCGCGCCCCAGGGTGGGAGGGGGCAGTGGGGGGGCAGGAGAAATACCCCCCTGTATTCCAGACCCCTGCCGTGGTCCCCTCGCAGCCAGCCAGCTCGTCACCATGCATGACCTGAAGCAAGGCCTGGGCCCCTCAGGGTCGGCCACGGCACAGAAGTCGAGTCCCAACAAGTACAAGCTCAAGGTGGGCGTCCGCGGGCAGCCTTTCCGGGCGAGAGTGAGGGGCGGGTGGAGCAGCGGCCCCTCCCCTGGGCAGGCCGGGCCCCGCTGCCCACACTGGGCCTCGCCTGCGACATAGGGAGGCTCTGACGGAGGCCGCCCTGCCCTTCCAGCCCCTTCACCCTACTCCCACTTCCCAGCACTGCCTCCAAACACAACTCAGGATGCGAGCCCCCGGGGTGGGGGTATTGACCACCAGGGCACGTCAGTCTCAGGGAGGGTCTTAGACACCAACAGCCGCGTGCACTGCCCTCTGAGTCGGGCCCTGAGGCCCCTGTGGCCCCCCGGGCAGGGTGAGACTGAGGGCTGTGAGCCCAGAGCCACAGCAGACCACCTGCACCCAGCCGTGGGCTGGACGAGGGCTGCCCTCCCAGGCCTGGGCCTCCTTAGCGCAGCCCCCCAGCAGGGCGGCGACGTCCCAAGGCCTGACGTGAGCTGCTCCAGGCCTGGGCAGGAGTACCCGGCCACAGAGGGCTGGGGCCAGCTATATGCCCGCAGGGTCCGTCTCCTCTCTCAGGGTGGAAGGCCGCATCCTCGCCCGAGTGGCCATCCGCCTTCAGGAACCTCATTTTAGGCCGTAGTCTCCACCTCTAGAACTGGTCTGCAGCTCTCCCTAAGATGACCAATTAGGAGAAGTGAGGAGGCCTCCCTTCAGGGAGGCGCCGAGGCAGAACCCGACCCCAGTGGGGCCTCCCCACTAGACGCGCCTGGCTGGTCTTGTGGGCAGCTCTAGGGTCCCGGGAGGCCTGGCTGCTTCCACGCCTATCAGCACCGGGGGAATCACAGGTTATGTCCTACTGACCTGCACCAGCCTCTGACCCGTCCGCCCGCCTGAATCCAGAGAGGAGAGCCAAGCCTGCCAGGTCTCAGGGCTGGCACAGGCCGCTGCCCTGGAAGAGCCCCGGGGAGCTGCCCCCTGCAGGGATGCGAGCGCCGCCCACCCCAGGTCGCTCCCCTGACCCTCCGGCTCGTCTCGGCCCTCCTTTCCAGGACTCGGTCTACATCTTCCAGGAGGGGGCCTTGCCGCCGTACCGACAGATGTTCTACCAGTTCTGTGACCTGAACGTGGAGGAGTATGTACCTGAGGGGCGCCGAGGCGGGGACCGGGGCACTTGGGTGCAGAGCAGAGGGACTGCCAGGGACCGAAGTGTGTCCTGCCTCTCCTCCCTCTCATGTCCGCCGTGACCCCTTGGGACGGCTGGCCCCTGGGAGCGAGTGCTGCCGGCCCTCCTCGCCCGGGCTCGCGTGGCACCCAGCAGCGGCTTCCTGGGTCCCCCGAGGGCCACCCTGCCCCCAGGGGTCTTTGTCTTCCTCCTCCGTGGCCCGCACTGGGGTTCCTGACATGGTTCCCAGTCCCCAGAGCCGACAGAATCCCAGACATTTTTAACCCAGCTGTTCCCAGTGATGTTTAGAAAGCTGGGGGAGGGGTGCTGGGCTGGAGGGGCAGCTTACCCCAGGTTGGAGTCTGGCGAGCGGCTTTCGAGGAGGCCCTTTGCGACCGTGCTTATGTGCAGGACAGTGCTCTGAGTGCTGTTTTTCTGAGCACACCAGCTCTGCCGAAACCGCTTCCTGGCACCTGTGAGCAGAGACCCCACACCAGACCTTTGAGCAGAGACCCCCCTGCCCCAGAACTTTGAGCAGAGACCCGCACCCTGGACCTTTGAGCAGAGACTCCCCCCCAGCCTTTGAGCAGAGACCCACCCCCAACCTTTGTCTCCGACACCCAGGCTGCAGAGAGTCATTCACCGCAATGACGGGGCGGAGAGCTCGTGCACTGAGCGGGACGGCTGGTGCCTCCCCAAGACCACGGACGAGCTGAGGGACACCATGTCCCTCATGATCCGGCAGACCATCCGCTCCAAGAGGCCTGGTGAGAGCCGCTCACCCCGTGTGCCGTGGGCGCCCTCAGGGCCGGAGCAGGCATCCCTCAAGGACCTGCTCCACAGGAAACCTCACCTGGTGGGAGCCAGGAGCCAGCATCCCCCTCACCCCTGCCCCCGGCGGTTCCCTGAGGCGCTCAGCCCTGGGGGCCCAGGTAGGAGCTGGGCCCAGAAGAGGGGCTGGGGCTGCCCTCGGGGCTGCCACTTCATGCCCAGACCTCACCCTGCGTCCTGCGGCCACGTGTGGGCAAGTTGCTCCTGTCTCTCCTGGGGGGCAGGGGCCCTGTCGCCATGCCCTGCCCGCCCCTCCCCCGGGCACGGGGCGGGGAGTGAGCCCTGTGCTGCCCTGCGGCTCTGAAGGAGCTGGGGGAGAGTAAGGGAAAGGACCCCTCTCTGGGGTTCCTTCCAGGCTTGGGGTGGGGGCGTCCCAGACCACCGACTCCCACAGAGCTACCGGGAGCTGGGGCTCTCCGCTTCTTCCAGGACGCGGGCCCCTCTGAGCACCCAGTCAGGGAAAGGCAGCCTGGGCCCACTCCTGTGGGGTCCCCTGGACTCCCGAGCTGCCCGGGGCTGCTCCTGGGAGGTTCCCAGGGCCCTGGGCATCAGTGTTGCTCTGAGGTGCTGGTTAAATGAGTCCAGGTCCACCAGCCATCTTACTTCCCGGAGCAGCTTCAGACTGGAGCCCCAGCCCCTGAATTTGTAGACAGGCTCCCCGGGGCTGAGCCCAGGGACGGCCGGGCCATCGTCAGGACACACCTGGCCTGGTCTCTGGGCCCAGCTCTCTTCTCCAGCCCGACCAAAGCGGACAGTGGGAAAGAGCAGCTGACCGGTGAGTCCGGGGAAGACGAGGAGGAGGAGGAAGACGAGGAGGAGGAGGAGTTCAAGCCGTCCGATGGGAGCGAGAACGAGATGGAGACGGAGATCCTGGACTACGTGTAATGCAGCCCTGGGCCCCCTGCCCAGGCCCCTGCCCAGGCCCGAAGAGGGGGCCGGGACGTGCCAGGGACCCCAGCGCTGCCTGCAGCAGCCAGCACGGCCCTAGGCGGCCTGTCTGAGGAGAGCAGCTGGGTGCGCTGCCCCTGGTCCCGCCCAGGCTGCCCCCTGGCCCCGGGTGCCTGTGCCTGGCCTCGCCAGCCCAGCACCCTGCCCTGCCCGTGGCTGAGACCAGCGGGAGCTGGCGGTGGGGATGGTTCGGCCCGGGGGGAGCCGGCCCGGCTGGGGTCAGACTGGAGGTGAGGGCGGGGCAAGGACCCTGGTCCAGGTCACTGTGGCGAAGACTGTCCTTAAGGTTAGACCCCATCCGTTGGGGTGACCTGGCAAAGGGCAGGCCCAGCTGGAGCTGTCCTCATTAAAGACGTTTCCCCAAGGAGTCTCGGAGTCTCAGTGTGGGTGTCAGGACCCGAGAGGGCTTTTCTCTGGCCTCGGGGCCTGGGCTCCAGCTGGATGCCGTTTGTCCCTTCCGTTGCTTGTCGGTGCCCTGGCGCTGGTTATGCTGGGGTGGCTGAGAACAGGCCGGGTGCCCCTCAGCAGGTGGGCTAGGCGAGGGCAGCCTTGGAGGGCACTCCAGCCACACGCTCACCGTTCCTGTTCCACAAGGATGTGTTGCAGAGGGGTTCCTGGGGCACCATGGTCTCAGCACTGCCTGGTGGGAAACCAGAGGGCAAGCAGGTCCCTGGGTGGGGCTGAACCTACGCTCCTGGGGGGCACACCCCACACGCTTCCCCAGCCAGAGGGGAGCCTGTTGCCCTGCCTCAGCCAGAAGACCAGAAGCAGCTCTTCCCAAGGGCAGGCCGGGCTGCCCCCCACCCCTCACCTCTGCAAGGCTTTCCCTCAGGCCCTGGTCCCGGCCGGTGGATCTCAGCTGGGACTCGTCCCACCTCTCCTGAGCCATGCTGCCAAGCTCAGACATCAGGGGAGAGGGTCTGGGTTCTGGCCCCCTGCCCAGAAGCCGCCTCAGTTCTTGTGCAGAGCTGAGAAAGGCATGCCTGGGGCAGGCAAGCACCGTGCCTCTGCAGCTCAGCCCCACGGTTCCCAGAGCCTGCCTGCCGTGTGCCAGACTGCACGGCCTTGCCAGGTCCTCGACAAGTGCTCAGTGATTCTCAGCTTAGAAACCTGCATGCCTACACCACCACCACCACCCCCTTTAAAGAAGCATTTTATTTATGGAAAAGAGCAAATATACATGAAAATACTGCAGATTGTATAAAAAGCCCCAGTTATCCTCTACCAAACCTGTTGCATCTACTCCTGATTTCAAAACCTGCATTTGCTAGCTTAGCTGCGCCGTGTCTTTGTTGTGGCACGTGGCTTCTTTCGGTTGCAGCATGCAGGATCTTTAGTGGTGGCATGCGGGGTCTGGTTTCCTGACCCCAGGCCCCCAGCATTGGGAGCATGGAATCAGCCACTGGACCGCCAGGGAAATCCCTCTCCGTGTTTCTGTTCTATTTCGTATTTGTGTTTTGCTGGAACTGTTTTAAGGAAATTGGTACTTAAGTGTGTGTTTCTAACACATCAAGGTTTTTGTTTTAAAAACACAGTGATGGTGTCATCACACCTAACAACAGCAATTCCGCCTCAGATGTGCCCGTGCAGTTGGGAGGCCCCAGTGTCTGCTGGGCCCCTTCAGAGACACGAGCACTGATTGGCAGGTTGGGGTGCGGTCACCCTCGTCCCCCGGCCTCATTTCTGGCCCTAGTGATGACCAGAAGGACCTGTTTAGCTTGGCGATGATTTGTTTCAATCACTTGCAGTCTTGCTTTTTGCTGCCCAGCTCGTCTCATCTCTGGCCTGAGAACAGCCCCAGGCTGGCTGCTGTGTCCTCTGACGGACCATCTGGTCTTCCCAGCTTCTTGCTTCTGGGCACCGTGATGGTCCAGGCTCCTCCACCTCACTTCCTGTCTTAGACCCAGCCCACCGTTTGCTCTCGGCTGCCCCCCTTCCTTGGTTTTTACTGCCACTGAACTTCGAGCACAGCAGGCTTCCCCTCCCCCATAGTCAGAGGCACTTCCTTCAGAGCAGATTCTCAGAACTGGAGGGGCCGGGCAAGGGTGTGAGCCAGCAGGCGTATGCCTCTGGCTGCATCCCTCAGACCTCTGTGGCCCGGCCCAGCCTGCACCGTTCCTCTTCCCAGCATCCTAACTCCTGGCTCCCACCTGCAGCCGCCCACCCCTCCCATATTTCTCCAGCTTCTCTCCACTCACTCTGCATCACAAAAGATCTGGGTGCTGGAAATGATGGGTGGACAGGCAGATGGACCAGCTGTGTTTCTGCAGGTCTCTGGGTCTTGGCCACAGGCTGGTGGCCCCAGGGTCTTTGCTTGGGCCATCTGTGTGGCTGGAAAGCCCGGCCCTTTTCCTTGGGGAAAGCCTCCAGGCTGGACTGGGGTCTCGTCCCCGCCTCCCACTGTGCTGCCCGGTGACCACCTGGCGCGGCTTCAGCCCTCACCCCCACCTCACACCATACAGACACCCAGCACACCCTGGGTACCAGCCGGGGGCCACACCAGTCGCCCGGTAGCCCGTGGCCAGCTCTGTCCCAGAAGTCACAGGCCCAGACCCTGTAAATGGCCTCTGCTGAACTGCAGTCAGGGTACGGGGTCACAGCGAGCCCATTTCCCTGAGGGCAAAAGCGAGTCCTTTGTCGGCACTGTGCACCCAGCCAAGCTCCAGTCCTTGAGCCCCTGCCCTCCCCACCGCCCTGCCATCTGCCTGGGCTCCCAGGTAGGCAGTCACCTGCACAGATGCCCCGTGGGGACCAGGTCACGCGGGAGCAGCGGACCCTGGGAAAGACGGGCCATGCCCGCACGTGTGTGCGTGTGACCTTGGCCCGGCCCGAGCCTCTCTGGAAACAGCAGCTGTCCCCTGGCCCCAGGTACGCCACCTGGAGTGCGGCCAGCCTGGAGGAAGGGCCAGTGACAGGAGGAGGGGGAGGGTCCCTCCGCAGGTGGCTCTGGGCTGGCTCCAGCCCCATAAATACCCGCAGGCCCCGAGGGCAGGTGTCACAGAGGCAGCCGCACACCATGGGGCGCTGGGAGCTAGTCGTCTTGGGCCTCGCCTGCTGCTTGGCAGTCGCGAGTGCGGCGAAGGTAAGCGAGAGCCCAGCTGAGGGGTCAGCCATGGGAGGGAGCCCCCTCTCACCTTCGCTAAGCCAGACCTGGAACCTGGGGACAGGAACCAGCAGGGGGAAGACAGACAGTCACTGGCAGAACCCGACCACCGTTAACAGCATCTCGGGCACTCACGCTGCATTTCTAGCAGGACACCTCAGGCTGCCAAATACAGAGCATCCAATTCAACGGGAGTTTCACGTAAACCACGAGTCAATTCTGGTGTATGTTTCACCCAATGATTAGGACGCACACTTAAAAATATATATATCATTGTTTATTTGAAATTCAAGTGTAACTGGTCAACCTTGCTGAGTCAACCACCTGACCCACAACCCCTCTCTGGCTCTGTTGTCTCTCTAGAGATGTCAGTGTGGTCCCCCTTTCCCAGAAGGGGTGACGGGGCCCCAGAGCAGACGAGCAATTTGCCCAACATCACACAGCCACTGTAGCCGAGCAGGAATCTGGAATCCACGTTAGTTCAACCCTGGAGTCCAGTTCCTGGTGTAACCTCCATCTCCTGCTCCTCCAGCACCTCCTTGCTACAGCTTCTCTGCCCAGACACGTCAGGAGGCCCAGCCAACCCTCCTGGGGCAGCCAACCCTGCCCACCCTCACTGACCTCTTGCGGGTATGAGCACCCAGGCAGGGAGACATTTCCAGGACGGAGCCAATAGCCACATGCAGATGGTGTGGGTGCTCCGGCAGGGCTCCGGTCAAGGGCCCCAGCACCCCCCAGGCTGGTCCCTCCACCCCTCAGCCTGCTCTTCGGACCCCTGCTGCCCAGAGCTTCAGACCTGGTCCTGGGCGCCTTTTACCACTCTCCTTCTTCTGGGGGGTTCTTTCCTGGGGGCTGAGGGGGCCCGGGTTTCCTCTGTGCTGTTCCAGCAGCCAGCGACACCCTTCCCCACACTGCCACCATGGCCAGGGTCCCCATGCCCTGTCCACCATGAGGGGCCTTCAGGCTGCTCTCAGTCACACAGAGTTGTCAACCCCTAGCCCCCCAGTGCCTCTCCCAGCAGCCAGGGAGGCCGTTCAGGAAAAAACTCCTGGAGCATGGAGGGATGGGAGAGACAGGGGCCCAGCTCCCAGAGCATCTGGCAGGGATTGCTTCCAGCTTCTTCCTTTGAAGTTCCAGCCCGCCCTGGAACTTTGTTCCCCTTGCCCCAGCGAGGCAGGGGGACCCTCGCAGCCCAGACTTAGATCAGAGGGCGGCTGGGATCTGGCCAGGTCTGGGATGTAGGGCTGGCCCACTCTCACTCCCCTGGAACCTAGCTCAGGAGAGATCCAGAAAGCCTGGACCTACTTTCCCCCCAGATCAGCGGGGCAAAGCTCTGGGAGAGAAGGGCCCAGCTGGCGCCAGCTCAGTGGGAGTTCTGGCAACCTTGGGTGAGCAGGGGTCTGTCCTGGCTTGGAGCACAGGGGTTGTGAGGAATTGAGGGGACTCAGTCAAGGGGGAGATGGGGGGAGGAGGAAGAAGGGCCTGCTGATCAGGGAGCTCACTGCTGGGTGTGAACCATTCGGCGTCCCTCAGGCGCCAACCACTGCCAGCAGCTGAACAAGCCAACAGGTCACGAGGGGGATAGTGTTGTCACCCATCTTACAGGCGGGTAAACTGAGGCTCAAGGTCATGGGCAGCCATGATGAGAAGCCAAACCTCCACCCCACCTGTCCCAGCCTTCTTGGAATGCTTCCCTGAGTGCAGACACATGGCTTGAACCAGCCTCCTCTGAGATTCACGGAGCAGGACACGCTGGGGTACAGGTGGGGTGGGGTGGGGAGTGAACCGGCTCCTCCAGCGATATGAGCAGGTGGCAGGGGTCTCGGTCCCAAATGCAGGTGGGCCTTCCTTGAAGCTGTCTCAGGGGGACCTCTGGGAACCCGGAGCCTGCAGGGGGGCTCTCCTCCTCCAAGGGCCCACCAGCCAGAGCCCCCCTGAACTCTCCCCTCCCTTCCCAGCTGGGCTCCGTGTACACCGAAGGTGGCTTCGTGGAGGGTGTCAACAAGAAGCTGAGCCTCTTTGGAGACTCTGTCGACATCTTCAAGGGCATCCCCTTCGCCGCTGCCCCCAAGGCCCTGGAGAAGCCTGAGCGACACCCCGGCTGGCAAGGTGGGAGCAGGCGAGGGTGGGCCGGGTCCCGAGGCTGGGGGGCCCACCCTCACGCCAGCTCTTCCGGCCGCCCGCAGGGATCCTGAAAGCCAAGAACTTCAAGAAACGGTGCCTGCAGGCCACGCTCACCCAGGACAGCACCTACGGAAATGAGGACTGCCTCTACCTCAACATCTGGGTCCCCCAGGGCAGGAAGGAAGGTCCGTTTTCCCCCCGACGCCCGCCAGCTCCCCAAGCAGCCAGAGGCCTGGCTCCAGCCCCTGGGTTGTGTCTGGGGGCTCCAGAGCTGAACTTCCTGACAGCACAGATGGGACGGGGTGGGGGGATGGGCAGGACGTGGGAGGGGTTTGGGTGTGTTGGAGGGGTGTATCTGGCATCACCACGGAGCCTGCTCCCCGCCCCCTCAGTCTCCCACGACCTGCCCGTCATGATCTGGATCTACGGAGGTGCCTTCCTCATGGGGTCCAGCCAGGGGGCCAACTTTCTCAGCAACTACCTCTACGACGGGGAGGAGATCGCCACGCGGGGCAACGTCATCGTGGTCACTTTCAACTACCGCATCGGGCCCCTGGGCTTTCTCAGCACCGGGGACTCCAACCTGCCAGGTCTGCCGGGGGCACCACGCGGGGGGAGCCAGTGTGCCAGGCCCCTGAGCTCTAAACCCAGAGGCCACGCCCCTCGGTGTCCCTCATCTCCAGATAGCTCCCCATAGCTCCCCAGAAAGGGCCCAGCCCCCCATCTGCTAAATGAGGGGGGCTGGAGCTGGACCATGAGACACAGGAACTGCTTGGCAGCTGAAGCGAAAGAGAAGAGGCTGCCGGCCAGCTGGCCAGACCCCAAGAGACGTGGGGGTGGGAGCCACTGAGAGACACAGGAGCTGGCACACCCAGGCGGCACCTCAGGGCGGGGATGGGGAACGACACAGAAGTCCTGGACAGACAGGAGGGACTCTGGCCGGGAGAGAGCTGAGCCCAGGGCCTCCAGCTCCCCTTCCCCTAGCCTGAGACGCCCCTCCCCCAGCACCCGCCCACCCAACCCCCCGGGGACACACCACTCACCACCCTGGGGCTGGACAGGGTCTTCACGCCGTCAGGGACGATCTCATCCCACCCACATGGACTGTGCGCCTCATGGGCCAAGCTCCCTGAGGAAGCCCCTGCACCCCGCCCACAGGTAACTATGGCCTTTGGGATCAGCACATGGCCATTGCCTGGGTGAAGAGGAACATTGAGGCCTTCGGAGGAGACCCCAACAACATCACCCTCTTTGGGGAGTCGGCCGGAGGTGCCAGCGTCTCTCTGCAGGTCTGGGGGCCCCTAAAGGGGTCGCTCAGAGGAGTGGGAGGCAGTCGATGGTGATGGGGAGAAGCAAGGCTGGCAGGCGCTGCCGTGGCGGTGTCCCTGGCCGAGCCCTGCAGACAGGTGGGCGCAGGGGGTGACTGGACCTCTCTGTATTGCAGACCCTCTCTCCCTACAACAAGGGCCTCATCAAGCGAGCCATCAGCCAGAGTGGCGTGGGTCTGTGCCCCTGGGCCATCCAGGAGGACCCCCTCTTCTGGGCTAAAAGGGTAAGGGGGTGCTCTGGGGGCGGGGCCTCTCTCCTTTTCACTCTCTTCTGGACCCTGTGTCTGGCACCCTGAGCACTGCCTCTGTCCCCAACCCCCAGATTGCAGAGAAGGTGGGCTGCCCCGTGGACGACACCAGCAAGATGGCTGGGTGTCTGAAGATCACCGACCCCCGTGCCCTGACACTGGCCTATAAGCTGCCCCTGGGAAGCACGGAATGTGAGTAGGGGCTGCTGGGGGCTGGGAACCCGGGGGCTCCCCACTGGGCGCTGGATCTCATCTTGTCTCTGTCGCCAGCTCGTTGGTGTCCCCAGGCAGCTCGTTGCCACCCCTGCCCTGGCAGCCCTCTGTGGCCACGGCTGGAAGCGGGGGAAGCGTCTTTCCTCTTGTCTTTGGTGGGTCATGACCCCTTGGAGAACAGTTTGGCCCCATCCCCAACCACGCACACATAGGCGCTCATTCGTACATGATTTTCAGCAGATTTATGGACTCCAGATCAAGAAAGCCTCTGCACATAGATAAGCATTCACTCTTTCCTCCACTCATGAATTCAGCAAACATCTCCTGAACACCTGCTTTCAGCATTCCCCGTCTAGCTCTGCTACTCTGTATCCCAGGAAGGCCAGGGGGCCCAGTGGTAAAATCCTGCAAGTGTCAATCTCATCAACCCAGGAAGCTATCATTCTCTCTCACTCGTCTTCTAAGGCAAAGCGCAATGCAAACGCCATCGTTTGCTTCTGGACCTAATGTGAAGTAAACCATAAGTGCTACGTAAACATCTTGGCCCAAGATGCAGACCAACTTCATATCTGAGAGTTCCGCATCTGGGGAGTCAAGCAACTGCAGATCGAAAACATTTTTAAAAAAATTCCAGGAAGTTCCAAAAAGCAAAATTTGAATTGGCTTCCCACCCTCCCCGCACCCCCCTGCCCACCCCCCCCCCACCCCACTGCAGGGCTTCCCTGATAGCTCAGTAAAGAATCCGCCTGCCATGCAGGAGATCCTGCTTCGATTCCTGGGTCAGGAAGACCCAATGGAGAAGGGATAGACTACCCACTCCAGTATTCTTGGGCTTCCCTGGTGGCTCAGCTGGTAAAGAATCTGCCCGTGATGCGGGAGACCTGGGTTCGATCCCTGGGTTGGGAAGATCCGCTGGAAAAGGGAACGGCTACCCACTCCAGTATTCTGGCCTGGAGAATTCCATGGACTGTATAGTCCATGGGGTCGCAAAGAGTCAGACACACAGAGTCGTACACAACTGAGAAACTTTCACTTTCACTACCCTAGCTGCTAAGCTGCTAAGTCACTTTAGTCCTGTCCGACTCTGTGCGACCCCATAGAGGGCAGCCCACCAGGCTCCCCCATCCCTGGGATTCTCCAGGCAAGAACACTGGAGTGGGTTGCCATTTCCTTCTCCAATGCATGAAAGTGGAAAGTGAAAGGAAAGTCGCTCACTCGGGTCCGACTCGTAGCGACCCCATGGACTGCAGCCTTCCAGGCTCCTCCGTCCATGGGCTTTCCCAGGCAAGAGTACTGGGGTGGGGTGCCATACCCTTCTCCATCACTATCCTAGAATGCCCTGTAACTATTTACATAATGTTTGCATAGCATTTACAATTATTTACATAGCATTTATTTTGCACTAGGTATTAAAAGTCATCTAGAAATGATTTAAAGTATATGGGAGGATGGGGGTTTCCCAGGTAGCTCACTGGTAAAGAATCTGTGCGCCAATGCAGGAGACAGGGGTTCGATCCCTGGGTTGGGAAGATCCCCTGGAGAAGGAAATAGCAACCCACTCCAGTATTCCTGCCTGGAGAATCCCACGGGCAGAGGGGCCACACACACATATGTATATGGGGAGATGTCGGTAGATTGTATGCAAATAGTGCACCATTTTATATAAGAGATTTGAGCGCTTGGATGTTGGTGTCCTGGTAGCAATAGTCACGGATTTGCAGAAATGTGACTGTATTTTCTTTTGAGCTGAATTGGAGGGGAAATGGGACAGGCCTAATGGGGGCAGGGCATACGGTCCTCTGGGGCCAGTTCAGGGGTCTCACACCATTTCTGGCTGACACACTGGAATCCGCCACAGAGGTGGGTTCCAGAGCCCCCCTCCCCACAGAGAGGGGGCACCTCTTTCTCCAACGGTCCCCTCCAGGATTTCTAGACTTTCCTCCTTCTTGATTTAAGAGAGCAAGAGGACCAGTGCTTCTCGTCCTGGGTGATTTTGTGCCCAGGGAATGCGTGGCAGAGCCTGCAGGCGGTTCTGGTGGCTGCAGTCGGGGAGGGGGGCACCACTGGAGTCTAGTGGGTCGAGGTCAGGGAGGCTGCTAACACTCTACACTGCGCAGGATGGCGCCCCCACGACATGGAATGAAGGGGTCGGAAGGTCAATAATGCTGAAGCCAAGGAACCCTGGTCTCCATCAAAGGAGGTGCAGCTCCTTGGTGGCCTCAGGATGGAGTCAGTTCCTGCCCCGGAGGTCTGGGAGAGGCGCAGGTGGGTACCAGAAGGTTTGAGAACCTGCTGCTGTTTGCCCCCAGACCCCAAGCTGCACTATCTGTCCTTCGTCCCTGTCATCGATGGAGACTTCATCCCTGATGACCCCGTCAACCTGTACGCCAACGCTGCGGACATCGACTACATAGCTGGCACCAACGACATGGACGGCCACCTCTTCGTCGGGCTGGATGTGCCAGCCATCAACAGCAACAAACAGGACGTCACGGAGTAAGCTGGGGAAGTGGAGGGGGTGCGGAGGGGGTTGCATCAGCCGGATGAGGAAGTCGGCGCCATGTCGGCGGTGAGGGGCCGTCCGTGGCCCTCAGCGGCATCGGTGTTGCTGGTGCTCGGTTGCTCGGCCACGTCTGACTCTTTGCAACCCCATGGATTGCTGCACACCAGGCTTCCCTGTCCTTCACCACCTCCCAGAGCTTGCTCAAACGCATGTCGATTGCGTCGGTGATGCCATCCAATCATCTCATCCTCTGTCGCTGCCTTCTCCTCCTGCCCTCGATCTTTCCCAGCATCAGGGTCTTTTCCAATGAGTCGGCTCTTCACCTCAGGTGGCCGGAGTACTGGAGCTTCAGCTTCAGCATCAGTCCTTCCAGTGAATATTCAGGGTTGATTTCCTGACTGGTCTGATCTTGCAGTCACAGGGCGGCAGACACCCCCCTGTGGGCAGGGGGTGGAGGGTCCAGTGCCCGTTTGGTGTCTGCAGGGCAGACTTCTATAAGCTGGTCAGCGGGCTCACTGTCACCAAGGGGCTCAGAGGTGCCAATGCCACATACGAGGTGTACACCGAGCCCTGGGCCCAGGACTCATCCCAGGAGACCAGGAAGAAGACCATGGTGGACCTGGAAACTGACATCCTTTTCCTGATCCCCACGAAGATCGCCGTGGCCCAGCACAAGAGCCACGCCAAGTGAGGAGGGCGGGCGGGGGTGGCCCACCAGGGATCCCAAACACCTTCCCAGTGAGGCCTTGAGGCAGGCAGCTCCTAGGAGTCCAGGAGGCCCGGGAAAGCCAGGCTCAGTTCCCACCTGTGCCTGCGCTGTCTGCCAGGCCTGACGGGCCTTGAGAGGGCCCGTCCTCCCAGCCTCAGCTCGGGGGCTTTACCGAACCCTCCTGTGACTCCCAGCCCGGGCCAGGCCTGCACGCTCTCCCACACCCCTTGGCCCTCCCCGTCAGAAAGTCTTTGAGTTGGCCTTCTATCCGCAAGCTGTCTGGAAGGCGGCACCACTGGGTGATATTCTCTGCAGTGGGTTTCAAATTTGACAACTTTCAGAACAAGCCTGCGGCCACTTTTAAACCTTCCATGTGATAATAGCCAACGAAAATGAAAAATAAGCGAGGGATGCTTAAAAAGTAGAAAGATAAAATTTCACCTAGAACCCAGGTGGCAGAGTGGTAAAGAATCTCCCTGCCAATGCAGGAGACACAGGTTCGATCCCTGGGTCGGTAAGATCCCTGGGAGGAGAGAATGGCAACCCTCTCCAGCATTCTTGCCTGCAGAATCCCCATGGACAGAGGAGTCCGTGGGGTCGCAGAGTCAGACATGACTGAGCACACACGCAGAAATCTAGGGTGAAAATTCGGCAATAAATTTGGTTGGAGCTTCTTGTCAGTTGAGGCCAAAAGGAAATAACTGAGGATGCATACTACCTTGTCCCATCAAATCAAGAATACAGATTCATGTGCAGAGAAGAACAATCTCTCTTGATACTGAATTATGAAGGAAGATGCCTCTGTGCCGTTGGTGGAGGCCAAGTGTAAATGCCCTTGAAATTGTAGAATCCATGAAGTCAAAAATTTGGCCACAGTTTTCATTCTCCTGGGTGAAAAGATCCAGATCCTTCCTGAGTCTTTTTTTTTTAAATGTATTTATTTTGAACTTGCTGCATAGTTTGTGGGATTCAGTTCCCCAACCAGGTATTGAACCTGTGCCCTTCGTAGTGAAAGCACTGATTCCCAACCACTGGGCTGCCAGGGAATTCCCGTTCCTGAGTCTTGTGGGAGTTGCCCAGACCCTTCCCTACTCCCCCATGGCCTTCCCCTGGGGCCCATCTCTGGGGTGGGCGGCCCCAGGTGGGCACCCTGCCAACCTGGGCGGTCTTCCCTCCCTCCTCAGGAGCGCCAACACCTACACCTACCTATTCTCCCAACCATCTCGGATGCCCCTTTACCCCAAGTGGATGGGGGCTGACCATGCTGATGACCTCCAGTATGTCTTCGGGAAGCCCTTCGCTACCCCCCTGGGCTACCGGGCCCAAGACAGGACTGTCTCCAAGGCCATGATTGCCTATTGGACCAACTTTGCCAGAACCGGGTAAGGCAGGGGTGGGGACGGCCTCTGTCCACATCACCCTGCAGGCTGGGGGTTCAGTCCTCGTTCCCTTAAACACTTGCCCTCCCTGAGCCCGGGAACCCCATCCGGGTGAGGCCAAGGGCTCCCGGCCGGGCCCTAGGATGCTCATGTGCCCAACCAGAGCCTGGGAGACATAGAAGTGCCTATGGGGCAGAGGGTGGACGACTGCTCTGAGCAGGGGATGGGGGTCTCCAGCCTCCTGTGAGCCCCCTGGCCCCACCCAGCCACCCAGCCTTTTTTCTCACTCTGCAGGGACCCTAACACGGGCCACTCGACAGTGCCCACAAACTGGGATCCCTACACTCTGGAAGATGGTAACTACCTGGAAATCAACAAGCAGATGGATAGCAACTCTATGAAGCTGCACCTGAGGACCAACTACCTGCAGTTCTGGACCCAGACCTACCAGGCACTGCCCACGGTGATCGGCGCGGGGGCCAGCTCGGTGCCCCCCGCGGACAACTCTGAGGCCAGCCCCGTGCCCCCAGTGGACAACTCTGAGGCCACCACCGAACCCTCTGCGGGTGACTCTGAGGTGGCTCAGATGCCTGTCGTCATTGGCTTCTAATGTCCTTGGCCTCCAGGGACCACAGGAGACCCCAGGACCCACCTCCCCTCCCAAGTGCCTCCTGAATAAAGCCTCAACCATCTCTCTCTGGGGTCTCTTTTTGCTCCCAAGACCCAGCTGGAGGAAAACGGGGTCTTCAGTTATCACGAGCCCCAGGCACCCGGCCCAAGGTATTTCCCTCCATCCGTCAGCCCTCAAGCCCAGGAGCCAACAGGACCATCCTCTTTAAAGAGGAGGAAACAGGCCCATAGCAGTGAAGCGTCAGGCTAGGACTGGGACTCGGGTGTGGACCCCCCCCTGAAAGGCCGTCGGCTCCCAGGTGCTGGGCTCTGCTACCAAGGGTGGGCGGGGCTGCAGCCAAGAGAAAAACTGGGTTTTGCAGTGGTCGGCCGCCTCTGGACCCCCAGAGCCCAGTCACACCCAGGTCCTCTGGGGCGTGGGGAGAGACCACTGTTCTAACTACAGTCTGGGGGAGAGAATCGGATTCTGCCTCCAGGTGGCTCGACGTCCATGAGGACAGAGCATCGCACTGGAAGGACAGGAGCAAAGGGTGCAAGAGGAACGCACGTGGGGCCGTGCCCCGTGAGGGCGTGAGAGGCAGGGGGCAGGGGCAGGGTCATCTCCACCGCTGGGAATCCGGCCTGGGTATGTGCCCGAGGACGTCAGAGCAAGAGTCAAACCCAGAGACTCCAAAGCCAGCGCTCGCAACAAGGCCAGGGGGCTCCCTCTCTCCCCTCCCCTCGACCATTCTCTGGTCACCATGGGCTGGGGGTGAGGGGCCAGCGGGTCTAGGGTCCTGGGTGGGTGCGTGGGGCAGCAGGACCAGCTGCCAGCCCCAGGCTCCTTCCCTGGTGAGTTCTGCCCCTGAGGCCACAGGTGCGACACCTTGTACCGAGGCCACAGAAGCGGAACCCAGGACCAAGATCATCTCCGAAGCCGACTGAACTAACAAGCTTCTTCCTGGCTCCCCCTTAGGCAAAGATGCCCTCTCTGGTGAGAGCCCTTTAGCGCCTCAACCAATCACCTAATGCCAACCTTCCGGCAGGAATTTTGTCTCGAGGCTCTAAGAATTGGCTATTAACTCAGGAAAGCTGTTGACTCTTCCCTGATCTGTCAGGAGGTCACTGCACTCACTGTGCCCACTTGATCTCTGCTCCTCGTTCTTAATAAATCCACTCCCTTCTGAAATGCTCTGTGTCGGGAAATTCTTTTCCAACCCACGCTCAGACCGCCTCAACACTCGCCAGCCGCAGACGGCGAGTGAGTCCTGTGAAAAGGCACACTGAGCCTGGGCTGTGAGTCCTGTGGCCCCAGGCAGCAGAGCTGAACAAGAGGCAAACCCGGCCCCCCGAGGAGCAGGGGGCACACCAGCCTGGCCTGTGACCACCTTGTCTGTGCTGGGCTTTCTGTTTGGTCCAGAGCTCTCCTGGGGCCCATCCCTGCTCTCAGCCGATGCAGCCAAGGATGCCATCTACCCGCCCTCTGCCACAAACGAAATGTTTATACCTGCGGGGTCTGTTCTCAGGAGCCTCGTCGGGGCCTGGACCATCCTGCGACGTGGCACTTCCCTCCCTCGCTAGGGGACAGCTCAGCTGTGCCTGTCGTGCAGGAGCTCACGTCCCCGGAGGGCTGGGCCACGTCAAGATGTGTGCTCAGCCCCCACTCTGTGCAGACATGGCCAGGCGGAAGTGAGCCTGGCCGTGTGTCTGGGTGACATGCCTGCAGCCGTGGGAACGCCTTGTAATTCATCGCGCTCTTGCCTTTCCAGGCCTTCTCCAGGCCGTGAAGCAGAAAATACCTATCGAGGTGCAGGCTAGAGGCCAGTCCAGGGTCCTGGAGTCTCCCTGCTGGGCCAAGAGATGACCCTTTAGCTCCTATTAGGGTGAAGCCTGGAGGGGACACGCGGGGGAGCTCTGGTCAGAGTCTGTTCACCACTCTGATGAGACGTGGTGCTTCGATATTTCATGGGCAAGGCTGTTCCCGAGCGTGCCTGTGTGTTGGCAGTCTTGGGGGCATCCCCTGCCCCCTATGCCTCATCTTTCAGTCTTCCCCACAGAAAAGGGTCAAGCCTCCCATCTCCCCATGACATAACCACAACACAGACCTGGACAAAGAATGCAGCCATCCTAGGGGCTGCAGCTCGAAGGGCTCCAGTCCAACTGCCCTTCAGGATAAAGTTGGTACCAACACGATTGCATTTGTAAACTGGTGATTGTGCGAGACGGTGGACCTCTGAACTACACGGTCTCAGACTCTGTCTCAGCCAGAGAAGGGCAGCATAGGGGTCCTTCACTGGCAGGAATGAGCCCCATTATCCTTGAGAACCAGCGCTAACCCGGGATTTGTCAGATGACAGCCTTGACGAGTGGCCCCCACGTGCCTGACATGGAGAGGCACGTGGCCTCCTAGCGAGATCCTAGGTGAATACAATTGTCTAAAGAGTTGCAGAGGACATACACACACCTATGGTTAATTCATGGTGATGTATGGCAGAAATCAAAGCAATATTGTAAAGCAACTATCCTTCAATTAAAAATAAATAAAAAAAACTTTTAAAGTGGCAGAAACCCTAGAGTTGCTGGAAGTCCCAGCTCACAAGGAGCCAAAATGCTTAAGGAATAAGGTCCAGCTGTGGCTTTAAGAGCTGCATCATAAACACTTGCCCCAGACGTGAAATGAGCAGGAAAAGGAATTCTGAGGTGAGAGACAAGGATTCCAGGAGGTCAAGGGTCAATCACGGGGCCTCAGATTTGGGTGAATGCAGATCTTCCCCTGTCCACATTCCCTAGCTGATAACCGCCCCCCTGGCCTGCTTCCTCTCACTTTTGGATCTGTTTACAATTTCTCCCCACTTAGTGCTGACGGAATTCCAGACTTTGACCTTGAAATCTACCAGTGGTTTCCGTTGTTGTGGTTCAGTCACTAAGTCTTGTCCGACTCTTTGCAACCCCATGGACTGCAGCACACCAGGCTTCCCTGTCCTTCACCATCTCCCAGAGCTTGCCCAAACTCATGTCCATTGAGTTGGTGATGCCATCCAACCGTCTACACCTACCTACAAGTGGTACTGGTGGTCAAAAGAAACTCCAATGAGATAAGCAGAAAATATTCTGTCTTCCTCAAAAGCTGTAGAAGAGCAGCTTTCAAGGAAGTTTTCTAAATTTTCAATCGGAATATATATATAACATAAAATGGTCCCCTGGTGGTCTCAGTTCAGTTCAGTTCAGTCACTCAGTCCTGTCCGACTCTTTGCAACACCATGAATTGCAGCACGCCAGGCCTCTCTGTCCATCGCCATCTCCCGGAGTTCACTCAAACATGTCCATCGAGTCAGTGATGTCATCCAGCCATCTCATCCTCTGTTGGCCCCTTCTCCTCCTGCCACCAATCCCTCCCAGCAACAGAGTCTTTTCCAATGAGTCATCTCTTCACTTGAGGTGGCCAAAGTACTGGAGTTTCAGCTTTAGCATCAGTCCTTCCAAAGAACACCCAGGACTGATCTCCTTCAGAAAGGACTGGTTGGATCTCCTTGCAGTCCAAGGGACTCTCAAGAGTCTTCTCCAACACCACAGTTCAAAAGCATCAATTCTTCGGTGCCCAGCTTTCTTCACAGTCCAACACTCACATCCATACATGACCAATGGAAAAACCTTAGCCTTGACTAGACGGACCTTTGCTGGCAAAGTAATGTCTCTGCTTTTCAATATGCTATCTAGGTTGGTCATAACTTTCCTTCCAAGGAGTAAGTGTCTTTTAATTTCATGGCTGCAATCACCAACTGCAGTGATTTTGGAGCCTCAAAAAATAAAGTCTGACACTGTTTCCACTGTTTCCCTATCTATTTCCCATGAAGTGATGGGACTAGATGCCATGATCTTCGTTTTCTGAATGTTGAGCTTTAAGCCAACTTTTTCACTCTCTTCTTTCACTTTCATCAAGAGGCTTTTTAGTTCCTCTTCACTTTCTGCCATAAGGGTGGTGTCATCTGCATATCTGAGGTTATTGATATTTCTCCCGGCAATCTTGATTCCAGCTTGTGCTTCTTCCAGCCCGGCGTTTCTCATGATATACTTTGCATATAAGTTAAATAAGCAGGGTGACAAGATACAGCCTTGACATACTCCTTTTCCTATTTGGAACCAGTCTGTTGTTCCATGTCCAGTTCTTACTGTTTCTTCCTGACCTGCATATAGGTTTCTCAAGAGGCAGGTCAGGTGGTCTGGTATGCCCATCTCTTTCAGAATTTTCCACAGTTTATTGTGATCCACACAGTCAAAGGCTTTGGCATAGTCAATAAAGCAGAAATAGATGTTTTTCTGGAACTCTCTTGCTTTTTCCATGATCCAGCAGATGTTGGCAATTTGATCTCTGGTTCCTCTGCCTTTTCTAAAACCAACTTGAACATCTGGAAGTTCACGGTTCATGTATTGCTGAAGCCTGGCTTGGAGAATTTTGAGCATTACTTTACTAGCATGTGAGACGAGTGCAATTGTGCGGTAGCTTGAGCATTCTTTGGCATTGCCTTTCTTTGGGATTGGAATGAAAACTGACCTTTTCCAGTCCTGTGGCCACTGCTGAGTTTTCCAAATGTGTGGCATATTGAGTGCAGCACTTTCACATCATCATCTTTCAGGATTTGAAAGAGCTCCACTGGAATTCCAGCACCTCCACTAGCTTTGTTCGTAGTGATGCTTTCTAAGGCCCACTTGACTTCACATTCCAAGATGTCTGGCTCTAGATGAGTGATCACACCATCGTGTTTATCTGGGTCATGAAGATCTTTTTTGTACAGTTCTTCTGTGTATTCTTGCCACCTCTTCTTAATATCTTCTTCTTCTTTTAGGTCCATACCATTTCTGTCCTTTATCGAGCCCGTCTTTGCATGAAATGTTCCCTTGGTATCTCTAATTTTCTTGAAGAGATCTCTAGTCTTTCCCATTCTGTTCTTTTCCTTTATTTCTTTGCATTGATCGCTGAGGAAGGCTTTCTTATCTCTTCTTGCTATTCTTTGGAACTCTGCATTCAAATGGGTATATCTTTCCTTTTCTCCTTTGCTTTTCGCCTCTCTTCTTTCCACAGCCATTTGTAAGACCTCCCCAGACAGCCATTTTGCTTTTTTGCATTTCTTTTCCATGGGGATGGTCTTGTTCCCTGTCCCCTGTACAATGTCACAAACCTCCATCCATAGTTCATCAGGCACTCTATCTATCAGATCTAGGCCCTTAAATCTATTTCTCACTGCCACTGTAGAATCATAAGGGATTTGATTTAGATCATACCTGAATGGTCTAGTGGTTTTCCCTACTTTCTTCAATTTCAGTCTGAATTCGGCAATAAGGAGTTCATGTTCTGAGCCACAGTCAGCTCCTGGTCTTGTTTTTGTTGACTGTATAGAGCTTCTCCATCTTTGGCTGCAAAGAATATAATCAATCTGATTTCGGTGTTGACCATCTGGTGAAGTTCATGTGTAGAGTCTTTTCTTGTGTTGTTGGAAGCGGGTGTTTGCTATGACTAGTGCCTTCTCTTGGCAAAACTCTGTTAGTCTTTGCCCTGCTTCATTCCGCATTCCAAGGCCAAATTTGCCCGTTACTCCAGGTGTTTCTTGACTTCCTACTTTTGCATTCCAGTCCCCTATACTGAAAAGGACATCTTTTTTGGGTGTTAGTTCTAAAAGGTCTTGTAGGTCTTCACAGAACCATTCAACTTCAGCTTCTTCAGCGTTACTGGTTGGGGCGTAGACTTGGATTACTGTGATATTGAATGGTTTGCCTTGGAAACGAACAGAGATCATTCTGTCATTTTTGAGATTGCATCCAAGTACTGGATTTCGGACTCTTTTGTTGACCATGATGGCTACTCCATTTCTTCTGAGGGATTCCTGCCCGCGGTAAGTAGTAGATATAATGGTCATCTGAGTTAAATTCACCCATTCCAGTCCATTTTAGTTCGCTGATTCCTAGAATGTCGATGTTCACCCTTGCCATCTCCTGTTTGACCACTTCCAATTTGCCTTGATTAATGGACCTCACATTCCAGGTTCCTGTGCAATATTGCTCTTTACAGCATCGGACCTTGCTTCTATCACCAGTCACATCCACAGCTGGGTATTGTTTTTGCTTTGGCTCGATCCCTTCATTCTTTCTGGAGTTATTTCTCCACTGATCTCCAGTAGCATATTGGGCACCTACTGACCTGGGGAGTTCCTCTTTCAGAATCCCATCATTTTGCCTTTTCATACTGTTCGTGGTGTTCTCGAGGCAAGAATACTGAAGTGGTTTGCCATTCTCTTCTCCACATTCTGTCAGACCTCTCCACCATGACCTGCCTGTCTTGGGTTGCCCCGCAGGCATGGCTTGGTTTCATTGAGTTAGACAAGGCTGTGATCCTAGTGTGATTAGATTGACTAGTTTTCTGTGAGTATAGTTTCAGTGTGTCTGCCCTCTGATGCCCTCTTGCAACACCTACCATCTTACTTGGGTTTCTCTTACCTTGGATGTGGGGTATCTCTTCACGGCTGCTCCAGGCTGCTCCAGCAAAGCGCACCCACTGGTCCTTACCTTGGACGAGGGGTATCTCCTCACCACTGCCCCTCCTGCCTTGAACGTGGGATAGCTCCTCTAGGCCCTCCTGTGCCTGCGCAGCCACCAGTCCTTGGACGTGGGGTAGCTCCTCCTGGCCACCGACCCTGGCCTCGGGCGGGGGGTAGCTCCTCCCAGCCGCCGGCCCTGACCTCAGGCGGGGGGTAGCTCCTCCCAGCCGCCGGCCCTGACCTCAGGCGGGGGGTAGCTCCTCCCAGCCGCCGACCCTGGCCTCGGGCGGGGGGTAGCTCCTCCCAGCCGCCGGCCCTGACCTCAGGCGGGGGGTAGCTCCTCTTGGCTGCTCCTGTGCTGTTGCAGCCTGGCACTCTCGGCTGCCACCCCTGACCTCAATCACGGGGTAGCTCCTCCCGGCCGCCGCAGCCAAGAGGAGCTACCCCACGTCCGAGGTCAGGGGCAGAAGCCGGGAGGACCCCATGCCCGAAGGGAGCTGTGATGGTGCAGGAACGGCCGAGAGGAGCTACCCCACGTCCTGGTGGTCTAGGGGCTAGGATTTGTCACTTTCACCACTGTGGCCCAGGTTCGATTCCCAGTCAGGGAAGGTATGGTTTTCTGACTTCCCTGGTGGCTCAGATGGTAAAGCGTCTTCCTACAATACGGGAGACCCGGGTTCAGTCCCTGGGTCGGGAAGATCCCCTGGAGAAGGAAATGGCAACCCACTCCAGTATTCGCGCCTGGAAAATCCCATGGATGGAGGAGCCTACAGTCAATGGGGTTGCAAAGAGTCGGACACGACTGAGCGACTTCACTTTCACAACATAAAACGCTAATTTTATAAACATTTATTGAAATATTGATTAGATAATAAATCAATATTATATTTTTAAAAGGATGATTCAGTGCCATTAATTCCACTCACACTGTTGAGCAACCATCACCCCAAACAGAAACTTTATACTCGTTAAGCATTAACTCCCCATCTTCTCTCCGCCCCCACCCTTGGTAATCTATTCTCGTTTCTGTTCCAATCAGTTTGCTTATTCCAGATGTTTCTTACAAGTGGAACCTGTGTTTTCAAGGCCCCTCCATGTTGTAGCATGAATCAGAACTCCATTCCTTTTTACGCTGAATAATATTACCATGCATATTGTTGGCATACAATTGTGCATGGTATTCTTTTTTCCAAGTCTTTCTTCTTTAAAAATTTATTTATTATTTTTGGTTGTGCTGGGTCTTCTGTTGCTGTACGTGGGCTTTCTCTAGTTGCAGAGAGCAGGGGCTACTCTCCAGCTGTGGTGCGTGGGTTTCTCATTGCGGTGTCTTCTCTTGTTGCCAAACACAGGCTCTAGGCATACCTGGCTTCAGCAGCTGCAGCATGTGGGCTCTGAAGTTGCAGCTTGTGTGCTCTGGAGCTCAGGCTCAGTAGTTGTGCAGCACAAAAACTTAAGTTGCCCCGCGGTGTGTGGGATCTTCCTGGACCGAGGGTCGAACCTATGTCCCCAGCATTGGCAGGCAGATTCTTAACCACTGGACTGCCAGGCAAGTCCTAGTATTCTCTTATAATCCTTATTTCTGTAAAGTCAGTGATGATGTTCCCACTTTCATTTCAGATTTTAATAATTTGAATGCCGATTTTGTCAATTTTTCCCCCAAAGAATCAAGGTTTGGTTTTGTTGACTTTTCTCTATTTTCCTATGCTCCATTTTGTTTCTCTCCACTGTTATTTAATCGTTTTCTTCCTTCAGTTAGCCTGGCGTTTAGTTTGCTCTGTTTCTAATTCTTTACGTGTATAGTCAGGTTACTGATTTGAAGACTTATTTTTTAATGTGGGTGTTGAAAGCTGTAAAATTCCCTCTTTGCACTACTTTTTCTGTATCCTGTAAGTTTTGTTATGCTTTCCTCTTGTTTTCATTTGTCTCAAGGCATTTTCTTTCTTTTTTAAAAAATATTTGTTTCTTTGGCTGTGCCAGGTCTTGGCTGCAGCCCTCAGAATCTTTGATCTTCCCTTGAGACGGGTGGGAGCTAAGTCCCTGACCAGGGATCAAACCTGGACCCCCTACATTGGGAGCATGGAGTCTTAACCACTGGACCACCAGGAAAGTCTCTGAATTTGCATTTTAAGTCACACAGGGAAAAAAGGTACAAACAAAAGTGCAATAATAGAGGCTTTTAGAATTACCAATCCGTTACTTCTCCCAGTGTTCTTTACTTTTTCACATGGCTTTGAGTTACCGTTGAGGGCTTTTTCGTTTGGCCTAAAGGGCTCCCTTCAGAATTTCTTGTAGGCACAACTATTCATAACAGACTCCCTTAACTTTGTTTATCTGGCAACATCTTGATTTCCTTTCATCCTTAAAGGATAGTTTACTGGATATAGAATTCTTTTTCTTCCAACATTTGAAATATGTTATGTTATGTCAGGGAATGTTTTAACAGGAGGATTCCTATGTGCTGTTTCTCATAAATTCTCTGTTCCTTATCAGTTCCTATTCCAAGAACAAGTAGAGCTGCACGCAGCTCTCAGGACTGAGATCATGAGAAACGGTTTCTACTTGGATTCCTTTCAGTAACTCCCTTCAATGACTCTTTTCAGCGTCAGCGACTTTGTATGTATTAGACTATCCATATTGTGGCTATTGATAAAATTTCATCCTGTGTAATAGCTGAGTAATCATCTTACTAAAGATATATAAGCCTGCATTTCTGCTAATAAAAGACCTTTGCTCCATCAGAGCTTGGGTCCCTGTGCCTTTCTTTCTCTCTCTCTTTCTTTCTCTTTCTCTCTCTCTTTCACTTTCTTATTGTTGACTCCGGACCGCCAGGTTCCAGTCCATTACAGGACCCCAACAAGTGGCACCCAGAAACAGGGACCCTCGCATAAGTGGCATTTTGGCCGGAGTGACTCAGGGACCTATTGAGGTCGCTAAGTAATAAGACACGGGTCAAACAGCTGGAAAGCCCCATCATTTCTCTACTTTACTTCACCATTTGTTTAAACCTCAGGGACTCTTTGTTTCGTGCCAATGAATAGAGACTTGCTTTCAAACAGTGCTTTCAATTTTGATTTAGAAATTTGGCACCGGGTCAAAGGAAATGTTGAATGAGCCACCAAACAGGGAAAAAATATTCCAGTTGATTTCTGGCCCCTATGGGCTCTCATTAAAGCTGTAATTCTGCCATTTCAAGGTAAATTCTAACCCTCCCAATATTCGATAACAGACAGAACACATATTACATGAATATAATTTAAATGATAAAACTTCACAAAAGGCCCAATTAAAACAACATACAATATATCAAAATTTTCTCACTAATCCTATCCTGGCTACTTCAAACGCTCCTCCTCTGCCAACAAGCACAACTCCAAAGTCTCTCCTTTGCTAGAACCTAATAGTTCTGATAACGACTCTCCTGAGACACCTTTTGACACCAAAACTGGCAATACTTTTTTAGATAAAAATAAGTCCTCAACACAGACTCATATTTGCCAAAAAATCAGCACTTACTCACTCTCCTCCACGGCAGAGGCTCTCTGAATTACTGGCTTTGCAATCACAAATCTCTGAAGTCGATGGTTTCTCCGCCTTTCCAGTTTTAAGAAATCCCGATGCTCAAGGACACGTAATACCTCAATATGACAGTATTAATCTTTTTTACATGCAACAAATGAAAAGGGCTATAATTATGTATGGCCCACATTCGCCTTTTACTAAAGAGCTTCTAAATGTTGTGGCATCTTCTATTGGAAACTTCATTCCCTATGATTGGTGAACTTTAATAAAAGCTCTCCTTAAATCAGGAGAATATCCTCAATGGACAATGTGGTTTCATGATATAGCCAGAGATCATGCTAACAAGAATGCTCGAGCTGGCACTCCCCAAAACCAAATTACTTTTGAAATGTTAACTGGCACCAAACAATTTGATACCAAAGAAGCTCAAATACAATGCCCTCCCTTATTATATGAACAATTAAAAACAGTGGCCCTTGAAGCTTGGGATCGAATTTCTCCTCAAGGAGAGCCTACAGGTAGCTATTCTAAAACATTACAAAGACATAACGAAAGTTATGCTGGTTTTCACTTTCATGCACTGGAGAAGGAAATGGCAACCCACTCCAGTGTTCTTGCCTGGAGAATCCCAGGGACGGCGGAGCCTGGTGGGCTGCAGTCCATGGGGTCGCACAGAGTTGGACACGACTGAAGCGACTCAGCAGCAGCAGCAGCAATCAAAGTTATGTTGGTTTTTTAGCTAGATTAGAAACTGCTATTTCCCATACTGTAATCGGAGAAGAAGCCAAAAAACAGCTAGAGAAATTACTTGCTTATGAGAAGGCAAATCAGGAATGTCAAAGAGCTATGCTCCAATTTGTGAGACTGGGACTATTATTGATTATTTGAAGGCTTGTCGAAATCTAGGATCAGAATCTCAAAAGATGCAAATGCTAGCTGAGACAATGGCTATTGCCTTTAGAAAGGGAAATGAAGGATGCTTTACATGTGGAGATAAAAACCATTTAAGAAGGCTAATAAAAAACCTCCAAGAATCTGCCCTCGCTGACGTAGAGGAATGCATTGGGCCAAAGATTGTAAATCTAAATTTGATATTGAAGGAAAACCTATTCCAGGAAACTCCAAACAGGGGACCCCCCAGGAACCCTACAACAAAAACCGGGGGCAAATTCTATCTTTTCCCTCAAACCCTCAACATCCGGCAGTGCTGCCGTCAATATATCAGCCCCAAATGATTTTTTCCTTTACCCTCAAGCAGTCCCTTCTAGAATACCTACTGGACTTTTGGGGGCCCTGACCCCACAAACCATCGGTCTTTTACTCGGCCAATCTATTTTGACTTCTAAAGAAACTGCTGTTCACCCTGAAGTAATTAATTCAGATTATAAAGGAAAGATTCAAATCATGATGTCATCTCAGATTCTATGGCAATTCAGAAAGGGGGACAAAATTGCTCAGTTACTTCTTTTGCCTTACATTTCTATTAACTCCTCTAATAATGTACAGACAGGCGGATTCAGCAGTACAGATCAAAAACAATCCTTATGGACATCATTGGTATCTGAATATGCTCGACCAAATATAAATATCAAAATTATGGTAAAAGATTTTCTGGTCTCCTCGACACTGGATCTAATATTACTATTATTTCCAAACACTTATGGCCTATACAAAAAATCTCTTGCCGAATTGCAGAAATTTCTCAAGCCAAAGTACAAGAAATTTATCAAAATGTTCAAATCTACCCATATGAAGGACCAAAAGGCCAGCCTACAACATTAAGACTTTATGTGATAGATGCACCCCTTAATTTAACAGTAAAGGAATTATGCAATGGCAAACTCAGATATACATTCCACATTTTTCTAGGGGCCATTGCTCATTTAACAAACAAAGCAATTATTAAAATAACTTGGAAGAATGACGAGCCTATTTAGACAGAGCAATGGCCCCTTATGAAAGAAAAATTACAGGCTACTAAAGAACATCTGGTCCCATCACTTCATGGCAAATAGATGGGGAAACAGTGGAAACAGTGTCAGACTTTATTTTGGGGGGCTCCAAAATCACTGCAGATGATGATTACAGCCATGAAGTTAAAAGATGCTTACTCCTTGGAAGGAAAGTTATGACCAACCTAGATAGCATATTCAAAAGCAGAGACATTACTTTGCCAACAAAGGTCCATCTAGTCAAGGCTATGATTTTTCCAGTGGTCATGTATGGATGTGAGAGTTGGACTGTGAAGAAAGCTGAGCGCTGAAGAATTGATGCTTTTGAACTGTGGTGTTGGAGAAGACTCTTGAGAGTCCCTTGGACTGCAAGGAGATCCAACCAGTCCATTCTAAAGGAGATCAGTCCTGGGTGTTCATTGGAAGGAATGATGCTGAAGCTGAAACTCCAGTACTTTAGCCACCTCATGCAAAGAGTTGACTCATTGAAAAAGACTGTGATGCTGGGAGGGATTGGGGGCAGGAGGAGAAGGGGACGACAGAGGATGAGATGGCTAGATGGCATCACTGACTTGATGCACATGAGTTTGAGTGAACTCCGGGAGTTGGTGATGGACAGGGAGGCCTGGCGTGCTGCGATTCATGGGGTTGCAAAGAGTCGGACACGACTGAGCGACTGAACTTAACTGAAAGAACTTATAGACACACAATTAGAATTAAAATATATTGAGGAATCTTGTTCTCCTTGGAAGTCTCCTATTTTTGTTATAAAAAAGAAATCTAACAAATGGCATCTCTTAACAGACCTTAGAAAAATTAATGTATCTATGAAACCCATGGGTGCATTACAACCAGGGATCCCATCACCTACTACTACTCCTCAAAACTGGCACATTATTATTAATGATTTACAAGATGGCTTTTTAAATATAACTTTACACCCTTTAGCCATGAAATTAAAAGATGCTTACTCTTTGGAAGCAAAGTTATGACCAACCTAGATAGCATATTGAAAAGCAGAGACATTACTTTGCCAACAAAGGTCCATCTAGTCTAGGCTATGGTTTTTCCAGTGGTCATGTATGGATGTGAGAGCTGGACTGTGAAGAAAGCTGAGCACCAAAGAATTGATGCTTTTGAACTATGGTGTTGGAGAAGACTCTTGAGAGTCCCTTGGACTGCAAGGAGATCCAACCAGTCCATTCTAAAGGAGATCAGTCCTGGGTGTTCATTGGAAGGAATGATGCTGAAACTCCAATACTTTGGCCACCTCATGCGAAGAGTTGACTCATTGGAAAAGACCCTGATGCTGGGAGGGATTGGGGGCAGGAGGAGAAGGGGACGACAGAGGATGAGCTGGCTGGATGGCATCACTGACTCTATGGACGTGAGTTTGAGTGAACTCCGGGAGATGGTGATGGACAGGGAGGCCTGGCGTGCTGCGATTCATGGGGTTGCAAAGAGTCGGACACGACTGAGTAACTGAACTGAACACCCTTTAGACCGGGAGAGATTCACTTTCTCTCTCCCTTTTCTTAATCATATCGGGCCTCATAAAAGATTTCAATAGACTGTGTTACCTCAAGGTCTGCTTAACAGGCCTACTCTTTGTCAAAATTTTGTAGCCAAGGCTTTACATCCAATGTGACAGCAATTCCCTCACGCATGTATCATTAATAATATACTGTAACTACAAATAGGAGAAATGATATTTTTGACCCTGAATGGCCATGATATTCTTTAGACTCCAGAGAAAACTAATTAAAATAAAATCTTTTTTGAAATTGCAAAACTGGTTCTTCTTACACATGCAGTTAGGAAAAAGTTAACTTTTTTTTTTTTTTTAAAGTTAACTTGTTAAAATACTTTTTTGGAGCTCCAATTCTGCCTGGGAAACAAAAACAGGTCTAAGAAAAAAACCTAAAGTTAACTCTTATCATGTCCTTGGGATACACAGCCCACTCTATCTGGGAATCCAGCCATAAACAAATTGGTGGAACTCAAAAAAAAAAAAAAAAAGGCAAAAAGATATTTTAAATTTCAAGCGGAAAACTATGCCTGTCTATCTAAATTTATTTATGTCTCAATGTCTCTCTTTGTTTTTGAATAATATGAAATTAATGAGTCCTATTTAAATTCAGGTCACATGAACTGAAAAATATTCAATATTAAATATAATGTTTCAGTTCAGTTCAGTTCAGTTGCTCAGTCGTGTCTGACTCTTTGCAACCCCATGGATCGCAGCACACCAGGCCTCCCTGTCCATCACCATCTCCCGGAGTTCACTCAAAGTCACGTCCATTGAGTCGGTGATGCCATCCAGCCATCTCATCCTCTGTCGTCCCCTTCTCCTGCTCCCAATCCCTCCCAGCATCAGAGTCTTTTCCAATGAGTCAACCCTTTGCATGAGGTGGCCAAAGTACTGGAGTTTCAGCTTCAGCATGTTTATTTAAATATAAATATAATTTAAATATAATTTTTTACTAATCTAATTTAGACATGTCTTAAGTCATCAACATTATGTAATACTTTTATTATGCCCAGGTTTAAGGTAAACTAAATTTGTCAACAAAAGGGTAACTCTTTATGTATATATATAAATATATAAATGAGATGAAAACTTTAGATAAACTCTACTAAAATAATTATATTTTAATAAAATAATCTATTATTATAATATAAAATAATCTCTTAGGATTGGGGTAACTTAAATTTTAGAATTGTACTAAACTAAATAATAAAAGTTTATTAAATAGCTAGGTCATTTCCAAATAAAATAAGATTTTAAAACATTAATTACTGAGCATTAACTTCCTCTTACAGAAAGTTTTTCTTACAGAGATTTTAGACTATTAATAAATAAATTATATAATATATACTATATTTTATATAAATATATTTATTAAAATAAATATATATAATATAATAAACATATTCACCAATCTATAAAATGCTAATATACAAGATACTTCATGGTTGCTAAAGAAAAATAAGATGTATATTTTTAATAAAATGGTATAAGGTATAACAAATAAAATGATAAATACAAAAATATAAAAAAGGTTTATAACAAATGAGAGAGAATTTTATGGCAAATGGATGTGACTCACTGCCCTGAACTTTCTTCCTCTTCCTTCTTAAACGTCTCTATTGATACAGATTCTTCTTGTATTTGGGCCACACCTCTCCGAGGTGAAACTACACGACATGTTATAACCCACCTGTTAGCTTACTTTGCAATAATGAGAACACCTAATTCTATAAAAACAGACAATGGCGCTGCCTATATTTCTAAGCAGTTCAAACAATTTTTACATTCATTCTCTGTTAAACAGATTATAGACATTCCTTATAATCCACAAACACAAGACATAATTAAACAAACACGTTACACACTGAAAATACAAATAAAAAATTAAATACGGGGGAACACACAGGCCACGTTTATCTTCCTTATCCAGAGCAGACTTTACTAGATTCCAACACAATATATTTTTTAAGCCTGTAACTATTGTTTTTTTTTAAGATTTCAGTACAATTTTATTTAGGTTGTATTAGATAAAATTATCTTAGAGTCTGCTAGATGGTGAAGGACAGGGAGGCCTGGCCTGCTGCACTCCATGGGGTCACAAAGAGACACAAGTGAGCATCTGAACGATACTAGGAGGAGGCCTTCCTCGGTGGCGCTAACGGTAAAGAACCCGACTGCTAATGCGGGAGACTTGCTGCTGCGGCTGCTAAGTCGCTTCAGTCGTGTCTGAGTCTGTGCGACCCCACAGACGGCAGCCCACCAGGCTCCTCTGTCCCTGGGATTCTCCAGGCAAGATACTGGAGTGGGCTGCCATTTCCTTTTCCATATAACTATTGTTAATATAGCTTTAATTTTTTTAAAGGTACTGCAAGGAGATATTTTGACAAAAGCAGAAAAAACATTTTAAGACAATGAAGGACACCTCCCTTCCCTTTGCCCATTTGGTATCAAGACGGGTTAACTAATCAATGGGAATCTAGGAAACTCATCTTACAGGGAAAGGGGTATGCTTGTATTTCTCCCGATGGATCCAACGAACTCACATGGCTTCCTCTTTGGAAGATTTGACCTAAGGGGGCCCCCGACATTCAAACTAGAGATGAAACAACAAAAACCCCAAGAGGAAGAAATTCCAATACAAGCCATGGCGACTTCAAAAATTTCCAAAAAACGCCGCACTCTATGTCATCGACCTTATGATCTCATTACTTGGGGACAGGTAAAAACCCTTACTAATCAAGCTGAAAATCTGATTTCTCAACAGGGAGCGCCTCAGAATCCTGAAAATATTTTTGTCGCTATGTTTGCTTTGCTTGCTTTTGCTTCCCCTGCTCAGGCTGACGTGATTGATCACACTTATTGGGCTTATATACCTCACTCCCCCTTTTATTGCAGGTTATAGAATGGACAGATATAGGATCAATCACATCCACTGATGACTCAACACATATGCCCGCTCCTTGGAGCTTGGAGGGCCCCTCTCATCCTGAGGAAGAAGGAAGACTAAGGAACATTTCTGTAGGCTACGAAATCCTTCCTTTATGCCTGGGCCCAACAAAATGATGTATTAATGTTAGTTGACAAACATGGGCTTTCGTCCTGCCTCCAAAAAGGAACTTCCACACATTGCTTGGATTATTTACTGCCCTTTCTTTTCTGTGAACCGTGTTTATACTCGGAGAAGGCGATGGCACCCCACTCCAGCACTCTTGCCTGGAAAATCCCATGGACGGGGGAGCCTGGTAGGCTGCAGTCCATGGGGTCGCTAAGAGTCGGACATGACTGAACGACTTCACTTTCGCTTTTCACTTTCATGCATTGGAGAAGGAAATGGCACCCACTCCAGTGTTCTTGCCTGGAGAATCCCAGGGACGGCGGAGCCTGGTGGGCTGCCGTCTATGGGGTCGCACAGAGTCGGACACGACTGAAGCGACTTAGCAGCAGTAGCAGCAGTGTTTATACTACTGAAACTTTAGGGAAAGAGTTAGGGAAAGAACAGAACGCTACGCAAGGGTTTACTAACGAGAACTTTAAATATATTCCGGTTCGTTGGGACAAGTGTCAGGCCAAATCAGGAAAATTAATGTTTGTGGCTAATCATACAATTGTCGATTGGGGACCCCATGGTATGTGGTTATCTAACTGCTCAGACGATATTAACAGCACTGGGTGTGATTATGCTGCTCAAATAGCATAGAAGGTTACTAACCTAACAATGGAGCATTACCATGACAAAGGACTTCCTGGGTGGCCTGATGGTGGAATGGCCCCCCCTCATCCTCCAATTGTCCTCGATAAACAGATTGGGCCTGAACAACGGGACACCTGGGCACCGAAGAACTTGGGACTTGGACCGGACATTTCACAGGGACCAGTCGTAGTCATAGTAATTATTTCTTTTGCTATAGTCAATCATATTTTATACAAGCCTATGTTCCACTTCTTTTTGTTCTAGCTATAGGAAGTTTACAATTCAATAAGACTTTACGTTCTGTAACTTGTATAAATTATATACTTAACTCTTCTGTTTCCTTAAGAAATGAATCCCTTTTGGTTCTTCAATCTCGACGTAGTCTGTGGTTACCAATAAATCTCCAGCAGCCCTGGGAGGAAGGTCCCATGGCTGGACTTGCTTCCCAGTTACTTACTAAACTGCTCCGGTGATCTGGACGATTCATTGGATGGCTGATTCTTGGCATGTTGGGATTAATAGCTATTTGCACTACTGCTGCCGTCACTGGCGTTGCTTTACAAACCTAAATCCAAACACACAATTTTATCCAAATTGGACTAAAGCTGCTCATACTATGTGGGCCTCTCAGGCTCCGATAGATGAGGGTATTCAAGATGAAATACAGGAACTAAAAACAGCCATCAAGTGGGTTGGAGATCAATTAATAGATGTACAAAACCAGGTGATGTAAAATGTGATTGGCGTTCGACTCAGTTTTGTGTTGCTCCTGTTCATTTCAATGATAGTGCCTAAAACTGGGAACAAATCAAATATCATTTACAAAACATACATGATAATGCCTCTCTGAATGTACAATTATTACGAAAAGAAATATCTGAAACCTTTTCTAAAAATCTGTCCTCTTCCACTAATTTGAAAACTTTAGCTGAACAACTAGCTGATCAATTATCTGGGCTGGACCCAGTAACTGAAGTGAAAAGCTCACTAGAGGGGTTCACTGGCAGATCTGAGCAGGCAGAAGAAAGAGTCCGTGAACATGAAGTTAACAACTCATTGACCAGAGAAGTATTAATATATTTTTTGTTACCTGAACATTATTGACCGGAGACATTTCAAAACATGACTCACAGCATCGGGTCTGGAACTGTAATTTTGGTGATTGTCTTGACAATTATATTTGTTGTTTACCATTGCCTTCATGCAAAGATTGTTAAAACTAAACAAACTCAGATGGTCAGAACTGTTTTTTACAAATATTATAAATAAATAAGGGGGAATTGTCAGGGAATGTTTAACAGGAGGATTCCTATGTGCTGTTTCTCATAAATTCTCTGTTCCTTATCAGTTCCTATTCCAAGAATGAGTAGAGCTGCACGCAGCTCTCAGGACTGAGATCATGAGAAATGGTATCTACTTGGATTCCTTTCAGTAACTCCCTTCAATGACGCTTTGCAGCATCAGCTACCTTGTATGTATTAGACTATCCATATTGTGGCTATAGATAAAATTTCATCCTGTGTAATAGCTGAGTAATCATCTTACTAAAGATATATAAGCCTGCACTTCTGCTAATAAAAGACCTTTGCTCCATCAGAGCTTGGGTCCCCGTGTCTTTCTCTCTCTCTCTCTCTCTCAGTTTCTTATCGTCAACTCCGGACCACCAGGTTCCAGTCCATTAAAGGACCCCAACAATTTCACTGCCACCTGGTTGCCATGGTTTCTGATGAAAAAAAATCAGCTGTTAATCTTACTGGGGACAGCCCTTCCACAGGACTATTTTCTTTCTTGCTGCTTTCAAGATCTCCTCTTTGTCTTTCAACAACTGTGTTGTGACATGTTTTGCGTGGCTGAGTTTATCTTGCTTGGAGTTCACTGAGCTTCTTAGTGCATAGATTTACGTCTTTCATTAAATCTGAGATGTTTTCAGCCATTATTTCTTCAAATAATCTCTTATTCTGGGACTCTCATTATGCATACATTGTTACATTCGATGGTGTTGCCAAAGTCCCTTGAGCCTGTTCAATTTTCTTCCCTCTTTCTCCTTTCTTCTCCTCAGACAGAATAACTTCAATTGCTGTAACACATTACTGACCAGGGGATTTTTGCTGAAATGAACACCCTTGGCTGGTGACTTGTCATGTAAGCATGTACTGAAATGTCTCCGGTCAATAATGTTCAGGTAACAAAAAATATATTAATACTTCTCTGGTCAATGAGTTGTTAACTTCATGTTCATGGACTCTTTCTTCTGCCTGCTCAGATCTGCCAGTGAACCCCTCTAGTGAGCTTTTCACTTCAGTTACTGTACTTTTCAGCTCCAGAATCTCCATCTGGTTTCTTTCTGGAATTTCTACCTTTTCTTAAAATTTTATGTACTTAATTTTTGGCTGTGCTGGGCCTTCTTCACTTGCTCGGGCCCTTCTCTAGTTGTGGCGAGTAGGGGCTCCTGTCTGCTGCGGGGCCCGGGCCACCCACTGCGGCGGCTGCGCCCGTTGCTGAGCACAGACTCTAGGAGTGTGGGTTTCAGCAGCTGCGGCGCAGGGGCGTGGTGGTTTCGGCACACAGGCTCTGTGGCTGCGACTCGTGGGCTCCAGAGCATGGCCCCGGCAGTCGTGGCACATGAACTTGCTTGCTCTGCAGCATGTGGGAGCTTCCCAGGTCAGGGATCAATCCCGTGACCCCTGCATTGGCAGGCGGACTCCTAACAACCGTACCACCAGGGAAGGAAGTCCCTATCATTTCTACCCTTTTACTAAATCTCCACATATTCTTACATTGTCCTCTTGATTTCCTTTAGTTTCTTGTCTATGGTTTCTTTCAGCTGAGCATATGTCTGTGATTATTTTAGTATCTGAGCCTCCTCAGGTATAGTTTCTGTCAAATTCCTTTTTTCCTGTGAACAAGCCCTACTTTCGGATATGGTCTGTGATCTGTTGAGAACTGGATGCTGAGTATTATAACTTGGCAGCTCTGGAAATCAGATTCTCCCCCTCCTCAGGATTTGCATTTGTTGCCTGAGGGCTGCTGTTTTCCATTTCTGCAGTCACTTTCCCCAACTGTTTTTGCAAGACGGGTATTCCTTGCTGTGTGTAGTCACTGCCTCTTCTGGCCCCTTGTCTCGGGGGTCAGTGTGTGTGACCTGGCGCAGAGTTCCACAGCTGAGGTTCAGCAGCATCGCCTCCCTTCAAGCACTCTCCTGGGTGTCGTGTCTGATAACATTCCTGAGCCCCAAAACTGTTGATTCTGATAGCTTTCCCCCAGCTTAATCGTTGTTTCCGTGGAAAGACTGCCCCTCACTCCATCACCTTCTGTCGTGCTCAGCTGCGTCTGACTCTTTGCAACCCTGTGGACTGTGGCCCTCCGGGTTCCTCTGTCCGTAGGATTTTTTCAGGGGAGAGTACTGGAGTGGGTTGTCATTTCCTGTGCCCGGGGATCTTCCCAACCCAGGGATCGAACCTGCATCTCCTGTGGTTCCTGCACTGCAGGCAGATTCTTCACCTTCTGAGCCTTCAAAATGTTATTTTTTAAAACACTGGAATTTCTAGGTTGTCACTATGCCATGCGAAAGCACTTCCAAATTCAAATACCAGGGGTTCTGAGGAGCTGTCTCAGTGTGTGGCCTAGTGTAATGATATTGAAGTGAACATACGTGAACAAAGGTGAACGTCTCTGTTTCCTAGAGAGAGCCTGAGAAGGCTGGCCGGCCCTTCTTGCTTTTCCTGCCCCAAAATGGACCAATAACCCTGCCAGATTTCCTACCTGAACACAGAACGTGAGAGTCTGTGTCTCATTTACATGAGCACGGGCCCTGAAAAGAAATTTACCACAACTCTCAGGCTATAGTAGAAACAGGATTTTAATATAAGATTCAAGTCTAGCATTTACTATTTACAACAAATAAATATTGCCCCTCCCCAACTGGTAAACATTTTCTTTTTTTGCCTTTTATACAAATATTCAGTCCCCCTCCCTCCCCCCATCCCTCCTTTTCCCACTAACCCCCGTCTTGTGTGGTCTCGTTAAGCCCAGGATGTGGCAGTGAACAGCACTTGCAGGGTCAGGAGATCCGACACCAGTGGGACTCAGCCGAGACCATCCTCACTCACCAGTTAGTCTGGTCCGTGAAGGCGGCCTCTCTCCCCTCTCCCGGCGGAGGGCTGGAGTGGGCAGTGGGTGAGACCCCCTCGCCTTCGGTTGGCCCTGATGATGGAATCTTTGGTGTAGCCTGAGACAAGGCCAGAATGGTGGGAGGAGAGAACTGCAGTGGTGAGACCCGGTGAGCAGTGGGTGCCCTGGGGGTGCCCGCGGGCACGGGGGGCAGTGGTCCACACCTGGGAGGGTGTGTGGGCGGTGCGCAGGGGGCCGGGCCCGGCGGCAGGCAGGGCTCAGTGCCCACTGGCCGCACTCCTTGGCAAAGGTTCAGCTAGTCCTCCGGCTCCAGACAGCAGAAGGCACCTAAGGCAGCGGGTGGTCCGTGGGAGGCCAGGTCAGCCCGTCGGCAGAGGCATCAATCCCGGCTGCGGGGGAGGTCTGCGGTGAGACTGAAGTCTGGGGGTGGCCTGGGCTGGGCGGGTTGGGCAGAGGTGTCCGCCTGGCCTGGCTCACCAAAGTCTGTAAGTGCTGAGTTGCCTGGCTAGCCAGACCCTGGAAAGGGCAGCTCTGTGGCTGGCAGCTAAGGGCCGGTCAGAAGATGCCCTTGGCAATCTTGAGTCCCTTCTGCTTCATGCGGGGGAGGGTCGAGCTGGCTCCATGTCTGACCTTTGTCCCCTTGGTGAAGGTCCGTTTCTTTAGGACAAAGTCATAGTTGGCGGTAGAGTTCATGGCGTAGAACACATTGGCGTTGTCAGGGATCTTCAGCTCTGGTCAGGAAGGGGCAGACGGTCAGCTGGGCTTATGGGAACCCCACAGCACCCCGCACCACTTGAGAGCCCCAATCAGGGGCTCTGATTACCCCTGCCCGAGGGCACACCTGATCCAGAGACATGAGGCGCCCCACTGCAACTCCAGGGCCACCAAGGACCCCTCTTAATGATACCTGCCTGGGACGTTTTACTGAGGCACCGATGGAAACCAACGACCTGTTTAAAACCAGGCTCTGACTCCAGAAAGCCGGCCTGCAGTTGGCAAAGGGCTGTCCTGTCCTGTCCCCTGCTGCTCCCAATGAACAGGATGCTCTAGGTGGAGTAAGTTTTCCAGAACCCAGACCACCTCCCCTGAAACCCACCCAGCTTAGGACAAGGCCTCTGGGGTTCTGTGAAGGGCAGGGTTTGCCCCTGGCCCAGAGCAGCGTTGTAGGGAGGCCTCCACGCCCCCTGGGCGCCAGGATGTCAGCAGGCAGCTGCTCTTGGCTCTGCTTCCCACCCTCTCCTCTGCCTTGAGCCGGCTATTCCCCACAGCTGGGCTGGAATGTGTGCTCTGGGCTCCATGGTGTGGCTCTTACTCTGGTCCTTAACCTGGTTAGGCCTCAGTCTTCCTTTTCTGTAAAATGGGCGAGTCCCACCCACCCTGTTCACCTCACCTAAAATGGTGCAAGGAGGTGAGAGAGGATTTAGAAAATAACTTCCAGGGACTGTGGCTGAGATGGTAAAGAATCCACCTGCAATGCAGGAGACCCAGATTTGATCCCTCGGTCAGGAAGATCCCCTGGAGAAGGGAAAGGCTACCCACTCCAGCATTCTTGCCTGGAGAATTCCACGGACAGAGGAGCCTGGCAGGCTACAGTCCACGGGGTCACAAAGAGTCAGACACGACTGAACGACTAATAACACTTTCTAGGGACGGTAGGGGTCATTGCTAACTGTCTGGGTAATGGCTGTGCATGGGCGATCAGCTCATGGGAAAGACGGTTAAGAGTGACGACAATATTTGCAGTTCTGGTGTGTTGATGGCACACGTACATACATGAGCATATAATCCACACACATGGATTAATTCACTGCCTATTTTATCTTGGGATGGGAAAACGGGCACAAAGGACTTTAGTTAGTTGCCTGAGGTCTCCAAGCTGACGCTGTCTGGCTCCAAGTCTGTGCTCATTCGCAATCTTTTCCCGTTTCCCCTTTCTAGAATCCCGAGCTGTTTCCCCGTAGTCTCTGTGTGCAGTATCTGCTACGAACTCTAACTTGTATTCTCTCTAAATTCCCCGAAATTCCAACTTCCAAGGTGATGGGATTGGAAGGTGGGGCCCTTGGGAGGCCATGAGGTCACGAGGGTGGAGCCCCATGAAGGGGATGTTTGCTCTTATAAAAGGGATCCCCAGAAAGCTCCCTACCCCCTTCCACTGTGTGGGGACACCAGGAACCCAGAAGAAGGGCTTCACCAGAACCTGACCACGCTGGCACCCTGACCCAGGCCTCAGAAGCCACCGCGGTGGTATACTGTTACAACGGCCAGAACAGGCTCACACAGGGTCACGTGCACATGGACTTTCAGAATCGACGCTCTGGTCCTGGCTGGCATGGTTCTCTCTGAAGGACACACTTTCCATCTCAGCCAGAAAGTGCCTCATCGGACGGCCTGGGGGCTCAGCCATCTGGCTGCCTGCCCCAGGAGAAAAGCCTTTTCTCTCCCTTCTTCAACAATGCCAGCGCTGACTGGGGTCTGCCACTGACTGTTCACGAGCAGGGAAGGGCATGAGACAGGGCCCAGTGGCCAGTGGGGGCCATAGGGAGACCCTAGGCAGGTCAGTGTCTGTACAAAACCCACTTTGACCCCGGTGGGACCTTCTGGGGTGGCAGGCCTGGGGCATGGTGACTCCCCCCACTCCCGGCTTCTCCCCCACTCCAACACCCACCCGGCCGGCCCTGACTTACTTCGATCGTCCGAAATAACCTGCACCAGCTCATAGTCTTCGGGCTCGTCCTCATCCAGGTTGTGTTTGTCCATGGCCTTGCGGATTACAGCCGGAGCCTTGTCTTGGCTGGTCACCTGGATGGAGCAGGGGACAGGCCGTCAGGGCAGGGGTCTGGGCTGGGCCCTCAGAGCTGTCTCAGCGCAGTGCGCACGGCTCACAGCCTCTGGCTGGGTGCCGGGTCCGTGCAGGTCACACCAGCTTCTCCTGCTCATCTGGGGAGGCCTCCATGTGATGACGAGGGGTCTTTCCCAATCACTCTTGCCCCCTATTTCCTTCAAGCCTGCCCCCTCCTGCCACACCACCTAGGGAAACCGCCTGCCCCTGGGGGGCTGCTCCCCTCAACCCTGCCCACCCAGGTCAATGGTATCCATGTGGTCTGGGTACAGACAGCATCTGGTCCCGCCCTGGAGGGGAGAGGAGGAGCTGGCTGGATGCCCAGAGGCCGTCTCCGTGCCAGGCCTGCTTGGCCTGCAGGCTGTAGTGGTGGACAGCGTGGACCCCTGCTGCCTTGATCCCGAGGGCCAGATCACAGGCAGGCCTTGGACACAGGGTCACACAGGTGACGGTGTTAAAAAGGGGCACCTGACCCAGTGGGAGCGGGTAGGAGGGTTGTGGTGGTGGGGGGGGTGCAAATGGCTCATCAGCAGCCTGAATTCTGGAGAATGAGGAGTCCCCCCAGTGACCGCCCCCCAGTACACACAGCGTTTGTGGGCGACTCCCGCTGGCTAGATGTCAGAACTTCAAATTACATCCGGTGTCTGAGACTGCCGGCACCAGCCTGGTGCAGCCCCAGCAGCCTCCTAACTGGCCTCCCTGCCCATCGCCAGGGAGATGAGGGGGTCCCTGCTGGTCCTCCTCTGCTCCAGCTTACGGGGCTCCCACCTCCCTCCCCCCAGGTCCAGGCCCCTGACACTCCCCTGACCCCCCGTCTTGTCCCCGACGCTGGTTCCTTCACCCAGGGCCTCCTGCAGTTCCCCTCAAGCCCCAGGCACATGCTCCTCCCAACTCAGACCCTTTATCACAGAGGCCCTGCCCCGCTGCTGCTGAAACCCCTGGTCCACCGCTCCCAGCACTGCTCAGCATCGGTGATCAGCACTGGCCTCTTTAGTCCTGCATCTGGCTGACCCTCCGTCCTCCCCACCCCACTGGGAGGCCAGCTCCAGCAGGGGGCAGGGACGGCCACGGCAGCCAGTGCGGGTCTGCTGCCCGGGGCGGCCCCCGGCTCACCAGCCCACTGGGAGGCCAGCTCCAGCAGGGGGCAGGGACGGCCACGGCGGCCAGTGCGGGTCTGCGCGCCCGGGGCGGCCCCCGGCTCACCAGGATGCTCTTGTACAGGTTGCCGTTGTCCACGTCCAGGCTCACCCGGATGATGCAGGAGTCGCCCACCTGCTGGTTGTAGAGGGGCAGCGAGGAGCCGTAGCTGCAGACCCCGGACACGGAGCGCTTGTGGGTACGTGTGCTGGCCACGGGCGTGGTGGAGGCCGAGGAGGAGGACGTGCTGCTGGAGGCTGAGCTGATGCCGGAGGTCTCCGGGGATGACTGGGAGGCTGACTCCCAGAACTGTGGGCAACGGCACGGTCAGCAGGTGCCCCGGGCCAGTGTCCAGCGCGGGAGGGGCTTCTGGCATGGAGGAGGGGACCTTGGCCCTGGGAACCAAGGGCTGGGAAGGGCTGTTGGGGAAGTGTTTGGGTGAGGGGTGGTCACCTTCTTCTCCTGGCCGTCGGGGGACTCTGGGACGAAACTCATGTTGATCTCCTCCACGTCGGAGCTGGAGGAGCCGGCCGAGTGGACGCTGAGTGCGTCAGCAATGTCTCCACTGCTGAGGTAGGGGCCGTACCTGAGTTGGTCACAGGACTTGGAGTGGCAGCTGCCGCTGGTACTGAGCTCTGCGCTGGGGGCCTGGCGGCTGCACAGAAGGGCTAGCTTACTGTCCTGTCCCCTACCCTCTGTGCGGGGTGCTCAGGCAATCACCCCATGGGCTCAAGCCTCCAACGGATCATTTAGCATCAACCCAAACACTGAGGCCGAGAGAAGTGAGGCAGATGACCCCATCCCAGGGCTGTAAACGGAGGAGCTGCGATCCCGGTGCCAGCTGTCTGGATCTCCCCTCGAAGCTCCCCTCACCCCGAGGGAGCCTTCCCCCACCACCCGGGCACTCACTCGCTCCAGCGCTTGACGATGGCCGTGCTCTTCTTGACCTTGAGGGTGTTGCTGGCCGACTCGGAGGGGGGCTCCAGATTGCAGGACAATGTGTAGCTACAGGACAGAGCAGGGCTATGAGCCTGCCAGGAGCCTCCCTCGAGGCTCTGAGCCTGAGCCTGTCTGGCAGACGGAGTCCAGCGCCCCGCCCGCCACCAGTGGCAGAGCTCAAGGCCGACCAGGACCCCAGCCCACAGGCTCTCGGGGGTGCCCACCACGCCCCGCGAGCTCCTGCCTGCACTCACCTCTCAGCCTCGCTGAGCCTCTCCATGGCTCGGAACCAGGCCCTGAAGTGCTCTTCGGGCGTGATGCTGTAATTGTTGCAGGCTGACTGGAGCAGCTTGATCTGGGCGATCACTTCGAATTCCTGGGGGCCAGAGGGAAGGATGGGATGCTGACGGCCGGGGCGGGGTGGGGTGGGGTTGGGGGGTCGGGCCTGGGACAGCCTCTGGGTCCCCTCTTCCCACCTTGTGCTCAGAGCTGGGGTTAAACAGCACCCCCCTCCCCGAAGCTGTTCTTGACTCGACTTCCTGTCCCACCCTCCGGTGGGAGAAGCTCCCCCACCGTTTCTGTATCTAACTCTCCTCCAAAATGTAACAGGTAGGGGGATGGTGGAGCCAGGTTTCTAATCGGATGGGACTCTGACCTCCCTACCCCCCCCAACACCTGCCCCTTTCCCGTGAGGTTGCGGCCGCTCACCTTCCTCCTCTTCTCGAAGTTGATCAGTCTCCCCTGCAAAGCAGACAGCCAGCGTCCATCAGAAAGGGTCTGGTGAGACCTGCTCTCTCCCCTCTCAGGCTGCGCTACCCAGAACAAACACCAGGGGGCAGCGCAGCTCATAGCTGGACCTGGGTGGGATCAGGGTGGTGGCCCGAGGCTCTGGGTCTGGGGACTGCTGGAGAGACTGAGGCCTGGGGCAGGAGGGCCCGGCTACCCTGTGCCCCACTTGAGGGCCCAGCTTCTTTCCACCCACAGCCACCGCCTGAGGGAGGGGCTGTATAGCCTGCTCCCCTTGCAGCCCCGAGCCCCACCTGCTGGCACCAAGCTCTGGTCACCCATTGCTAAGACAGGCAGGTGTCTCCCGGACACAGGGGCGGCTGGGGGCTCTCGTGAGACGAGGCACGCCCTCTGCTGAGAGTGCAGGGCCCGGGACCCCTAGCCTAGCCCCTGGGCGCACTCACATACAGATAGTCCTTCATGGCCGTGTCCAGCATCACTAGATCCGTGAGGAATGTGCCCAGGTAGGGGACGGTGCCCTGGATGACACCCTGTGACATGGGCGGGGGGGGGGGGGCTGATGAGTAAGGCCCAAGGCCCCTCTCCCCCAGCCCCACCCAGGCCCCCACCTGGAGCACCCTGGGCACCTTTAGTCATCTTCCCCCAACCCCCCTCCCAGGGTCCACAGACCCCAAAGTCTCTCTAGTCACCTTCAAGGCTGGTATTTGGCAAATCCCCCGGATCACACAGTTCCTGGCCCCTGGCCCCTGACCCCTATCCCCACCACCAAACGCCACTGAGCCCAGCTCTTCCAGGTCCCTGCTCTGGTGGCTACAGTCCCCTGGGACACCAGCTGGTCAGGACACCACCAGGGCCCGGAGGGGGTCTAGCTAACGCAGCCCCAGGAGGGGGGCTCGAGGGGCTTCCCCCGCCGCCCTCAGCCCCAAGCAAACTCACCGCCTCTTTCGGGCGCCTCTGGGCTCGCTTGGGGTTCATCTCCAGGGTGGCAAACTTGGAGGTCCCCTCCTGCAGGGCCGAGGACAGCGTCGGTGAGGCCTCCTGCCCCGTCCCCCTGCTCACGTCACCAGCAGACCAACCTCGGCCTTGGTCGCTGGTGCAAACGCTGCAGGCACCCCAGAACACCCGGCTTCTAGAGCTGCACCCGACCCAGGCCTCACGGGGGTGGGAACCTGGGCCGGCAGCCTGGCCTCCCCGGGCCCGTCTCCTCATCTGGAA